>NC_086448.1:417847172-418192297 GCF_028390025.1 Pseudophryne corroboree
CTATTGGGTTTCACTAAAAAGTCTATTGGAAGACTTGACTATTGTTGTTAAAAAACATAGGCATTCATATTATAGAGTCACAAACCCCACTAGTGAAATAAAAACATGATAACATGGGATTTGAACCAATGACAGTCTTAATTTGATAGTGCTTACCCAACACCTTACTAACTATGCTACCCAGACTGTGCATATTAGACACACAATTTTTCAGAGATTTAAGTGAATAAGCTACAGTGTCTAAGGTACTAAACATAATTTATTCTATGGGGTGTCATAAGCAAGTCATTGGAATACTTTCCTACTAAATTTATAAGACATAAGCATTCAATATTTGAGTAAACAAAGAGAAAATAAAGCTATCTATTGGGTTTCACTAAAAAGTCTATTGGAAGACTTGACTATTGTTGTTAAAAAACATAGGCATTCATATTATAGAGTCACAAACCACACTAGTAAAATAAAAACATGATAACATGGGATTTGAACCAATGACAGTCTTAATCTGATAGTGCAAACCCAACACCTTACTAACTGTGCTAACCAGACTGTGCATACCAGACACACAATTTTTCAGAGATTTAAGTGAATAAGCTACAGTGTCCAAGGTACTAAACATAATAAACATAAGCATTCAATATTTGAGTAAACAAAGAGAAAATAAAGCTATCTATTGGGTTTCACTAAAAAGTCTGTTAGAAGACTTGACTATTGTTGTTAAAAGACATAGGCATTCATATTATAGAGCCACAAACCACACTAGTAAAATAAAAATATGATAACATGGGATTCGAACCAATGACAGTCTTAATTTGATAGTTCAAACCCAACACCTTACTAACTGTGTTAACTAGACTGTGCATCTCAGACACACAATTTATCAAAGATTTAAATGAAGAAGCTACAGTGTCCAAGGTACTAAACATAATATATTCTATGGAGTGTCATAAGCAAGTCATTGGAATACTTTCCTACTAAATTTATAAGACATAAGCATTCAATATTTGAGTAAACAAAGAGAAAATAAAGCTATCTATTGGGTTTCACTAAAAAGTCCATTGGAAGACTTGACTATTGTTGTTAAAAGACATAGGCATTCATATTATAGAGCCACAAACCACACTAGTAAAATAAAAACATGATAACATGGGATTCGAACCAATGACAGTCTTAATTTGATAGTGCAAACCCTGCACCTTACTAACTATGCTAACCAGACTGTGCATACCAGACATACAATTTATCAGATATTTAAGTGAATAAGCTACAGTGTCCAAGGTACTAAACATAATATATTCTATGTGGTGTCATAAGCAAGTCATTAGAATACATTCCTACTAAATTTATAAGACATAAGCATTCAATATTTGAGTAAACAAAGAGAAAATAAAGCTATCTATTGGGTTTCACTAAAAAGTCCATTGGAAGACTTGACTATTGATGTTAAAAGACATAGGCATTCATATTATAGAGCCGCAAACCACACTAGTAAAATAAAAACATGATAACATGGGATTGAAACCAATGACAGTCTTAATTTGATAGTGCAAACCCAACACCTTACTAACTGTGCTAACCAGACTGTGCATACTAGACACACAATTTATCAGAGATTTAAGTGAATAAGCTACAGTGTCCAAGGTACTAAACATAATATATTCTATGGGGTGTCATAAGCATGTCATTAGAATACTTTCCTACTAAATTTATAAGACATAAGCATTCAATATTTGAGTAAACAAAGATAAAATAAAGCTATCTATAGGGTTACACTAAAAAGTCTATTGGAAGACTTGACTATTGTTGTTAAAAGACATAGGCATTCATATTATAGAGTCACAAACCACACTAGTAAAATAAAAACATGATAACATGGGATGTGAACCAATGACAGTCTTAATTTGATAGTGCAAACCCAACACCTTACTAACTGTGCTAAACAGACTGTGCATACCAGACACACAATTTATCAGAGATTTAAGTGAATAAGCTACAGTGTCCAAGGTACTAAACATAATTTATTCTATGGGGTGTCATAAGCAAGTCATTGGAATACTTTCCTACTAAATTTATAAGACATAAGCATTCAATATTTGAGTAAACAAAGAGAAAATAAAGCTATCTATTGGGTTTCACTAAAAAGTCTATTGGAAGACTTGACTATTGTTGTTAAAAAACATAGGCATTCATATTATAGAGTCACAAACCACACTAGTAAAATAAAAACATGATAACATGGGATTTGAACCAATGACAGTCTTAATTTGATAGTGCAAACCCAACACCTTACTAACTGTGCTAACCAGACTGTGCATATCAGACACACAATTTTTCAGAGATTTAAGTGAATAAGCTACAGTGTCTAAGGTACTAAACATAATATATTCTATGGGGTGTCATAAGCAAGTCATTGGAATACTTTCCTACTAAATTTATAAGACATAAGCATTCAATATTTGGGTAAACAAAGAGAAAATAAAGCTATCTATTGGGTTTCACTAAAAAGTCTATTGGAAGACTTGACTATTGTTGTTAAAAGACATACGCATTCATATTATAGAGCCACAAACCACACTAGTAAAATAAAAACATGATAACATGGGATTCGAACCAATGACAGTCTTAATTTGATAGTGCAAACCCAGCACCTTACTAACTATGCTAACCAGACTGTGCATACCAGACATACAATTTATCAGAAATTTAAGTGAATAAGCTAGTGTCCAAGGTACTAAACATAATATATTCTATGTGGTGTCATAAGCAAGTCATTAGAATACATTCCTACTAAATTTATAAGACATAAGCATTCAATATTTGAGTAAACAAAGAGAAAATAAAGCTATCTATTGGGTTTCACTAAAAAGTCCATTGGAAGACTTGACTATTGTTGTTAAAAGACATAGTCATTCATATTATAGAGCCGCAAACCACACTAGTAAAACAAGAACATGATAACATGGGATTCAAACCAATGACAGTCTTAATTTGATAGTGCAAACCCAACACCTTACTAACTGTGCTAACCAGACTGTGCATACCAGACACACAATTTATCAGAGATTTAAGTGAATAAGCTACAGTGTCCAAGGTACTAAACATAATATATTCTATGGGGTGTCATAAGCATGTCATTAGAATACTTTCCTACTAAATTTATAAGACATAAGCATTCAATATTTGAGTAAACAAAGAGAAAATAAAGCTATCTATTGGGTTTCACTAAAAAGTCTATTGGAAGACTTGACTATTGTTGTTAAAAAACATAGGCATTCATATTATAGAGTCACAAACCACACTAGTAAAATAAAAACATGATAACATGGGATTTGAACCAATGACAGTCTTAATTTGATAGTGCTTACCCAACACCTTACTAACTGTGCTACCCAGACTGTGCATATTAGACACACAATTTTTCAGAGATTTAAGTGAATAAGCTACAGTGTCTAAGGTACTAAACATAATTTATTCTATGGGGTGTCATAAGCAAGTCATTGGAATACTTTCCTACTAAATTTATAAGACATAAGCATTCAATATTTGAGTAAACAAAGAGAAAATAAAGCTATCTATTGGGTTTCACTAAAAAGTCCATTGGAAGACTTGACTATTGTTGTTAAAAGACATAGGCATTCATATTATAGAGCCGCAAACCACACTAGTAAAATAAAAACATGATAACATGGGATTGAAACCAATGACAGTCTTAATTTGATAGTGCAAACCCAACACCTTACTAACTGTGCTAACCAGACTGTGCATACCAGACACACAATTTATCAGAGATTTAAGTGAATAAGCTACAGTGTCCAAGGTACTAAACATAATATATTCTATGGGGTGTCATAAGCATGTCATTAGAATACTTTCCTACTAAATTTATAAGACATAAGCATTCAATATTTGAGTAAACAAAGAGAAAATAAAGCTATCTATAGGGTTACACTAAAAAGTCTATTGGAAGACTTGACTATTGTTGTTAAAAGACATAGGCATTCATATTATAGAGTCACAAACCACACTAGTAAAATAAAAACATGATAACATGGGATTTGAACCAATGACAGTCTTAATTTGATAGTGCAAACCCAACACCTTACTAACTATGCTAACCAGACTGTGCATATCAGACACACAATTTTTCAGAGATTTAAGTGAATAAACTACAGTGTCTAAGGTACTAAACATAATATATTCTATGGGGTGTCATAAGCAAGTCATTGGAATACTTTCCTACTAAATTTATAAGACATAAGCATTCAATATTTGGGTAAACAAAGAGAAAATAAAGCTATCTATTGGGTTTCACTAAAAAGTCTATTGGAAGACTTGACTATTGTTGTTAAAAGACATAGGCATTCATATTATAGAGCCACAAACCACACTAGTAAAATAAAAACATGATAACATGGGATTCGAACCAATGAGTCTTAATTTGATAGTGCAAACCCAACACCTTACTAACTGTGCTAACCAGACTGTGCATACCAGACACAATTTATCAGAGATTTAAGTGAATAAGCTACAGTGTCCAAGGTACTAAACATAATATATACTATGGGGTGTCATAAGCAAGTCATTGGAATACTTTCCTACTAAATTTATAAGACATAAGCATTCAATATTTGAGTAAACAAAGAGAAAATAAAGCTATCTATTGGGTTTCACTAAAAAGTCCATTGGAAGACTTGACTATTGTTGTTAAAAGACATAGGCATTTATATTATAGAGCCACAAACCACACTAGTAAAATAAAAACATGATAACATGGGATTCGAACCAATGACAGTCTTAATTTGATAGTGCAAACCCAGCACCTTACTAACTATGCTAACCAGACTGTGCATACCAGACATACAATTTATCAGAAATTTAAGTGAATAACCTAGTGTCCAAGGTACTAAACATAATATATTCTATGTGGTGTCATAAGCAAGTCATTAGAATACATTCCTACTAAATTTATAAGACATAAGCATTCAATATTTGAGTAAACAAAGAGAAAATAAAGCTATCTATTGGGTTTCACTAAAAAGTCCATTGGAAGACTTGACTATTGTTCTTATAAGACATAGTCATTCATATTATAGAGCCGCAAACCACACTAGTAAAAGAAGAACATGATAACATGGGATTCAAACCAATGACAGTCTTAATTTGATAGTGCAAACCCAACACCTTACTAACTGTGCTAACCAGACTGTGCATATCAGACACACAATTTTTCAGAGATTTAAGTGAATAAGCTACAGTGTCTAAGGTACTAAACATAATATATTCTATGGGGTGTCATAAGCAAGTCATTGGAATACTTTCCTACTAAATTTATAAGACATAAGCATTCAATATTTGAGTAAACAAAGAGAAAATAAAGCTATCTATTGGGTTTCACTAAAAAGTCCATTGGAAGACTTGACTATTGTTCTTATAAGACATAGTCATTCATATTATAGAGCCGCAAACCACACTAGTAAAAGAAGAACATGATAACATGGGATTTGAACCAATGACAGTCTTAATTTGATAGTGCTTACCCAACACCTTACTAACTGTGCTAACCAGACTGTGCATATCAGACACACAATTTTTCAGAGATTTAAGTGAATAAGCTACAGTGTCTAAGGTACTAAACATAATATATTCTATGGGGTGTCATAAGCAAGTCATTGGAATACTTTCCTACTAAATTTATAAGACATAAGCATTCAATATTTGAGTAAACAAAGAGAAAATAAAGCTATCTATTGGGTTTCACTAAAAAGTCTATTGGAAGACTTGACTATTGTTGTTAAAAGACATAGGCATTCATATTATAGAGACACAAACCACACTAGTAAAATAAAAACATGATAACATGGGATTTGAACCAATGACAGTCTTAATTTGATAGTGCAAACCCAACACCTTACTAACTGTGCTAACAAGACTGGGCATACCAGACACAATTTATCAGAGATTTAAGTGAATAAGCTACAGTGTCCAAGGTACTAAACATAATATGTACTATGGGGTGTCATAAGCAAGTCATTGGAATACTTTCCTACTAAATTTATAAGACATAAGCATTCAATATTTGAGTAAACAAAGAGAAAATAAAGCTATCTATTGGGTTTCACTAAAAAGTCCATTGGAAGACTTGACTATTGTTGTTAAAAGACATAGGCATTCATATTATAGAGCCACAAACCACACTAGTAAAATAAAAACATGATAACATGGGATTCGAACCAATGACAGTCTTAATTTGATAGTGCAAACCCAGCACCTTACTAACTATGCTAACCAGACTGTGCATACCAGACAAACAATTTATCAGAAATGTAAGTGAATAAGCTACAGTGTTCAAGGTACTAAACATAATATATTCTATGTGGTGTCATAAGCAAGTCATTAGAATACATTCCTACTAAATTTATAAGACATAAGCATTCAATATTTGAGTAAACAAAGAGAAAATAAAGCTATCTATTGGGTTTCACTAAAAAGTCCATTGGAAGACTTGACTATTGTTGTTAAAAGACATAGGCATTCATATTATAGAGCCGCAAACCACACTAGTAAAATAAAAACATGATAACATGGGATTCAAACCAATGACAGTCTTAATTTGATAGTGCAAACCCAACACCTTACTAACTGTGCTAACCAGACTGTGCATACCAGGCACACAATTTATCAGAGATTTAAGTGAATAAGCTACAGTGTCCAAGGTACTAAACATAATATATTCTATGGGGTGTCATAAGCATGTCATTAGAATACTTTCCTACTAAATTTATAAGACATAAGCATTCAATATTTGAGTAAACAAAGAGAAAATAAAGCTATCTATAGGGTTACACTAAAAAGTCCATTGGAAGACTTGACTATTGTTGTTAAAAGACATAGGCATTCATATTATAGAGCCACAAACCACACTAGTAAAATAAAAACATGATAACATGAGATTCGAACCAATGACAGTCTTAATTTGAAAGTGCAAACCCAACACCTTACTAACTGTGCTAACCAGACTGTGCATACCAGACACAATTTATCAGAGATTTAAGTGAATAAGCTACAGTGTCCAAGGTACTAAACATAATATATACTATGGGGTGTCATAAGCAAGTCATTGGAATACTTTCCTACTAAATTTATAAGACATAAGCATTCAATATTTGAGTAAACAAAGAGAAAATAAAGCTATCTATTGGGTTTCACTAAAAAGTCCATTGGAAGACTTGACTATTGTTTTTAAAAGACATAGGCATTCATATTATAGAGCCACAAACCACACTAGTAAAATAAAAACATGACAACATGGGATTCGAACCAATGACAGTCTTAATTTGATAGTGCAAACCCAGCACGTTACTAACTATGCTAACCAGACTGTGCATATCAGACATACAATTTATCAGAAATTTAAGTGAATAAGCTAGTGTCCAAGGTACTAAACATAATATATTCTATGTGGTGTCATAAGCAAGTCATTAGAATACATTCCTACTAAATTTATAAGACATAAGCATTCAATATTTGAGTAAACAAAGAGAAAATAAAGCTATCTATTGGGTTTCACTAAAAAGTCCATTGGAAGACTTGACTATTGTTGTTAAAAGACATAGGCATTCATATTATAGAGCCGCAAACCACACTAGTAAAATAAAAACATGATAACATGGGATTTGAACCAATGACAGTCTTAATTTGATAGTGCTTACCCAACACCTTACTAACTGTGCTAACCAGACTGTGCATATCAGACACACAATTTTTCAGAGATTTAAGTGAATAAGCTACAGTGTCTAAGGTACTAAACATAATATATTCTATGGGGTGTCATAAGCAAGTCATTGGAATACTTTCCTACTAAATTTATAAGACATAAGCATTCAATATTTGAGTAAACAAAGAGAAAATAAAGCTATCTATTGGGTTTCACTAAAAAGTCTATTGGAAGACTTGACTATTGTTGTTAAAAGACATAGGCATTCATATTATAGAGACACAAACCACACTAGTAAAATAAAAACATGATAACATGGGATTTGAACCAATGACAGTCTTAATTTGATAGTGCAAACCCAACACCTTACTAACTGTGCTAACAAGACTGGGCATACCAGACACAATTTATCAGAGATTTAAGTGAATAAGCTACAGTGTCCAAGGTACTAAACATAATATGTACTATGGGGTGTCATAAGCAAGTCATTGGAATACTTTCCTACTAAATTTATAAGACATAAGCATTCAATATTTGAGTAAACAAAGAGAAAATAAAGCTATCTATTGGGTTTCACTAAAAAGTCCATTGGAAGACTTGACTATTGTTGTTAAAAGACATAGGCATTCATATTATAGAGCCACAAACCACACTAGTAAAATAAAAACATGATAACATGGGATTCGAACCAATGACAGTCTTAATTTGATAGTGCAAACCCAGCACCTTACTAACTATGCTAACCAGACTGTGCATACCAGACAAACAATTTATCAGAAATGTAAGTGAATAAGCTACAGTGTTCAAGGTACTAAACATAATATATTCTATGTGGTGTCATAAGCAAGTCATTAGAATACATTCCTACTAAATTTATAAGACATAAGCATTCAATATTTGAGTAAACAAAGAGAAAATAAAGCTATCTATTGGGTTTCACTAAAAAGTCCATTGGAAGACTTGACTATTGTTGTTAAAAGACATAGGCATTCATATTATAGAGCCGCAAACCACACTAGTAAAATAAAAACATGATAACATGGGATTCAAACCAATGACAGTCTTAATTTGATAGTGCAAACCCAACACCTTACTAACTGTGCTAACCAGACTGTGCATACCAGGCACACAATTTATCAGAGATTTAAGTGAATAAGCTACAGTGTCCAAGGTACTAAACATAATATATTCTATGGGGTGTCATAAGCATGTCATTAGAATACTTTCCTACTAAATTTATAAGACATAAGCATTCAATATTTGAGTAAACAAAGAGAAAATAAAGCTATCTATAGGGTTACACTAAAAAGTCCATTGGAAGACTTGACTATTGTTGTTAAAAGACATAGGCATTCATATTATAGAGCCACAAACCACACTAGTAAAATAAAAACATGATAACATGAGATTCGAACCAATGACAGTCTTAATTTGAAAGTGCAAACCCAACACCTTACTAACTGTGCTAACCAGACTGTGCATACCAGACACAATTTATCAGAGATTTAAGTGAATAAGCTACAGTGTCCAAGGTACTAAACATAATATATACTATGGGGTGTCATAAGCAAGTCATTGGAATACTTTCCTACTAAATTTATAAGACATAAGCATTCAATATTTGAGTAAACAAAGAGAAAATAAAGCTATCTATTGGGTTTCACTAAAAAGTCCATTGGAAGACTTGACTATTGTTTTTAAAAGACATAGGCATTCATATTATAGAGCCACAAACCACACTAGTAAAATAAAAACATGACAACATGGGATTCGAACCAATGACAGTCTTAATTTGATAGTGCAAACCCAGCACGTTACTAACTATGCTAACCAGACTGTGCATATCAGACATACAATTTATCAGAAATTTAAGTGAATAAGCTAGTGTCCAAGGTACTAAACATAATATATTCTATGTGGTGTCATAAGCAAGTCATTAGAATACATTCCTACTAAATTTATAAGACATAAGCATTCAATATTTGAGTAAACAAAGAGAAAATAAAGCTATCTATTGGGTTTCACTAAAAAGTCCATTGGAAGACTTGACTATTGTTGTTAAAAGACATAGGCATTCATATTATAGAGCCGCAAACCACACTAGTAAAATAAAAACATGATAACATGGGATTTGAACCAATGACAGTCTTAATTTGATAGTGCTTACCCAACACCTTACTAACTGTGCTAACCAGACTGTGCATATCAGACACACAATTTTTCAGAGATTTAAGTGAATAAGCTACAGTGTCTAAGGTACTAAACATAATATATTCTATGGGGTGTCATAAGCAAGTCATTGGAATACTTTCCTACTAAATTTATAAGACATAAGCATTCAATATTTGAGTAAACAAAGAGAAAATAAAGCTATCTATTGGGTTTCACTAAAAAGTCTATTGGAAGACTTGACTATTGTTGTTAAAAGACATAGGCATTCATATTATAGAGACACAAACCACACTAGTAAAATAAAAACATGATAACATGGGATTTGAACCAATGACAGTCTTAATTTGATAGTGCAAACCCAACACCTTACTAACTGTGCTAACCAGACTGGGCATACCAGACACAATTTATCAGAGATTTAAGTGAATAAGCTACAGTGCCCAAGGTACTAAACATAATATGTACTATGGGGTGTCATAAGCAAGTCATTGGAATACTTTCCTACTAAATTTATAAGACATAAGCATTCAATATTTGAGTAAACAAAGAGAAAATAAAGCTATCTATTGGGTTTCACTAAAAAGTCCATTGGAAGACTTGACTATTGTTGTTAAAAGACATAGGCATTCATATTATAGAGCCACAAACCACACTAGTAAAATAAAAACATGATAACATGGGATTCGAACCAATGACAGTCTTAATTTGATAGTGCAAACCCAGCACCTTACTAACTATGCTAAACAGACTGTGCATACCAGACAAACAATTTATCAGAAATGTAAGTGAATAAGCTACAGTGTTCAAGGTACTAAACATAATATATTCTATGTGGTGTCATAAGCAAGTCATTAGAATACATTCCTACTAAATTTATAAGACATAAGCATTCAATATTTGAGTAAACAAAGAGAAAATAAAGCTATCTATTGGGTTTCACTAAAAAGTCCATTGGAAGACTTGACTATTGTTGTTAAAAGACATAGGCATTCATATTATAGAGCCGCAAACCACACTAGTAAAATAAAAACATGATAACATGGGATTCAAACCAATGACAGTCTTAATTTGATAGTGCAAACCCAACACCTTACTAACTGTGCTAACCAGACTGTGCATACCAGGCACACAATTTATCAGAGATTTAAGTGAATAAGCTACAGTGTCCAAGGTACTAAACATAATATATTCTATGGGGTGTCATAAGCATGTCATTAGAATACTTTCCTACTAAATTTATAAGACATAAGCATTCAATATTTGAGTAAACAAAGAGAAAATAAAGCTATCTATAGGGTTACACTAAAAAGTCCATTGGAAGACTTGACTATTGTTGTTAAAAGACATAGGCATTCATATTATAGAGTCACAAACCACACTAGTAAAATAAAAACATGATAACATGGGATTTGAACCAATGACAGTCTTAATTTGATAGTGCAAACCCAACACCTTACTAACTGTGCTAACCAGACTGTGCATACCAAACCCACAATTTATCAGAGATTTAAGTGAATAAGCTACAGTGTCCAAGGTACTAAACATAATTTATTCTATGGGGTGTCATAAGCAAGTCATTGCAATACTTTCCTACTAAATTTATAAGACATAAGCATTCAATATTTGAGTAAACAAAGAGAAAATAAAGCTATCTATTGGGTTTCACTAAAAAGTCTATTGGAAGACTTGACTATTGTTGTTAAAAAACATAGGCATTCATATTATAGAGTCACAAACCACACTAGTAAAATAAAAACATGATAACATGGGATTTGAACCAATGACAGTCTTAATTTGATAGTGCTTACCCAACACCTTACTAACTGTGCTACCTAGACTGTGCATATTAGACACACAATTTTTCAGAGATTTAAGTGAATAAGCTACAGTGTCTAAGGTACTAAACATAATTTATTCTATGGGGTGTCATAAGCAAGTCATTGGAATACTTTCCTACTAAATTTATAAGACATAAGCATTCAATATTTGAGTAAACAAAGAGAAAATAAAGCTATCTATTGGGTTTCACTAAAAAGTCTATTGGAAGACTTGACTATTGTTGTTAAAAGACATAGGCATTCATATTATAGAGCCACAAACCACACTAGTAAAATAAAAACATGATAACATGAGATTCGAACCAATGACAGTCTTAATTTGAAAGTGCAAACCCAACACCTTACTAACTGTGCTAACCAGACTGTGCATACCAGACACAATTTATCAGAAATTTATGTGAATAAGCTACAGTGTCCAAGGTACTAAACATAATATATACTATGGGGTGTCATAAGCAAGTCATTGGAATACTTTCCTACTAAATTTATAAGACATAAGCATTCAATATTTGAGTAAACAAAGAGAAAATAAAGCTATCTATTGGGTTTCACTAAAAAGTCCATTGGAAGACTTGACTATTGTTGTTAAAAGACATAGGCATTCATATTATAGAGCCACAAACCACACTAGTAAAATAAAAGCATGATAACATGGGATTCGAACCAATGACAGTCTTAATTTGATAGTGCAAACCCAGCACCTTACTAACTATGCTAACCAGACTGTGCATACCAGACATACAATTTATCAGAAATTTAAGTGAATAAGCTAGTGTCCAAGGTACTAAACATAATATATTCTATGTGGTGTCATAAGCAAGTCATTAGAATACATTCCTACTAAATTTATAAGACATAAGCATTCAATATTTGAGTAAACAAAGAGAAAATAAAGCTATCTATTGGGTTTCACTAAAAAGTCCATTGGAAGACTTGACTATTGTTGTTAAAAGACATAGGCATTCATATTATAGAGCCGCAAACCACACTAGTAAAATAAGAACATGATAACATGGGATTCAAACCAATGACAGTCTTAATTTGATAGTGCAAACCCAACACCTTACTAACTGTGCTAACCAGACTGTGCATACCAGACACACAATTTATCAGAGATTTAAGTGAATAAGCTACAGTGTCCAAGGTACTAAACATAATATATTCTATGGGGTGTCATAAGCATGTCATTAGAATACTTTCCTACTAAATTTATAAGACATAAGCATTCAATATTTGAGTAAACAAAGAGAAAATAAAGCTATCTATTGGGTTTCACTAAAAAGTCTATTGGAAGACTTGACTATTGTTGTTAAAAAACATAGGCATTCATATTATAGAGTCACAAACCACACTAGTAAAATAAAAACATGATAACATGGGATTTGAACCAATGCCAGTCTTAATTTGATAGTGCTTACCCAACACCTTACTAACTGTGCTACCCAGACTGTGCATACCAGACACACAATTTTTCAGAGATTTAAGTGAATAAGCTACAGTGTCTAAGGTACTAAACATAATTTATTCTATGGGGTGTCATAAGCAAGTCATTGGAATACTTTCCTACTAAATATATAAGACATAAGCATTCAATATTTGAGTAAACAAAGAGAAAATAAAGCTATCTATTGGGTTTCACTAAAAAGTCCATTGGAAGACTTGACTATTGTTGTTAAAAGACATAGGCATTCATATTATAGAGCCGCAAACCACACTAGTAAAATAAGAACATGATAACATGGGATTCAAACCAATGACAGTCTTAATTTGATAGTGCAAACCCAACACCTTACTAACTGTGCTAACCAGACTGTGCATACCAGACACACAATTTATCAGAGATTTAAGTGAATAAGCTACAGTGTCCAAGGTACTAAACATAATATATTCTATGGGGTGTCATAAGCATGTCATTAGAATACTTTCCTACTAAATTTATAAGACATAAGCATTCAATATTTGAGTAAACAAAGAGAAAATAAAGCTATCTATTGGGTTTCACTAAAAAGTCTATTGGAAGACTTGACTATTGTTGTTAAAAAACATAGGCATTCATATTATAGAGTCACAAACCACACTAGTAAAATAAAAACATGATAACATGGGATTTGAACCAATGCCAGTCTTAATTTGATAGTGCTTACCCAACACCTTACTAACTGTGCTACCCAGACTGTTCATACCAGACACACAATTTTTCAGAGATTTAAGTGAATAAGCTACAGTGTCTAAGGTACTAAACATAATTTATTCTATGGGGTGTCATAAGCAAGTCATTGGAATACTTTCCTACTAAATATATAAGACATAAGCATTCAATATTTGAGTAAACAAAGAGAAAATAAAGCTATCTATTGGGTTTCACTATAAAGTCTATTGGAAGACTTGACTATTGTTGTTAAAAGACATAGGCATTCATATTATAGAGCCACAAACCACACTAGTAAAATAAAAACATGATAACATGGGATTCGAACCAATGACAGTCTTAATTTGAAAGTGCAAACCCAACACCTTACTAACTGTGCTAACCAGACTGTGCATACCAGACACAATTTATCAGAGATTTAAGTGAATAAGCTACAGTGTCCAAGGTACTAAACATAATATATACTATGGAGTGTCATAAGCAAGTCATTGGAATACTTTCCTACTAAATTTATAAGACATAAGCATTCAATATTTGAGTAAACAAAGAGAAAATAAAGCTATCTATTGGGTTTCACTAAAAAGTCCATTGGAAGACTTGACTATTGTTGTTAAAAGACATAGGCATTCATATTATAGAGCCACAAACCACACTAGTTAAATAAAAACATGATAACATGGGATTTGAACCAATGACAGTCTTAATTTGATAGTGCTTACCCAACACCTTACGAACTGTGCTAACCAGACTGTGCATATCAGACACACAATTTTTCAGAGATTTAAGTGAATAAGCTACAGTGTCTAAGGTACTAAACATAATATATTCTATGGGGTGTCATAAGCATGTCATTAGAATACTTTCCTACTAAATTTATAAGACATAAGCATTCTATATTTGAGTAAACAAAGAGAAAATAAAGCTATCTATTGGGTTTCACTAAAAAGTCTATTGGAAGACTTGACTATTGTTGTTAAAAGACATAGGCATTCATATTATAGAGCCACAAACCACACTATTAAAATAAAAACATGATAACATGGGATTCGAACCAATGACAGTCTTAAGTTCAAAGTGCAAACCCAACACCTTACTAACTGTGCTAACCAGACTGTGCATACCAGACACACAATTTATCAGAGATTTAAGTGAATAAGCTACAGTTTCCAAGGTACTAAACATAATATATTCTATGGGGTGTCATAAGCATGTCATTAGAATACTTTCCTACTAAATTTATAAGACATAAGCATTCAATATTTGAGTAAACAAAGAGAAAATAAAGCTATCTATTGGGTTTCACTAAAAAGTCTATTGGAAGACTTGACTATTGTTGTTAAAAAACATAGGCATTCATATTATAGAGTCACAAACCACACTAGTTAAATAAAAACATGATAACATGGGATTTGAACCAATGACAGTCTTAATTTGATAGTGCTTACCCAACACCTTACAAACTGTGCTAACCAGACTGTGCATATCAGATACACAATTTTTCAGAGATTTAAGTGAATAAGCTACAGTGTCTAAGGTACTAAACATAATATATTCTATGGGGTGTCATAAGCAAGTCATTGGAATACTTTCCTACTAAATTTATAAGACATAAGCATTCAATATTTGAGTAAACAAAGAGAAAATAAAGCTATCTATTGGGTTTCACTAAAAAGTCTATTGGAAGACTTGACTATTGTTGTTAAAAGACATAGGCATTCATATTATAGAGACACAGACCACACTAGTAAAATAAAAACATTATAACATGGGATTTGAACCAATGACAGTCTTAATTTGATAGTGCAAACCCAACACCTTACTAACTGTGCTAACCAGACTGGGCACACCAGACACAATTTATCAGAGATTTAAGTGAATAAGCTACAGTGTCCAAGGTACTAAACATAATATATTCTATGGAGTGTCATAAGCAAGTCATTGGAATACTTTCCTACTAAATTTATAAGACATAAGCATTCAATATTTGAGTAAACAAAGAGAAAATAAAGCTATCTATTGGGTTTCACTAAAAAGTATATTGGAAGACTTGACTATTGTTGTTAAAAGACATAGGCATTCATATTATAGAGCCACAAACCACACTATTAAAATAAAAACATGATAACATGGGATTCGAACCAATGACAGTCTTAATTTGAAAGTGCAAACCCAACACCTTACTAACTGTGCTAACCAGACTGTGCATACCAGACACAATTTATCAGAAATTTATGTGAATAAGCTACAGTGTCCAAGGTACTAAACATAATATATACTATGGGGTGTCATAAGCAAGTCATTGGAATACTTTCCTACTAAATTTATAAGACATAAGCATTCAATATTTGAGTAAACAAAGAGAAAATAAAGCTATCTATTGGGTTTCACTAAAAAGTCCATTGGAAGACTTGACTATTGTTGTTAAAAGACATAGGCATTCATATTATAGAGCCACAAACCACACTAGTAAAATAAAAACATGATAACATGGGATTCGAACCAATGACAGTCTTAATTTGATAGTGCAAACCCAGCACCTTACTAACTATGCTAACCAGACTGTGCATACCAGACATATAATTTATCAGAAATTTAAGTGAATAAGCTAGTGTCCAAGGTACTAAACATAATATATTCTATGTGGTGTCATAAGCAAGTCATTAGAATACATTCCTACTAAATTTATAAGACATAAGCATTCAATATTTGAGTAAACAAAGAGAAAATAAAGCTATCTATTGGGTTTCACTAAAAAGTCCATTGGAAGACTTGACTATTGTTGTTAAAAGACATAGGCATTCATATTATAGAGCCGCAAACCACACTAGTAAAATAAGAACATGATAACATGGGATTCAAACCAATGACAGTCTTAATTTGATAGTGCAAACCCAACACCTTACTAACTGTGCTAACCAGACTGTGCATACCAGACACACAATTTATCAGAGATTTAAGTGAATAAGCTACAGTGTCCAAGGTACTAAACATAATATATTCTATGGGGTGTCATAAGCATGTCATTAGAATACTTTCCTACTAAATTTATAAGACATAAGCATTCAATATTTGAGTAAACAAAGAGAAAATAAAGCTATCTATTGGGTTTCACTAAAAAGTCTATTGGAAGACTTGACTATTGTTGTTAAAAAACATAGGCATTCATATTATAGAGTCACAAACCACACTAGTAAAATAAAAACATGATAACATGGGATTTGAACCAATGCCAGTCTTAATTTGATAGTGCTTACCCAACACCTTACTAACTGTGCTACCCAGACTGTGCATACCAGACACACAATTTTTCAGAGATTTAAGTGAATAAGCTACAGTGTCTAAGGTACTAAACATAATTTATTCTATGGGGTGTCATAAGCAAGTCATTGGAATACTTTCCTACTAAATATATAAGACATAAGCATTCAATATTTGAGTAAACAAAGAGAAAATAAAGCTATCTATTGGGTTTCACTAAAAAGTCTATTGGAAGACTTGACTATTGTTGTTAAAAGACATAGGCATTCATATTATAGAGCCACAAACCACACTAGTAAAATAAAAACATGATAACATGGGATTCGAACCAATGACAGTCTTAATTTGAAAGTGCAAACCCAACACCTTACTAACTGTGCTAACCAGACTGTGCATACCAGACACAATTTATCAGAGATTTAAGTGAATAAGCTACAGTGTCCAAGGTACTAAACATAATATATACTATGGAGTGTCATAAGCAAGTCATTGGAATACTTTCCTACTAAATTTATAAGACATAAGCATTCAATATTTGAGTAAACAAAGAGAAAATAAAGCTATCTATTGGGTTTCACTAAAAAGTCCATTGGAAGACTTGACTATTGTTGTTAAAAGACATAGGCATTCATATTATAGAGCCACAAACCACACTAGTTAAATAAAAACATGATAACATGGGATTTGAACCAATGACAGTCTTAATTTGATAGTGCTTACCCAACACCTTACGAACTGTGCAAACCAGACTGTGCATATCAGACACACAATTTTTCAGAGATTTAAGTGAATAAGCTACAGTGTCTAAGGTACTAAACATAATATATTCTATGGGGTGTCATAAGCATGTCATTAGAATACTTTCCTACTAAATTTATAAGACATAAGCATTCTATATTTGAGTAAACAAAGAGAAAATAAAGCTATCTATTGGGTTTCACTAAAAAGTCTATTGGAAGACTTGACTATTGTTGTTAAAAGACATAGGCATTCATATTATAGAGCCACAAACCACACTATTAAAATAAAAACATGATAACATTGGATTCGAACCAATGACAGTCTTAAGTTCTAAGTGCAAACCCAACACCTTACTAACTGTGCTAACCAGACTGTGCATACCAGACACACAATTTATCAGAGATTTAAGTGAATAAGCTACAGTGTCCAAGGTACTAAACATAATATATTCTATGGGGTGTCATAAGCATGTCATTAGAATACTTTCCTACTAAATTTATAAGACATAAGCATTCAATATTTGAGTAAACAAAGAGAAAATAAAACTATCTATTGGGTTTCACTAAAAAGTCTATTGGAAGACTTGACTATTGTTGTTAAAAAACATAGGCATTCATATTATAGAGTCACAAACCACACTAGTTAAATAAAAACATGATAACATGGGATTTGAACCAATGACAGTCTTAATTTGATAGTGCTTACCCAACACCTTACAAACTGTGCTAACCAGACTGTGCATATCAGATACACAATTTTTCAGAGATTTAAGTGAATAAGCTACAGTGTCTAAGGTACTAAACATAATATATTCTATGGGGTGTCATAAGCAAGTCATTGGAATACTTTCCTACTAAATTTATAAGACATAAGCATTCAATATTTGAGTAAACAAAGAGAAAATAAAGCTATCTATTGGGTTTCACTAAAAAGTCTATTGGAAGACTTGACTATTGTTGTTAAAAGACATAGGCATTCATATTATAGAGACACAGACCACACTAGTAAAATAAAAACATTATAACATGGGATTTGAACCAATGACAGTCTTAATTTGATAGTGCAAACCCAACACCTTACTAACTGTGCTAACCAGACTGGGCACACCAGACTCAATTTATCAGAGATTTAAGTGAATAAGCTACAGTGTCCAAGGTACTAAACATAATATATTCTATGGAGTGTCATAAGCAAGTCATTGGAATACTTTCCTACTAAATTTATAAGACATAAGCATTCAATATTTGAGTAAACAAAGAGAAAATAAAGCTATCTATTGGGTTTCACTAAAAAGTATATTGGAAGACTTGACTATTGTTGTTAAAAGACATAGGCATTCATATTATAGAGCCACAAACCACACTATTAAAATAAAAACATGATAACATGGGATTCGAACCAATGACAGTCTTAATTTGAAAGTGCAAACCCAACACCTTACTAACTGTGCTAACCAGACTGTGCATACCAGACACAATTTATCAGAAATTTATGTGAATAAGCTACAGTGTCCAAGGTACTAAACATAATATATACTATGGGGTGTCATAAGCAAGTCATTGGAATACTTTCCTACTAAATTTATAAGACATAAGCATTCAATATTTGAGTAAACAAAGAGAAAATAAAGCTATCTATTGGGTTTCACTAAAAAGTCCATTGGAAGACTTGACTATTGTTGTTAAAAGACATAGGCATTCATATTATAGAGCCACAAACCACACTAGTAAAATAAAAACATGATAACATGGGATTCGAACCAATGACAGTCTTAATTTGATAGTGCAAACCCAGCACCTTACTAACTATGCTAACCAGACTGTGCATACCAGACATACAATTTATCAGAAATTTAAGTGAATAAGCTAGTGTCCAAGGTACTAAACATAATATATTCTATGTGGTGTCATAAGCAAGTCATTAGAATACATTCCTACTAAATTTATAAGACATAAGCATTCAATATTTGAGTAAACAAAGAGAAAATAAAGCTATCTATTGGGTTTCACTAAAAAGTCCATTGGAAGACTTGACTATTGTTGTTAAAAGACATAGGCATTCATATTATAGAGCCGCAAACCACACTAGTAAAATAAGAACATGATAACATGGGATTCAAACCAATGACAGTCTTAATTTGATAGTGCAAACCCAACACCTTACTAACTGTGCTAACCAGACTGTGCATACCAGACACACAATTTATCAGAGATTTAAGTGAATAAGCTACAGTGTCCAAGGTACTAAACATAATATATTCTATGGGGTGTCATAAGCATGTCATTAGAATACTTTCCTACTAAATTTATAAGACATAAGCATTCAATATTTGAGTAAACAAAGAGAAAATAAAGCTATCTATTGGGTTTCACTAAAAAGTCTATTGGAAGACTTGACTATTGTTGTTAAAAAACATAGGCATTCATATTATAGAGTCACAAACCACACTAGTAAAATAAAAACATGATAACATGGGATTTGAACCAATGACAGTCTTAATTTGATAGTGCTTACCCAACACCTTACTAACTGTGCTACCCAGACTGTGCATATCAGACACACAATTTTTCAGAGATTTAAGTGAATAAGCTACAGTGTCTAAGGTACTAAACATAATTTATTCTATGGGGTGTCATAAGCAAGTCATTGGAATACTTTCCTACTAAATATATAAGACATAAGCATTCAATATTTGAGTAAACAAAGAGAAAATAAAGCTATCTATTGGGTTTCACTAAAAAGTCCATTGGAAGACTTGACTATTGTTGTTAAAAGACATAGGCATTCATATTATAGAGCCACAAACCACACTAGTAAAATAAAAACATGATAACATGGGATTCGAACCAATGACAGTCTTAATTTGAAAGTGCAAACCCAACACCTTACTAACTGTGCTAACCAGACTGTGCATACCAGACACAATTTATCAGAGATTTAAGTGAATAAGCTACAGTGTCCAAGGTACTAAACATAATATATACTATGGAGTGTCATAAGCAAGTCATTGGAATACTTTCCTACTAAATTTATAAGACATAAGCATTCAATATTTGAGTAAACAAAGAGAAAATAAAGCTATCTATTGGGTTTCACTAAAAAGTCCATTGGAAGACTTGACTATTGTTGTTAAAAGACATAGGCATTCATATTATAGAGCCACAAACCACACTAGTTAAATAAAAACATGATAACATGGGATTTGAACCAATGACAGTCTTAATTTGATAGTGCTTACCCAACACCTTACGAACTGTGCTAACCAGACTGTGCATATCAGACACACAATTTTTCAGAGATTTAAGTGAATAAGCTACAGTGTCTAAGGTACTAAACATAATGTATTCTATGGGGTGTCATAAGCAAGTCATTGGAATACTTTCCTACTAAATTTATAAGACATAAGCATTCAATATTTGAGTAAACAAAGAGAAAATAAAGCTATCTATTGGGCTTCACTAAAAAGTCTATTGGAAGACTTGACTATTGTTGTTAAAAGACATAGGCATTCATATTATAGAGACACAAACCACACTAGTAAAATAAAAACATTATAACAAGGGATTTGAACCAATGACAGTCTTAATTTGATAGTGCAAACCCAACACCTTACTAACTGTGCTAACCAGACTGGGCACACCAGACACAATTTATCAGAGATTTAAGTGAATAAGCTACAGTGTCCAAGGTACTAAACCTAATATATTCTATGGAGTGTCATATGCAAGTCATTGGAATTCTTTCCTACTAAATTTATAAGACATAAGCATTCAATATTTGAGTAAATAAAGAGAAAATAAAGCTATCTATTGGGTTTCACTAAAAAGTCTATTGGAAGACTTGACTATTGTTGTTAAAAGACATAGGCATTCATATTATAGAGCCGCAAACCACACTAGTAAAATAAGAACATGATAACATGGGATTTAAACCAATGACAGTCTTAATTTGATAGTGCAAACCCAACACCTTACTAACTGTGCTAACCAGACTGTGCATACCAGACATACAATATTTTAGAAATTTAAGTGAATAAGCTAGTGTCCAAGGTACTAAACATAATATATTCTATGTGGTGTCATAAGCAAGTCATTAGAATACATTCCGACTAAATTTATAAGACATAAGCATTCAATATTTGAGTAAACAAAGAGAAAATAAAGCTATCTATTGGGTTTCACTAAAAAGTCCATTGGAAGACTTGACTATTGTTGTTAAAAGACATAGGCATTCATATTATAGAGCCGCAAACCACACTAGTAAAATAAGAACATGATAACATGGGATTTAAACCAATGACAGTCTTAATTTGATAGTGCAAACCCAACACCTTACTAACTGTGCTAACCAGACTGTGCATACCAGACATACAATATTTTAGAAATTTAAGTGAATAAGCTAGTGTCCAAGGTACTAAACATAATATATTCTATGTGGTGTCATAAGCAAGTCATTAGAATACATTCCGACTAAATTTATAAGACATAAGCATTCAATATTTGAGTAAACAAAGAGAAAATAAAGCTATCTATTGGGTTTCACTAAAAAGTCCATTGGAAGACTTGACTATTGTTGTTAAAAGACATAGGCATTCATATTATAGAGCCGCAAACCACACTAGTAAAATAAGAACATGATAACATGGGATTTAAACCAATGACAGTCTTAATTTGATAGTGCAAACCCAACACCTTACTAACTGTGCTAACCAGACTGTGCATACCAGACACACAATTTATCAGAGATTTAAGTGAATAAGCTACAGTGTCCAAGGTACTAAACATAATATATTCTATGGGGTGTCATAAGCATGTCATTAGAATACTTTCCTACTAAATTTATAAGACATAAGCATTCAATATTTGAGTAAACAAAGAGAAAATAAAGCTATCTATTGGGTTTCACTAAAAAGTCTATTGGAAGACTTGACTATTGTTGTTAAAAAACATAGGCATTCATATTATAGAGCCGCAAACCACACTAGTAAAATAAGAACATGATAACATGGGATTCAAACCAATGACAGTCTTAATTTGATAGTGCAAACCCAACACCTTACTAACTGTGCTAACCAGACTGTGCATACCAGACACACAATTTATCAGAGATTTAAGTGAATAAGCTACAGTGTCCAAGGTACTAAACATAATATATTCTATGGGGTGTCATAAGCATGTCATTAGAATACTTTCCTACTAAATTTATAAGACATAAGCATTCAATATTTGAGTAAACAAAGAGAAAATAAAGCTATCTATTGGGTTTCACTAAAAAGTCTATTGGAAGACTTGACTATTGTTGTTAAAAAACATAGGCATTCATATTATAGAGTCACAAACCACACTAGTAAAATAAAAACATGATAACATGGGATTTGAACCAATGCCAGTCTTAATTTGATAGGGCTTACCCAACACCTTACTAACTGTGCTACCCAGACTGTGCATACCAGACACACAATTTTTCAGAGATTTAAGTGAATAAGCTACAGTGTCTAAGGTACTAAACATAATTTATTCTATGGGGTGTCATAAGCAAGTCATTGGAATACTTTCCTACTAAATATATAAGACATAAGCATTCAATATTTGAGTAAACAAAGAGAAAATAAAGCTATCTATTGGGTTTCACTAAAAAGTCCATTGGAAGACTTGACTATTGTTGTTAAAAGACATAGGCATTCATATTATAGAGCCGCAAACCACACTAGTAAAATAAGAACATGATAACATGGGATTCAAACCAATGACAGTCTTAATTTGATAGTGCAAACCCAACACCTTACTAACTGTGCTAACCAGACTGTGCATACCAGACACACAATTTATCAGAGATTTAAGTGAATAAGCTACAGTGTCCAAGGTACTAAACATAATATATTCTATGGGGTGTCATAAGCATGTCATTAGAATACTTTCCTACTAAATTTATAAGACATAAGCATTCAATATTTGAGTAAACAAAGAGAAAATAAAGCTATCTATTGGGTTTCACTAAAAAGTCTATTTTAAGACTTGACTATTGTTGTTAAAAAACATAGGCATTCATATTATAGAGTCACAAACCACACTAGTAAAATAAAAACATGATAACATGGGATTTGAACCAATGCCAGTCTTAATTTGATAGTGCTTACCCAACACCTTACTAACTGTGCTACCCAGACTGTTCATACCAGACACACAATTTTTCAGAGATTTAAGTGAATAAGCTACAGTGTCTAAGGTACTAAACATAATTTATTCTATGGGGTGTCATAAGCAAGTCATTGGAATACTTTCCTACTAAATATATAAGACATAAGCATTCAATATTTGAGTAAACAAAGAGAAAATAAAGCTATCTATTGGGTTTCACTATAAAGTCTATTGGAAGACTTGACTATTGTTGTTAAAAGACATAGGCATTCATATTATAGAGCCACAAACCACACTAGTAAAATAAAAACATGATAACATGGGATTCGAACCAATGACAGTCTTAATTTGAAAGTGCAAACCCAACACCTTACTAACTGTGCTAACCAGACTGTGCATACCAGACACAATTTATCAGAGATTTAAGTGAATAAGCTACAGTGTCCAAGGTACTAAACATAATATATACTATGGAGTGTCATAAGCAAGTCATTGGAATACTTTCCTACTAAATTTATAAGACATAAGCATTCAATATTTGAGTAAACAAAGAGAAAATAAAGCTATCTATTGGGTTTCACTAAAAAGTCCATTGGAAGACTTGACTATTGTTGTTAAAAGACATAGGCATTCATATTATAGAGCCACAAACCACACTAGTTAAATAAAAACATGATAACATGGGATTTGAACCAATGACAGTCTTAATTTGATAGTGCTTACCCAACACCTTACGAACTGTGCTAACCAGACTGTGCATATCAGACACACAATTTTTCAGAGATTTAAGTGAATAAGCTACAGTGTCTAAGGTACTAAACATAATATATTCTATGGGGTGTCATAAGCATGTCATTAGAATACTTTCCTACTAAATTTATAAGACATAAGCATTCTATATTTGAGTAAACAAAGAGAAAATAAAGCTATCTATTGGGTTTCACTAAAAAGTCTATTGGAAGACTTGACTATTGTTGTTAAAAGACATAGGCATTCATATTATAGAGCCACAAACCACACTATTAAAATAAAAACATGATAACATGGGATTCGAACCAATGACAGTCTTAAGTTCAAAGTGCAAACCCAACACCTTACTAACTGTGCTAACCAGACTGTGCATACCAGACACACAATTTATCAGAGATTTAAGTGAATAAGCTACAGTTTCCAAGGTACTAAACATAATATATTCTATGGGGTGTCATAAGCATGTCATTAGAATACTTTCCTACTAAATTTATAAGACATAAGCATTCAATATTTGAGTAAACAAAGAGAAAATAAAGCTATCTATTGGGTTTCACTAAAAAGTCTATTGGAAGACTTGACTATTGTTGTTAAAAAACATAGGCATTCATATTATAGAGTCACAAACCACACTAGTTAAATAAAAACATGATAACATGGGATTTGAACCAATGACAGTCTTAATTTGATAGTGCTTACCCAACACCTTACAAACTGTGCTAACCAGACTGTGCATATCAGATACACAATTTTTCAGAGATTTAAGTGAATAAGCTACAGTGTCTAAGGTACTAAACATAATATATTCTATGGGGTGTCATAAGCAAGTCATTGGAATACTTTCCTACTAAATTTATAAGACATAAGCATTCAATATTTGAGTAAACAAAGAGAAAATAAAGCTATCTATTGGGTTTCACTAAAAAGTCTATTGGAAGACTTGACTATTGTTGTTAAAAGACATAGGCATTCATATTATAGAGACACAGACCACACTAGTAAAATAAAAACATTATAACATGGGATTTGAACCAATGACAGTCTTAATTTGATAGTGCAAACCCAACACCTTACTAACTGTGCTAACCAGACTGGGCACACCAGACACAATTTATCAGAGATTTAAGTGAATAAGCTACAGTGTCCAAGGTACTAAACATAATATATTCTATGGAGTGTCATAAGCAAGTCATTGGAATACTTTCCTACTAAATTTATAAGACATAAGCATTCAATATTTGAGTAAACAAAGAGAAAATAAAGCTATCTATTGGGTTTCACTAAAAAGTATATTGGAAGACTTGACTATTGTTGTTAAAAGACATAGGCATTCATATTATAGAGCCACAAACCACACTATTAAAATAAAAACATGATAACATGGGATTCGAACCAATGACAGTCTTAATTTGAAAGTGCAAACCCAACACCTTACTAACTGTGCTAACCAGACTGTGCATACCAGACACAATTTATCAGAAATTTATGTGAATAAGCTACAGTGTCCAAGGTACTAAACATAATATATACTATGGGGTGTCATAAGCAAGTCATTGGAATACTTTCCTACTAAATTTATAAGACATAAGCATTCAATATTTGAGTAAACAAAGAGAAAATAAAGCTATCTATTGGGTTTCACTAAAAAGTCCATTGGAAGACTTGACTATTGTTGTTAAAAGACATAGGCATTCATATTATAGAGCCACAAACCACACTAGTAAAATAAAAACATGATAACATGGGATTCGAACCAATGACAGTCTTAATTTGATAGTGCAAACCCAGCACCTTACTAACTATGCTAACCAGACTGTGCATACCAGACATATAATTTATCAGAAATTTAAGTGAATAAGCTAGTGTCCAAGGTACTAAACATAATATATTCTATGTGGTGTCATAAGCAAGTCATTAGAATACATTCCTACTAAATTTATAAGACATAAGCATTCAATATTTGAGTAAACAAAGAGAAAATAAAGCTATCTATTGGGTTTCACTAAAAAGTCCATTGGAAGACTTGACTATTGTTGTTAAAAGACATAGGCATTCATATTATAGAGCCGCAAACCACACTAGTAAAATAAGAACATGATAACATGGGATTCAAACCAATGACAGTCTTAATTTGATAGTGCAAACCCAACACCTTACTAACTGTGCTAACCAGACTGTGCATACCAGACACACAATTTATCAGAGATTTAAGTGAATAAGCTACAGTGTCCAAGGTACTAAACATAATATATTCTATGGGGTGTCATAAGCATGTCATTAGAATACTTTCCTACTAAATTTATAAGACATAAGCATTCAATATTTGAGTAAACAAAGAGAAAATAAAGCTATCTATTGGGTTTCACTAAAAAGTCTATTGGAAGACTTGACTATTGTTGTTAAAAAACATAGGCATTCATATTATAGAGTCACAAACCACACTAGTAAAATAAAAACATGATAACATGGGATTTGAACCAATGCCAGTCTTAATTTGATAGTGCTTACCCAACACCTTACTAACTGTGCTACCCAGACTGTGCATACCAGACACACAATTTTTCAGAGATTTAAGTGAATAAGCTACAGTGTCTAAGGTACTAAACATAATTTATTCTATGGGGTGTCATAAGCAAGTCATTGGAATACTTTCCTACTAAATATATAAGACATAAGCATTCAATATTTGAGTAAACAAAGAGAAAATAAAGCTATCTATTGGGTTTCACTAAAAAGTCTATTGGAAGACTTGACTATTGTTGTTAAAAGACATAGGCATTCATATTATAGAGCCACAAACCACACTAGTAAAATAAAAACATGATAACATGGGATTCGAACCAATGACAGTCTTAATTTGAAAGTGCAAACCCAACACCTTACTAACTGTGCTAACCAGACTGTGCATACCAGACACAATTTATCAGAGATTTAAGTGAATAAGCTACAGTGTCCAAGGTACTAAACATAATATATACTATGGAGTGTCATAAGCAAGTCATTGGAATACTTTCCTACTAAATTTATAAGACATAAGCATTCAATATTTGAGTAAACAAAGAGAAAATAAAGCTATCTATTGGGTTTCACTAAAAAGTCCATTGGAAGACTTGACTATTGTTGTTAAAAGACATAGGCATTCATATTATAGAGCCACAAACCACACTAGTTAAATAAAAACATGATAACATGGGATTTGAACCAATGACAGTCTTAATTTGATAGTGCTTACCCAACACCTTACGAACTGTGCAAACCAGACTGTGCATATCAGACACACAATTTTTCAGAGATTTAAGTGAATAAGCTACAGTGTCTAAGGTACTAAACATAATATATTCTATGGGGTGTCATAAGCATGTCATTAGAATACTTTCCTACTAAATTTATAAGACATAAGCATTCTATATTTGAGTAAACAAAGAGAAAATAAAGCTATCTATTGGGTTTCACTAAAAAGTCTATTGGAAGACTTGACTATTGTTGTTAAAAGACATAGGCATTCATATTATAGAGCCACAAACCACACTATTAAAATAAAAACATGATAACATTGGATTCGAACCAATGACAGTCTTAAGTTCTAAGTGCAAACCCAACACCTTACTAACTGTGCTAACCAGACTGTGCATACCAGACACACAATTTATCAGAGATTTAAGTGAATAAGCTACAGTGTCCAAGGTACTAAACATAATATATTCTATGGGGTGTCATAAGCATGTCATTAGAATACTTTCCTACTAAATTTATAAGACATAAGCATTCAATATTTGAGTAAACAAAGAGAAAATAAAACTATCTATTGGGTTTCACTAAAAAGTCTATTGGAAGACTTGACTATTGTTGTTAAAAAACATAGGCATTCATATTATAGAGTCACAAACCACACTAGTTAAATAAAAACATGATAACATGGGATTTGAACCAATGACAGTCTTAATTTGATAGTGCTTACCCAACACCTTACAAACTGTGCTAACCAGACTGTGCATATCAGATACACAATTTTTCAGAGATTTAAGTGAATAAGCTACAGTGTCTAAGGTACTAAACATAATATATTCTATGGGGTGTCATAAGCAAGTCATTGGAATACTTTCCTACTAAATTTATAAGACATAAGCATTCAATATTTGAGTAAACAAAGAGAAAATAAAGCTATCTATTGGGTTTCACTAAAAAGTCTATTGGAAGACTTGACTATTGTTGTTAAAAGACATAGGCATTCATATTATAGAGACACAGACCACACTAGTAAAATAAAAACATTATAACATGGGATTTGAACCAATGACAGTCTTAATTTGATAGTGCAAACCCAACACCTTACTAACTGTGCTAACCAGACTGGGCACACCAGACTCAATTTATCAGAGATTTAAGTGAATAAGCTACAGTGTCCAAGGTACTAAACATAATATATTCTATGGAGTGTCATAAGCAAGTCATTGGAATACTTTCCTACTAAATTTATAAGACATAAGCATTCAATATTTGAGTAAACAAAGAGAAAATAAAGCTATCTATTGGGTTTCACTAAAAAGTATATTGGAAGACTTGACTATTGTTGTTAAAAGACATAGGCATTCATATTATAGAGCCACAAACCACACTATTAAAATAAAAACATGATAACATGGGATTCGAACCAATGACAGTCTTAATTTGAAAGTGCAAACCCAACACCTTACTAACTGTGCTAACCAGACTGTGCATACCAGACACAATTTATCAGAAATTTATGTGAATAAGCTACAGTGTCCAAGGTACTAAACATAATATATACTATGGGGTGTCATAAGCAAGTCATTGGAATACTTTCCTACTAAATTTATAAGACATAAGCATTCAATATTTGAGTAAACAAAGAGAAAATAAAGCTATCTATTGGGTTTCACTAAAAAGTCCATTGGAAGACTTGACTATTGTTGTTAAAAGACATAGGCATTCATATTATAGAGCCACAAACCACACTAGTAAAATAAAAACATGATAACATGGGATTCGAACCAATGACAGTCTTAATTTGATAGTGCAAACCCAGCACCTTACTAACTATGCTAACCAGACTGTGCATACCAGACATACAATTTATCAGAAATTTAAGTGAATAAGCTAGTGTCCAAGGTACTAAACATAATATATTCTATGTGGTGTCATAAGCAAGTCATTAGAATACATTCCTACTAAATTTATAAGACATAAGCATTCAATATTTGAGTAAACAAAGAGAAAATAAAGCTATCTATTGGGTTTCACTAAAAAGTCCATTGGAAGACTTGACTATTGTTGTTAAAAGACATAGGCATTCATATTATAGAGCCGCAAACCACACTAGTAAAATAAGAACATGATAACATGGGATTCAAACCAATGACAGTCTTAATTTGATAGTGCAAACCCAACACCTTACTAACTGTGCTAACCAGACTGTGCATACCAGACACACAATTTATCAGAGATTTAAGTGAATAAGCTACAGTGTCCAAGGTACTAAACATAATATATTCTATGGGGTGTCATAAGCATGTCATTAGAATACTTTCCTACTAAATTTATAAGACATAAGCATTCAATATTTGAGTAAACAAAGAGAAAATAAAGCTATCTATTGGGTTTCACTAAAAAGTCTATTGGAAGACTTGACTATTGTTGTTAAAAAACATAGGCATTCATATTATAGAGTCACAAACCACACTAGTAAAATAAAAACATGATAACATGGGATTTGAACCAATGACAGTCTTAATTTGATAGTGCTTACCCAACACCTTACTAACTGTGCTACCCAGACTGTGCATATCAGACACACAATTTTTCAGAGATTTAAGTGAATAAGCTACAGTGTCTAAGGTACTAAACATAATTTATTCTATGGGGTGTCATAAGCAAGTCATTGGAATACTTTCCTACTAAATATATAAGACATAAGCATTCAATATTTGAGTAAACAAAGAGAAAATAAAGCTATCTATTGGGTTTCACTAAAAAGTCCATTGGAAGACTTGACTATTGTTGTTAAAAGACATAGGCATTCATATTATAGAGCCACAAACCACACTAGTAAAATAAAAACATGATAACATGGGATTCGAACCAATGACAGTCTTAATTTGAAAGTGCAAACCCAACACCTTACTAACTGTGCTAACCAGACTGTGCATACCAGACACAATTTATCAGAGATTTAAGTGAATAAGCTACAGTGTCCAAGGTACTAAACATAATATATACTATGGAGTGTCATAAGCAAGTCATTGGAATACTTTCCTACTAAATTTATAAGACATAAGCATTCAATATTTGAGTAAACAAAGAGAAAATAAAGCTATCTATTGGGTTTCACTAAAAAGTCCATTGGAAGACTTGACTATTGTTGTTAAAAGACATAGGCATTCATATTATAGAGCCACAAACCACACTAGTTAAATAAAAACATGATAACATGGGATTTGAACCAATGACAGTCTTAATTTGATAGTGCTTACCCAACACCTTACGAACTGTGCTAACCAGACTGTGCATATCAGACACACAATTTTTCAGAGATTTAAGTGAATAAGCTACAGTGTCTAAGGTACTAAACATAATGTATTCTATGGGGTGTCATAAGCAAGTCATTGGAATACTTTCCTACTAAATTTATAAGACATAAGCATTCAATATTTGAGTAAACAAAGAGAAAATAAAGCTATCTATTGGGCTTCACTAAAAAGTCTATTGGAAGACTTGACTATTGTTGTTAAAAGACATAGGCATTCATATTATAGAGACACAAACCACACTAGTAAAATAAAAACATTATAACAAGGGATTTGAACCAATGACAGTCTTAATTTGATAGTGCAAACCCAACACCTTACTAACTGTGCTAACCAGACTGGGCACACCAGACACAATTTATCAGAGATTTAAGTGAATAAGCTACAGTGTCCAAGGTACTAAACCTAATATATTCTATGGAGTGTCATATGCAAGTCATTGGAATTCTTTCCTACTAAATTTATAAGACATAAGCATTCAATATTTGAGTAAATAAAGAGAAAATAAAGCTATCTATTGGGTTTCACTAAAAAGTCTATTGGAAGACTTGACTATTGTTGTTAAAAGACATAGGCATTCATATTATAGAGCCGCAAACCACACTAGTAAAATAAGAACATGATAACATGGGATTTAAACCAATGACAGTCTTAATTTGATAGTGCAAACCCAACACCTTACTAACTGTGCTAACCAGACTGTGCATACCAGACATACAATATTTTAGAAATTTAAGTGAATAAGCTAGTGTCCAAGGTACTAAACATAATATATTCTATGTGGTGTCATAAGCAAGTCATTAGAATACATTCCGACTAAATTTATAAGACATAAGCATTCAATATTTGAGTAAACAAAGAGAAAATAAAGCTATCTATTGGGTTTCACTAAAAAGTCCATTGGAAGACTTGACTATTGTTGTTAAAAGACATAGGCATTCATATTATAGAGCCGCAAACCACACTAGTAAAATAAGAACATGATAACATGGGATTTAAACCAATGACAGTCTTAATTTGATAGTGCAAACCCAACACCTTACTAACTGTGCTAACCAGACTGTGCATACCAGACATACAATATTTTAGAAATTTAAGTGAATAAGCTAGTGTCCAAGGTACTAAACATAATATATTCTATGTGGTGTCATAAGCAAGTCATTAGAATACATTCCGACTAAATTTATAAGACATAAGCATTCAATATTTGAGTAAACAAAGAGAAAATAAAGCTATCTATTGGGTTTCACTAAAAAGTCCATTGGAAGACTTGACTATTGTTGTTAAAAGACATAGGCATTCATATTATAGAGCCGCAAACCACACTAGTAAAATAAGAACATGATAACATGGGATTTAAACCAATGACAGTCTTAATTTGATAGTGCAAACCCAACACCTTACTAACTGTGCTAACCAGACTGTGCATACCAGACACACAATTTATCAGAGATTTAAGTGAATAAGCTACAGTGTCCAAGGTACTAAACATAATATATTCTATGGGGTGTCATAAGCATGTCATTAGAATACTTTCCTACTAAATTTATAAGACATAAGCATTCAATATTTGAGTAAACAAAGAGAAAATAAAGCTATCTATTGGGTTTCACTAAAAAGTCTATTGGAAGACTTGACTATTGTTGTTAAAAAACATAGGCATTCATATTATAGAGCCACAAACCACACTAGTAAAATAAAAACATGATAACATGGGATACGAACCAATGACAGTCTTAAGTTGAAAGTGCAAACCCAACACCTTACTAACTGTGCTAACCAGACTGTGCATACCAGACACAATTTATCAGAAATTTATGTGAATAAGCTACAGTGTCCAAGGTACTAAACATAATATATACTATGGGGTGTCATAAGCAAGTCATTGGAATACTTTCCTACTAAATTTATAAGACATAAGCATTCAATATTTGAGTAAACAAAGAGAAAATAAAGCTATCTATTGGGTTTCACTAAAAAGTCCATTGGAAGACTTGACTATTGTTGTTAAAAGACACAGGCATTCATATTATAGAGCCACAAACCACACTAGTAAAATAAAAACATGATAACATGGGATTCAAACCAATGACAGTCTTAATTTGATAGTGCAAACCCAGCACCTTACTAACTATGCTAACCAGACTGTGCATACCAGACATACAATATTTTAGAAATTTAAGTGAATAAGCTAGTGTCCAAGGTACTAAACATAATATATTCTATGTGGTGTCATAAGCAAGTCATTAGAATACATTCCGACTAAATTTATAAGACATAAGCATTCAATATTTGAGTAAACAAAGAGAAAATAAAGCTATCTATTGGGTTTCACTAAAAAGTCCATTGGAAGACTTGACTATTGTTGTTAAAAGACATAGGCATTCATATTATAGAGCCGCAAACCACACTAGTAAAATAAGAACATGATAACATGGGATTTAAACCAATGACAGTCTTAATTTGATAGTGCAAACCCAACACCTTACTAACTGTGCTACCCAGACTGTGCATATTAGACACACAATTTTTCAGAGATTTAAGTGAATAAGCTACAGTGTCTAAGGTACTAAACATAATTTATTCTATGGGGTGTCATAAGCAAGTCATTGGAATACTTTCCTACTAAATTTATAAGACATAAGCATTCAATATTTGAGTAAACAAAGAGAAAATAAAGCTATCTATTGGGTTTCACTAAAAAGTCTATTGGAAGACTTGACTATTGTTGTTAAAAGACATAGGCATTCATATTATAGAGCCACAAACCACACTAGTAAAATAAAAACATGATAACATGAGATTCGAACCAATGACAGTCTTAATTTGAAAGTGCAAACCCAACACCTTACTAACTGTGCTAACCAGACTGTGCATACCAGACACAATTTATCAGAAATTTATGTGAATAAGCTACAGTGTCCAAGGTACTAAACATAATATATACTATGGGGTGTCATAAGCAAGTCATTGGAATACTTTCCTACTAAATTTATAAGACATAAGCATTCAATATTTGAGTAAACAAAGAGAAAATAAAGCTATCTATTGGGTTTCACTAAAAAGTCCATTGGAAGACTTGACTATTGTTGTTAAAAGACATAGGCATTCATATTATAGAGCCACAAACCACACTAGTAAAATAAAAACATGATAACATGGGATTCGAACCAATGACAGTCTTAATTTGATAGTGCAAACCCAGCACCTTGCTAACTATGCTAACCAGACTGTGCATACCAGACATACAATTTATCAGAAATTTAAGTGAATAAGCTAGTGTCCAAGGTACTAAACATAATATATTCTATGTGGTGTCATAAGCAAGTCATTAGAATACATTCCTACTAAATTTATAAGACATAAGCATTCAATATTTGAGTAAACAAAGAGAAAATAAAGCTATCTATTGGGTTTCACTAAAAAGTCCATTGGAAGACTTGACTATTGTTGTTAAAAGACATAGGCATTCATATTATAGAGCCGCAAACCACACTAGTAAAATAAGAACATGATAACATGGGATTCAAACCAATGACAGTCTTAATTTGATAGTGCAAACCCAACACCTTACTAACTGTGCTAACCAGACTGTGCATACCAGACACACAATTTATCAGAGATTTAAGTGAATAAGCTACAGTGTCCAAGGTACTAAACATAATATATTCTATGGGGTGTCATAAGCATGTCATTAGAATACTTTCCTACTAAATTTATAAGACATAAGCATTCAATATTTGAGTAAACAAAGAGAAAATAAAGCTATCTATTGGGTTTCACTAAAAAGTCTATTGGAAGACTTGACTATTGTTGTTAAAAAACATAGGCATTCATATTATAGAGTCACAAACCACACTAGTAAAATAAAAACATGATAACATGGGATTTGAACCAATGCCAGTCTTAATTTGATAGTGCTTACCCAACACCTTACTAACTGTGCTACCCAGACTGTGCATACCAGACACACAATTTTTCAGAGATTTAAGTGAATAAGCTACAGTGTCTAAGGTACTAAACATAATTTATTCTATGGGGTGTCATAAGCAAGTCATTGGAATACTTTCCTACTAAATATATAAGACATAAGCATTCAATATTTGAGTAAACAAAGAGAAAATAAAGCTATCTATTGGGTTTCACTAAAAAGTCCATTGGAAGACTTGACTATTGTTGTTAAAAGACATAGGCATTCATATTATAGAGCCGCAAACCACACTAGTAAAATAAGAACATGATAACATGGGATTCAAACCAATGACAGTCTTAATTTGATAGTGCAAACCCAACACCTTACTAACTGTGCTAACCAGACTGTGCATACCAGACACACAATTTATCAGAGATTTAAGTGAATAAGCTACAGTGTCCAAGGTACTAAACATAATATATTCTATGGGGTGTCATAAGCATGTCATTAGAATACTTTCCTACTAAATTTATAAGACATAAGCATTCAATATTTGAGTAAACAAAGAGAAAATAAAGCTATCTATTGGGTTTCACTAAAAAGTCTATTGGAAGACTTGACTATTGTTGTTAAAAAACATAGGCATTCATATTATAGAGTCACAAACCACACTAGTAAAATAAAAACATGATAACATGGGATTTGAACCAATGCCAGTCTTAATTTGATAGTGCTTACCCAACACCTTACTAACTGTGCTACCCAGACTGTGCATACCAGACACACAATTTTTCAGAGATTTAAGTGAATAAGCTACAGTGTCTAAGGTACTAAACATAATTTATTCTATGGGGTGTCATAAGCAAGTCATTGGAATACTTTCCTACTAAATATATAAGACATAAGCATTCAATATTTGAGTAAACAAAGAGAAAATAAAGCTATCTATTGGGTTTCACTAAAAAGTCTATTGGAAGACTTGACTATTGTTGTTAAAAGACATAGGCATTCATATTATAGAGCCACAAACCACACTAGTAAAATAAAAACATGATAACATGGGATTCGAACCAATGACAGTCTTAATTTGAAAGTGCAAACCCAACACCTTACTAACTGTGCTAACCAGACTGTGCATACCAGACACAATTTATCAGAGATTTAAGTGAATAAGCTACAGTGTCCAAGGTACTAAACATAATATATACTATGGAGTGTCATAAGCAAGTCATTGGAATACTTTCCTACTAAATTTATAAGACATAAGCATTCAATATTTGAGTAAACAAAGAGAAAATAAAGCTATCTATTGGGTTTCACTAAAAAGTCCATTGGAAGACTTGACTATTGTTGTTAAAAGACATAGGCATTCATATTATAGAGCCACAAACCACACTAGTTAAATAAAAACATGATAACATGGGTTTTGAACCAATGACAGTCTTAATTTGATAGTGCTTACCCAACACCTTACGAACTGTGCTAACCAGACTGTGCATATCAGACACACAATTTTTCAGAGATTTAAGTGAATAAGCTACAGTGTCTAAGGTACTAAACATAATATATTCTATGGGGTGTCATAAGCATGTCATTAGAATACTTTCCTACTAAATTTATAAGACATAAGCATTCTATATTTGAGTAAACAAAGAGAAAATAAAGCTATCTATTGGGTTTCACTAAAAAGTCTATTGGAAGACTTGACTATTGTTGTTAAAAGACATAGGCATTCATATTATAGAGCCACAAACCACACTATTAAAATAAAAACATGATAACATGGGATTCGAACCAATGACAGTCTTAAGTTCAAAGTGCAAACCCAACACCTTACTAACTGTGCTAACCAGACTGTGCATACCAGACACACAATTTATCAGAGATTTAAGTGAATAAGCTACAGTTTCCAAGGTACTAAACATAATATATTCTATGGGGTGTCATAAGCATGTCATTAGAATACTTTCCTACTAAATTTATAAGACATAAGCATTCAATATTTGAGTAAACAAAGAGAAAATAAAGCTATCTATTGGGTTTCACTAAAAAGTCTATTGGAAGACTTGACTATTGTTGTTAAAATACATAGGCATTCATATTATAGAGTCACAAACCACACTAGTTAAATAAAAACATGATAACATGGGATTTGAACCAATGACAGTCTTAATTTGATAGTGCTTACCCAACACCTTACAAACTGTGCTAACCAGACTGTGCATATCAGATACACAATTTTTCAGAGATTTAAGTGAATAAGCTACAGTGTCTAAGGTACTAAACATAATATATTCTATGGGGTGTCATAAGCAAGTCATTGGAATACTTTCCTACTAAATTTATAAGACATAAGCATTCAATATTTGAGTAAACAAAGAGAAAATAAAGCTATCTATTGGGTTTCACTAAAAAGTCTATTGGAAGACTTGACTATTGTTGTTAAAAGACATAGGCATTCATATTATAGAGACACAGACCACACTAGTAAAATAAAAACATTATAACATGGGATTTGAACCAATGACAGTCTTAATTTGATAGTGCAAACCCAACACCTTACTAACTGTGCTAACCAGACTGGGCACACCAGACACAATTTATCAGAGATTTAAGTGAATAAGCTACAGTGTCCAAGGTACTAAACATAATATATTCTATGGAGTGTCATAAGCAAGTCATTGGAATACTTTCCTACTAAATTTATAAGACATAAGCATTCAATATTTGAGTAAACAAAGAGAAAATAAAGCTATCTATTGGGTTTCACTAAAAAGTATATTGGAAGACTTGACTATTGTTGTTAAAAGACATAGGCATTCATATTATAGAGCCACAAACCACACTATTAAAATAAAAACATGATAACATGGGATTCGAACCAATGACAGTCTTAATTTGAAAGTGCAAACCCAACACCTTACTAACTGTGCTAACCAGACTGTGCATACCAGACACAATTTATCAGAAATTTATGTGAATAAGCTACAGTGTCCAAGGTACTAAACATAATATATACTATGGGGTGTCATAAGCAAGTCATTGGAATACTTTCCTACTAAATTTATAAGACATAAGCATTCAATATTTGAGTGAACAAAGAGAAAATAAAGCTATCTATTGGGTTTCACTAAAAAGTCCATTGGAAGACTTGACTATTGTTGTTAAAAGACATAGGCATTCATATTATAGAGCCACAAACCACACTAGTAAAATAAAAACATGATAACATGGGATTCGAACCAATGACAGTCTTAATTTGATAGTGCAAACCCAGCACCTTACTAACTATGCTAACCAGACTGTGCATACCAGACATACAATTTATCAGAAATTTAAGTGAATAAGCTAGTGTCCAAGGTACTAAACATAATATATTCTATGTGGTGTCATAAGCAAGTCATTAGAATACATTCCTACTAAATTTATAAGACATAAGCATTCAATATTTGAGTAAACAAAGAGAAAATAAAGCTATCTATTGGGTTTCACTAAAAAGTCCATTGGAAGACTTGACTATTGTTGTTAAAAGACATAGGCATTCATATTATAGAGCCGCAAACCACACTAGTAAAATAAGAACATGATAACATGGGATTCAAACCAATGACAGTCTTAATTTGATAGTGCAAACCCAACACCTTACTAACTGTGCTAACCAGACTGTGCATACCAGACACACAATTTATCAGAGATTTAAGTGAATAAGCTACAGTGTCCAAGGTACTAAACATAATATATTCTATGGGGTGTCATAAGCATGTCATTAGAATACTTTCCTACTAAATTTATAAGACATAAGCATTCAATATTTGAGTAAACAAAGAGAAAATAAAGCTATCTATTGGGTTTCACTAAAAAGTCTATTGGAAGACTTGACTATTGTTGTTAAAAAACATAGGCATTCATATTATAGAGTCACAAACCACACTAGTAAAATAAAAACATGATAACATGGGATTTGAACCAATGCCAGTCTTAATTTGATAGTGCTTACCCAACACCTTACTAACTGTGCTACCCAGACTGTGCATACCAGACACACAATTTTTCAGAGATTTAAGTGAATAAGCTACAGTGTCTAAGGTACTAAACATAATTTATTCTATGGGGTGTCATAAGCAAGTCATTGGAATACTTTCCTACTAAATATATAAGACATAAGCATTCAATATTTGAGTAAACAAAGAGAAAATAAAGCTATCTATTGGGTTTCACTAAAAAGTCTATTGGAAGACTTGACTATTGTTGTTAAAAGACATAGGCATTCATATTATAGAGCCACAAACCACACTAGTAAAATAAAAACATGATAACATGGGATTCGAACCAATGACAGTCTTAATTTGAAAGTGCAAACCCAACACCTTACTAACTGTGCTAACCAGACTGTGCATACCAGGCACAATTTATCAGAGATTTAAGTGAATAAGCTACAGTGTCCAAGGTACTAAACATAATATATACTATGGAGTGTCATAAGCAAGTCATTGGAATACTTTCCTACTAAATTTATAAGACATAAGCATTCAATATTTGAGTAAACAAAGAGAAAATAAAGCTATCTATTGGGTTTCACTAAAAAGTCCATTGGAAGACTTGACTATTGTTGTTAAAAGACATAGGCATTCATATTATAGAGCCACAAACCACACTAGTTAAATAAAAACATGATAACATGGGATTTGAACCAATGACAGTCTTAATTTGATAGTGCTTACCCAACACCTTACGAACTGTGCAAACCAGACTGTGCATATCAGACACACAATTTTTCAGAGATTTAAGTGAATAAGCTACAGTGTCTAAGGTACTAAACATAATATATTCTATGGGGTGTCATAAGCATGTCATTAGAATACTTTCCTACTAAATTTATAAGACATAAGCATTCTATATTTGAGTAAACAAAGAGAAAATAAAGCTATCTATTGGGTTTCACTAAAAAGTCTATTGGAAGACTTGACTATTGTTGTTAAAAGACATAGGCATTCATATTATAGAGCCACAAACCACACTATTAAAATAAAAACATGATAACATTGGATTCGAACCAATGACAGTCTTAAGTTCAAAGTGCAAACCCAACACCTTACTAACTGTGCTAACCAGACTGTGCATACCAGACACACAATTTATCAGAGATTTAAGTGAATAAGCTACAGTGTCCAAGGTACTAAACATAATATATTCTATGGGGTGTCATAAGCATGTCATTAGAATACTTTCCTACTAAATTTATAAGACATAAGCATTCAATATTTGAGTAAACAAAGAGAAAATAAAGCTATCTATTGGGTTTCACTAAAAAGTCTATTGGAAGACTTGACTATTGTTGTTAAAAAACATAGGCATTCATATTATAGAGTCACAAACCACACTAGTTAAATAAAAACATGATAACATGGGATTTGAACCAATGACAGTCTTAATTTGATAGTGCTTACCCAACACCTTACAAACTGTGCTAACCAGACTGTGCATATCAGATACACAATTTTTCAGAGATTTAAGTGAATAAGCTACAGTGTCTAAGGTACTAAACATAATATATTCTATGGGGTGTCATAAGCAAGTCATTGGAATACTTTCCTACTAAATTTATAAGACATAAGCATTCAATATTTGAGTAAACAAAGAGAAAATAAAGCTATCTATTGGGTTTCACTAAAAAGTCTATTGGAAGACTTGACTATTGTTGTTAAAAGACATAGGCATTCATATTATAGAGACACAGACCACACTAGTAAAATAAAAACATTATAACATGGGATTTGAACCAATGACAGTCTTAATTTGATAGTGCAAACCCAACACCTTACTAACTGTGCTAACCAGACTGGGCACACCAGACACAATTTATCAGAGATTTAAGTGAATAAGCTACAGTGTCCAAGGTACTAAACATAATATATTCTATGGAGTGTCATAAGCAAGTCATTGGAATACTTTCCTACTAAATTTATAAGACATAAGCATTCAATATTTGAGTAAACAAAGAGAAAATAAAGCTATCTATTGGGTTTCACTAAAAAGTATATTGGAAGACTTGACTATTGTTGTTAAAAGACATAGGCATTCATATTATAGAGCCACAAACCACACTATTAAAATAAAAACATGATAACATGGGATTCGAACCAATGACAGTCTTAATTTGAAAGTGCAAACCCAACACCTTACTAACTGTGCTAACCAGACTGTGCATACCAGACACAATTTATCAGAAATTTATGTGAATAAGCTACAGTGTCCAAGGTACTAAACATAATATATACTATGGGGTGTCATAAGCAAGTCATTGGAATACTTTCCTACTAAATTTATAAGACATAAGCATTCAATATTTGAGTAAACAAAGAGAAAATAAAGCTATCTATTGGGTTTCACTAAAAAGTCCATTGGAAGACTTGACTATTGTTGTTAAAAGACATAGGCATTCATATTATAGAGCCACAAACCACACTAGTAAAATAAAAACATGATAACATGGGATTCGAACCAATGACAGTCTTAATTTGATAGTGCAAACCCAGCACCTTACTAACTATGCTAACCAGACTGTGCATACCAGACATACAATTTATCAGAAATTTAAGTGAATAAGCTAGTGTCCAAGGTACTAAACATAATATATTCTATGTGGTGTCATAAGCAAGTCATTAGAATACATTCCTACTAAATTTATAAGACATAAGCATTCAATATTTGAGTAAACAAAGAGAAAATAAAGCTATCTATTGGGTTTCACTAAAAAGTCCATTGGAAGACTTGACTATTGTTGTTAAAAGACATAGGCATTCATATTATAGAGCCGCAAACCACACTAGTAAAATAAGAACATGATAACATGGGATTCAAACCAATGACAGTCTTAATTTGATAGTGCAAACCCAACACCTTACTAACTGTGCTAACCAGACTGTGCATACCAGACACACAATTTATCAGAGATTTAAGTGAATAAGCTACAGTGTCCAAGGTACTAAACATAATATATTCTATGGGGTGTCATAAGCATGTCATTAGAATACTTTCCTACTAAATTTATAAGACATAAGCATTCAATATTTGAGTAAACAAAGAGAAAATAAAGCTATCTATTGGGTTTCACTAAAAAGTCTATTGGAAGACTTGACTATTGTTGTTAAAAAACATAGGCATTCATATTATAGAGTCACAAACCACACTAGTAAAATAAAAACATGATAACATGGGATTTGAACCAATGACAGTCTTAATTTGATAGTGCTTACCCAACACCTTACTAACTGTGCTACCCAGACTGTGCATATCAGACACACAATTTTTCAGAGATTTAAGTGAATAAGCTACAGTGTCTAAGGTACTAAACATAATTTATTCTATGGGGTGTCATAAGCAAGTCATTGGAATACTTTCCTACTAAATATATAAGACATAAGCATTCAATATTTGAGTAAACAAAGAGAAAATAAAGCTATCTATTGGGTTTCACTAAAAAGTCCATTGGAAGACTTGACTATTGTTGTTAAAAGACATAGGCATTCATATTATAGAGCCACAAACCACACTAGTAAAATAAAAACATGATAACATGGGATTCGAACCAATGACAGTCTTAATTTGAAAGTGCAAACCCAACACCTTACTAACTGTGCTAACCAGACTGTGCATACAAGACACAATTTATCAGAGATTTAAGTGAATAAGCTACAGTGTCCAAGGTACTAAACATAATATATACTATGGAGTGTCATAAGCAAGTCATTGGAATACTTTCCTACTAAATTTATAAGACATAAGCATTCAATATTTGAGTAAACAAAGAGAAAATAAAGCTATCTATTGGGTTTCACTAAAAAGTCCATTGGAAGACTTGACTATTGTTGTTAAAAGACATAGGCATTCATATTATAGAGCCACAAACCACACTAGTTAAATAAAAACATGATAACATGGGATTTGAACCAATGACAGTCTTAATTTGATAGTGCTTACCCAACACCTTACGAACTGTGCTAACCAGACTGTGCATATCAGACACACAATTTTTCAGAGATTTAAGTGAATAAGCTACAGTGTCTAAGGTACTAAACATAATGTATTCTATGGGGTGTCATAAGCAAGTCATTGGAATACTTTCCTACTAAATTTATAAGACATAAGCATTCAATATTTGAGTAAACAAAGAGAAAATAAAGCTATCTATTGGGCTTCACTAAAAAGTCTATTGGAAGACTTGACTATTGTTGTTAAAAGACATAGGCATTCATATTATAGAGACACAAACCACACTAGTAAAATAAAAACATTATAACATGGGATTTGAACCAATGACAGTCTTAATTTGATAGTGCAAACCCAACACCTTACTAACTGTGCTAACCAGACTGGGCACACCAGACACAATTTATCAGAGATTTAAGTGAATAAGCTACAGTGTCCAAGGTACTAAACCTAATATATTCTATGGAGTGTCATATGCAAGTCATTGGAATTCTTTCCTACTAAATTTATAAGACATAAGCATTCAATATTTGAGTAAACAAAGAGAAAATAAAGCTATCTATTGGGTTTCACTAAAAAGTCCATTGGAAGACTTGACTATTGTTGTTAAAAGACATAGGCATTCATATTATAGAGCCGCAAACCACACTAGTAAAATAAGAACATGATAACATGGGATTCAAACCAATGACAGTCTTAATTTGATAGTGCAAACCCAACACCTTACTAACTGTGCTAACCAGACTGTGCATACCAGACACACAATTTATCAGAGATTTAAGTGAATAAGCTACAGTGTCCAAGGTACTAAACATAATATATTCTATGGGGTGTCATAAGCATGTCATTAGAATACTTTCCTACTAAATTTATAAGACATAAGCATTCAATATTTGAGTAAACAAAGAGAAAATAAAGCTATCTATTGGGTTTCACTAAAAAGTCTATTGGAAGACTTGACTATTGTTGTTAAAAAACATAGGCATTCATATTATAGAGTCACAAACCACACTAGTAAAATAAAAACATGATAACATGGGATTTGAACCAATGCCAGTCTTAATTTGATAGTGCTTACCCAACACCTTACTAACTGTGCTACCCAGACTGTGCATACCAGACACACAATTTTTCAGAGATTTAAGTGAATAAGCTACAGTGTCTAAGGTACTAAACATAATTTATTCTATGGGGTGTCATAAGCAAGTCATTGGAATACTTTCCTACTAAATATATAAGACATAAGCATTCAATATTTGAGTAAACAAAGAGAAAATAAAGCTATCTATTGGGTTTCACTAAAAAGTCTATTGGAAGACTTGACTATTGTTGTTAAAAGACATAGGCATTCATATTATAGAGCCACAAACCACACTAGTAAAATAAAAACATGATAACATGGGATTCGAACCAATGACAGTCTTAATTTGAAAGTGCAAACCCAACACCTTACTAACTGTGCTAACCAGACTGTGCATACCAGGCACAATTTATCAGAGATTTAAGTGAATAAGCTACAGTGTCCAAGGTACTAAACATAATATATACTATGGAGTGTCATAAGCAAGTCATTGGAATACTTTCCTACTAAATTTATAAGACATAAGCATTCAATATTTGAGTAAACAAAGAGAAAATAAAGCTATCTATTGGGTTTCACTAAAAAGTCCATTGGAAGACTTGACTATTGTTGTTAAAAGACATAGGCATTCATATTATAGAGCCACAAACCACACTAGTTAAATAAAAACATGATAACATGGGATTTGAACCAATGACAGTCTTAATTTGATAGTGCTTACCCAACACCTTACGAACTGTGCAAACCAGACTGTGCATATCAGACACACAATTTTTCAGAGATTTAAGTGAATAAGCTACAGTGTCTAAGGTACTAAACATAATATATTCTATGGGGTGTCATAAGCATGTCATTAGAATACTTTCCTACTAAATTTATAAGACATAAGCATTCTATATTTGAGTAAACAAAGAGAAAATAAAGCTATCTATTGGGTTTCACTAAAAAGTCTATTGGAAGACTTGACTATTGTTGTTAAAAGACATAGGCATTCATATTATAGAGCCACAAACCACACTATTAAAATAAAAACATGATAACATTGGATTCGAACCAATGACAGTCTTAAGTTCAAAGTGCAAACCCAACACCTTACTAACTGTGCTAACCAGACTGTGCATACCAGACACACAATTTATCAGAGATTTAAGTGAATAAGCTACAGTGTCCAAGGTACTAAACATAATATATTCTATGGGGTGTCATAAGCATGTCATTAGAATACTTTCCTACTAAATTTATAAGACATAAGCATTCAATATTTGAGTAAACAAAGAGAAAATAAAGCTATCTATTGGGTTTCACTAAAAAGTCTATTGGAAGACTTGACTATTGTTGTTAAAAAACATAGGCATTCATATTATAGAGTCACAAACCACACTAGTTAAATAAAAACATGATAACATGGGATTTGAACCAATGACAGTCTTAATTTGATAGTGCTTACCCAACACCTTACAAACTGTGCTAACCAGACTGTGCATATCAGATACACAATTTTTCAGAGATTTAAGTGAATAAGCTACAGTGTCTAAGGTACTAAACATAATATATTCTATGGGGTGTCATAAGCAAGTCATTGGAATACTTTCCTACTAAATTTATAAGACATAAGCATTCAATATTTGAGTAAACAAAGAGAAAATAAAGCTATCTATTGGGTTTCACTAAAAAGTCTATTGGAAGACTTGACTATTGTTGTTAAAAGACATAGGCATTCATATTATAGAGACACAGACCACACTAGTAAAATAAAAACATTATAACATGGGATTTGAACCAATGACAGTCTTAATTTGATAGTGCAAACCCAACACCTTACTAACTGTGCTAACCAGACTGGGCACACCAGACACAATTTATCAGAGATTTAAGTGAATAAGCTACAGTGTCCAAGGTACTAAACATAATATATTCTATGGAGTGTCATAAGCAAGTCATTGGAATACTTTCCTACTAAATTTATAAGACATAAGCATTCAATATTTGAGTAAACAAAGAGAAAATAAAGCTATCTATTGGGTTTCACTAAAAAGTATATTGGAAGACTTGACTATTGTTGTTAAAAGACATAGGCATTCATATTATAGAGCCACAAACCACACTATTAAAATAAAAACATGATAACATGGGATTCGAACCAATGACAGTCTTAATTTGAAAGTGCAAACCCAACACCTTACTAACTGTGCTAACCAGACTGTGCATACCAGACACAATTTATCAGAAATTTATGTGAATAAGCTACAGTGTCCAAGGTACTAAACATAATATATACTATGGGGTGTCATAAGCAAGTCATTGGAATACTTTCCTACTAAATTTATAAGACATAAGCATTCAATATTTGAGTAAACAAAGAGAAAATAAAGCTATCTATTGGGTTTCACTAAAAAGTCCATTGGAAGACTTGACTATTGTTGTTAAAAGACATAGGCATTCATATTATAGAGCCACAAACCACACTAGTAAAATAAAAACATGATAACATGGGATTCGAACCAATGACAGTCTTAATTTGATAGTGCAAACCCAGCACCTTACTAACTATGCTAACCAGACTGTGCATACCAGACATACAATTTATCAGAAATTTAAGTGAATAAGCTAGTGTCCAAGGTACTAAACATAATATATTCTATGTGGTGTCATAAGCAAGTCATTAGAATACATTCCTACTAAATTTATAAGACATAAGCATTCAATATTTGAGTAAACAAAGAGAAAATAAAGCTATCTATTGGGTTTCACTAAAAAGTCCATTGGAAGACTTGACTATTGTTGTTAAAAGACATAGGCATTCATATTATAGAGCCGCAAACCACACTAGTAAAATAAGAACATGATAACATGGGATTCAAACCAATGACAGTCTTAATTTGATAGTGCAAACCCAACACCTTACTAACTGTGCTAACCAGACTGTGCATACCAGACACACAATTTATCAGAGATTTAAGTGAATAAGCTACAGTGTCCAAGGTACTAAACATAATATATTCTATGGGGTGTCATAAGCATGTCATTAGAATACTTTCCTACTAAATTTATAAGACATAAGCATTCAATATTTGAGTAAACAAAGAGAAAATAAAGCTATCTATTGGGTTTCACTAAAAAGTCTATTGGAAGACTTGACTATTGTTGTTAAAAAACATAGGCATTCATATTATAGAGTCACAAACCACACTAGTAAAATAAAAACATGATAACATGGGATTTGAACCAATGACAGTCTTAATTTGATAGTGCTTACCCAACACCTTACTAACTGTGCTACCCAGACTGTGCATATCAGACACACAATTTTTCAGAGATTTAAGTGAATAAGCTACAGTGTCTAAGGTACTAAACATAATTTATTCTATGGGGTGTCATAAGCAAGTCATTGGAATACTTTCCTACTAAATATATAAGACATAAGCATTCAATATTTGAGTAAACAAAGAGAAAATAAAGCTATCTATTGGGTTTCACTAAAAAGTCCATTGGAAGACTTGACTATTGTTGTTAAAAGACATAGGCATTCATATTATAGAGCCACAAACCACACTAGTAAAATAAAAACATGATAACATGGGATTCGAACCAATGACAGTCTTAATTTGAAAGTGCAAACCCAACACCTTACTAACTGTGCTAACCAGACTGTGCATACAAGACACAATTTATCAGAGATTTAAGTGAATAAGCTACAGTGTCCAAGGTACTAAACATAATATATACTATGGAGTGTCATAAGCAAGTCATTGGAATACTTTCCTACTAAATTTATAAGACATAAGCATTCAATATTTGAGTAAACAAAGAGAAAATAAAGCTATCTATTGGGTTTCACTAAAAAGTCCATTGGAAGACTTGACTATTGTTGTTAAAAGACATAGGCATTCATATTATAGAGCCACAAACCACACTAGTTAAATAAAAACATGATAACATGGGATTTGAACCAATGACAGTCTTAATTTGATAGTGCTTACCCAACACCTTACGAACTGTGCTAACCAGACTGTGCATATCAGACACACAATTTTTCAGAGATTTAAGTGAATAAGCTACAGTGTCTAAGGTACTAAACATAATGTATTCTATGGGGTGTCATAAGCAAGTCATTGGAATACTTTCCTACTAAATTTATAAGACATAAGCATTCAATATTTGAGTAAACAAAGAGAAAATAAAGCTATCTATTGGGCTTCACTAAAAAGTCTATTGGAAGACTTGACTATTGTTGTTAAAAGACATAGGCATTCATATTATAGAGACACAAACCACACTAGTAAAATAAAAACATTATAACATGGGATTTGAACCAATGACAGTCTTAATTTGATAGTGCAAACCCAACACCTTACTAACTGTGCTAACCAGACTGGGCACACCAGACACAATTTATCAGAGATTTAAGTGAATAAGCTACAGTGTCCAAGGTACTAAACCTAATATATTCTATGGAGTGTCATATGCAAGTCATTGGAATTCTTTCCTACTAAATTTATAAGACATAAGCATTCAATATTTGAGTAAATAAAGAGAAAATAAAGCTATCTATTGGGTTTCACTAAAAAGTCTATTGGAAGACTTGACTATTGTTGTTAAAAGACATAGGCATTCATATTATAGAGCCGCAAACCACACTAGTAAAATAAGAACATGATAACATGGGATTTAAACCAATGACAGTCTTAATTTGATAGTGCAAACCCAACACCTTACTAACTGTGCTAACCAGACTGTGCATACCAGACACACAATTTATCAGAGATTTAAGTGAATAAGCTACAGTGTCCAAGGTACTAAACATTATATATTCTATGGGGTGTCATAAGCATGTCATTAGAATACTTTCCTACTAAATTTATAAGACATAAGCATTCAATATTTGAGTAAACAAAGAGAAAATAAAGCTATCTATTGGGTTTCACTAAAAAGTCTATTGGAAGACTTGACTATTGTTGTTAAAAAACATAGGCATTCATATTATAGAGTCACAAACCACACTAGTAAAATAAAAACATGATAACATGGGATTTGAACCAATGCCAGTCTTAATTTGATAGTGCTTACCCAACACCTTACTAACTGTGCTACCCAGACTGTGCATACCAGACACACAATTTTTCAGAGATTTAAGTGAATAAGCTACAGTGTCTAAGGTACTAAACATAATTTATTCTATGGGGTGTCATAAGCAAGTCATTGGAATACTTTCCTACTAAATATATAAGACATAAGCATTCAATATTTGAGTAAACAAAGAGAAAATAAAGCTATCTATTGGGTTTCACTAAAAAGTCTATTGGAAGACTTGACTATTGTTGTTAAAAGACATAGGCATTCATATTATAGAGCCACAAACCACACTAGTAAAATAAAAACATGATAACATGGGATTCGAACCAATGACAGTCTTAATTTGAAAGTGCAAACCCAACACCTTACTAACTGTGCTAACCAGACTGTGCATACCAGGCACAATTTATCAGAGATTTAAGTGAATAAGCTACAGTGTCCAAGGTACTAAACATAATATATACTATGGAGTGTCATAAGCAAGTCATTGGAATACTTTCCTACTAAATTTATAAGACATAAGCATTCAATATTTGAGTAAACAAAGAGAAAATAAAGCTATCTATTGGGTTTCACTAAAAAGTCCATTGGAAGACTTGACTATTGTTGTTAAAAGACATAGGCATTCATATTATAGAGCCACAAACCACACTAGTTAAATAAAAACATGATAACATGGGATTTGAACCAATGACAGTCTTAATTTGATAGTGCTTACCCAACACCTTACGAACTGTGCAAACCAGACTGTGCATATCAGACACACAATTTTTCAGAGATTTAAGTGAATAAGCTACAGTGTCTAAGGTACTAAACATAATATATTCTATGGGGTGTCATAAGCATGTCATTAGAATACTTTCCTACTAAATTTATAAGACATAAGCATTCTATATTTGAGTAAACAAAGAGAAAATAAAGCTATCTATTGGGTTTCACTAAAAAGTCTATTGGAAGACTTGACTATTGTTGTTAAAAGACATAGGCATTCATATTATAGAGCCACAAACCACACTATTAAAATAAAAACATGATAACATTGGATTCGAACCAATGACAGTCTTAAGTTCAAAGTGCAAACCCAACACCTTACTAACTGTGCTAACCAGACTGTGCATACCAGACACACAATTTATCAGAGATTTAAGTGAATAAGCTACAGTGTCCAAGGTACTAAACATAATATATTCTATGGGGTGTCATAAGCATGTCATTAGAATACTTTCCTACTAAATTTATAAGACATAAGCATTCAATATTTGAGTAAACAAAGAGAAAATAAAGCTATCTATTGGGTTTCACTAAAAAGTCTATTGGAAGACTTGACTATTGTTGTTAAAAAACATAGGCATTCATATTATAGAGTCACAAACCACACTAGTTAAATAAAAACATGATAACATGGGATTTGAACCAATGACAGTCTTAATTTGATAGTGCTTACCCAACACCTTACAAACTGTGCTAACCAGACTGTGCATATCAGATACACAATTTTTCAGAGATTTAAGTGAATAAGCTACAGTGTCTAAGGTACTAAACATAATATATTCTATGGGGTGTCATAAGCAAGTCATTGGAATACTTTCCTACTAAATTTATAAGACATAAGCATTCAATATTTGAGTAAACAAAGAGAAAATAAAGCTATCTATTGGGTTTCACTAAAAAGTCTATTGGAAGACTTGACTATTGTTGTTAAAAGACATAGGCATTCATATTATAGAGACACAGACCACACTAGTAAAATAAAAACATTATAACATGGGATTTGAACCAATGACAGTCTTAATTTGATAGTGCAAACCCAACACCTTACTAACTGTGCTAACCAGACTGGGCACACCAGACACAATTTATCAGAGATTTAAGTGAATAAGCTACAGTGTCCAAGGTACTAAACATAATATATTCTATGGAGTGTCATAAGCAAGTCATTGGAATACTTTCCTACTAAATTTATAAGACATAAGCATTCAATATTTGAGTAAACAAAGAGAAAATAAAGCTATCTATTGGGTTTCACTAAAAAGTATATTGGAAGACTTGACTATTGTTGTTAAAAGACATAGGCATTCATATTATAGAGCCACAAACCACACTATTAAAATAAAAACATGATAACATGGGATTCGAACCAATGACAGTCTTAATTTGAAAGTGCAAACCCAACACCTTACTAACTGTGCTAACCAGACTGTGCATACCAGACACAATTTATCAGAAATTTATGTGAATAAGCTACAGTGTCCAAGGTACTAAACATAATATATACTATGGGGTGTCATAAGCAAGTCATTGGAATACTTTCCTACTAAATTTATAAGACATAAGCATTCAATATTTGAGTAAACAAAGAGAAAATAAAGCTATCTATTGGGTTTCACTAAAAAGTCCATTGGAAGACTTGACTATTGTTGTTAAAAGACATAGGCATTCATATTATAGAGCCACAAACCACACTAGTAAAATAAAAACATGATAACATGGGATTCGAACCAATGACAGTCTTAATTTGATAGTGCAAACCCAGCACCTTACTAACTATGCTAACCAGACTGTGCATACCAGACATACAATTTATCAGAAATTTAAGTGAATAAGCTAGTGTCCAAGGTACTAAACATAATATATTCTATGTGGTGTCATAAGCAAGTCATTAGAATACATTCCTACTAAATTTATAAGACATAAGCATTCAATATTTGAGTAAACAAAGAGAAAATAAAGCTATCTATTGGGTTTCACTAAAAAGTCCATTGGAAGACTTGACTATTGTTGTTAAAAGACATAGGCATTCATATTATAGAGCCGCAAACCACACTAGTAAAATAAGAACATGATAACATGGGATTCAAACCAATGACAGTCTTAATTTGATAGTGCAAACCCAACACCTTACTAACTGTGCTAACCAGACTGTGCATACCAGACACACAATTTATCAGAGATTTAAGTGAATAAGCTACAGTGTCCAAGGTACTAAACATAATATATTCTATGGGGTGTCATAAGCATGTCATTAGAATACTTTCCTACTAAATTTATAAGACATAAGCATTCAATATTTGAGTAAACAAAGAGAAAATAAAGCTATCTATTGGGTTTCACTAAAAAGTCTATTGGAAGACTTGACTATTGTTGTTAAAAAACATAGGCATTCATATTATAGAGTCACAAACCACACTAGTAAAATAAAAACATGATAACATGGGATTTGAACCAATGACAGTCTTAATTTGATAGTGCTTACCCAACACCTTACTAACTGTGCTACCCAGACTGTGCATATCAGACACACAATTTTTCAGAGATTTAAGTGAATAAGCTACAGTGTCTAAGGTACTAAACATAATTTATTCTATGGGGTGTCATAAGCAAGTCATTGGAATACTTTCCTACTAAATATATAAGACATAAGCATTCAATATTTGAGTAAACAAAGAGAAAATAAAGCTATCTATTGGGTTTCACTAAAAAGTCCATTGGAAGACTTGACTATTGTTGTTAAAAGACATAGGCATTCATATTATAGAGCCACAAACCACACTAGTAAAATAAAAACATGATAACATGGGATTCGAACCAATGACAGTCTTAATTTGAAAGTGCAAACCCAACACCTTACTAACTGTGCTAACCAGACTGTGCATACCAGACACAATTTATCAGAGATTTAAGTGAATAAGCTACAGTGTCCAAGGTACTAAACATAATATATACTATGGAGTGTCATAAGCAAGTCATTGGAATACTTTCCTACTAAATTTATAAGACATAAGCATTCAATATTTGAGTAAACAAAGAGAAAATAAAGCTATCTATTGGGTTTCACTAAAAAGTCCATTGGAAGACTTGACTATTGTTGTTAAAAGACATAGGCATTCATATTATAGAGCCACAAACCACACTAGTTAAATAAAAACATGATAACATGGGATTTGAACCAATGACAGTCTTAATTTGATAGTGCTTACCCAACACCTTACGAACTGTGCTAACCAGACTGTGCATATCAGACACACAATTTTTCAGAGATTTAAGTGAATAAGCTACAGTGTCTAAGGTACTAAACATAATGTATTCTATGGGGTGTCATAAGCAAGTCATTGGAATACTTTCCTACTAAATTTATAAGACATAAGCATTCAATATTTGAGTAAACAAAGAGAAAATAAAGCTATCTATTGGGCTTCACTAAAAAGTCTATTGGAAGACTTGACTATTGTTGTTAAAAGACATAGGCATTCATATTATAGAGACACAAACCACACTAGTAAAATAAAAACATTATAACATGGGATTTGAACCAATGACAGTCTTAATTTGATAGTGCAAACCCAACACCTTACTAACTGTGCTAACCAGACTGGGCACACCAGACACAATTTATCAGAGATTTAAGTGAATAAGCTACAGTGTCCAAGGTACTAAACCTAATATATTCTATGGAGTGTCATATGCAAGTCATTGGAATTCTTTCCTACTAAATTTATAAGACATAAGCATTCAATATTTGAGTAAATAAAGAGAAAATAAAGCTATCTATTGGGTTTCACTAAAAAGTCTATTGGAAGACTTGACTATTGTTGTTAAAAGACATAGGCATTCATATTATAGAGCCGCAAACCACACTAGTAAAATAAGAACATGATAACATGGGATTTAAACCAATGACAGTCTTAATTTGATAGTGCAAACCCAACACCTTACTAACTGTGCTAACCAGACTGTGCATACCAGACATACAATATTTTAGAAATTTAAGTGAATAAGCTAGTGTCCAAGGTACTAAACATAATATATTCTATGTGGTGTCATAAGCAAGTCATTAGAATACATTCCGACTAAATTTATAAGACATAAGCATTCAATATTTGAGTAAACAAAGAGAAAATAAAGCTATCTATTGGGTTTCACTAAAAAGTCTATTGGAAGACTTGACGACTTGACTATTGTTGTTAAAAAACATAGGCATTCATATTATAGAGCCACAAACCACACTAGTAAAATAAAAACATGATAACATGGGATACGAACCAATGACAGTCTTAAGTTGAAAGTGCAAACCCAACACCTTACTAACTGTGCTAACCAGACTGTGCATACCAGACACAATTTATCAGAAATTTATGTGAATAAGCTACAGTGTCCAAGGTACTAAACATAATATATACTATGGGGTGTCATAAGCAAGTCATTGGAATACTTTCCTACTAAATTTATAAGACATAAGCATTCAATATTTGAGTAAACAAAGAGAAAATAAAGCTATCTATTGGGTTTCACTAAAAAGTCCATTGGAAGACTTGACTATTGTTGTTAAAAGACATAGGCATTCATATTATAGAGCCACAAACCACACTAGTAAAATAAAAACATGATAACATGGGATTCAAACCAATGACAGTCTTAATTTGATAGTGCAAACCCAGCACCTTACTAACTATGCTAACCAGACTGTGCATACCAGACATACAATATTTTAGAAATTTAAGTGAATAAGCTAGTGTCCAAGGTACTAAACATAATATATTCTATGTGGTGTCATAAGCAAGTCATTAGAATACATTCCGACTAAATTTATAAGACATAAGCATTCAATATTTGAGTAAACAAAGAGAAAATAAAGCTATCTATTGGGTTTCACTAAAAAGTCCATTGGAAGACTTGACTATTGTTGTTAAAAGACATAGGCATTCATATTATAGAGCCGCAAACCACACTAGTAAAATAAGAACATGATAACATGGGATTTAAACCAATGACAGTCTTAATTTGATAGTGCAAACCCAACACCTTACTAACTGTGCTAACCAGACTGTGCACACCAGACACAATTTATCAGAGATTTAAGTGAATAAGCTACAGTGTCCAAGGTACTAAACCTAATATATTCTATGGAGTGTCATAAGCAAGTCATTGGAATTCTTTCCTACTAAATTTATAAGACATAAGCATTCAATATTTGAGTAAACAAAGAGAAAATAAAGCTATCTATTGGGTTTCACTAAAAAGTCTATTGGAAGACTTGACTATTGTTGTTAAAAGACATAGGCATTCATATTATAGAGCCACAAACCACACTATTAAAATAAAAACATGAGAACATGGGATACGAACCAATGACAGTCTTAAGTTGAAAGTGCAAACCCAACACCTTACTAACTGTGCTAACCAGACTGTGCATACCAGACACAATTTATCAGAAATTTATGTGAATAAGCTACAGTGTCCAAGGTACTAAACATAATATATACTATGGGGTGTCATAAGCAAGTCATTGGAATACTTTCCTACTAAATTTATAAGACATAAGCATTCAATATTTGAGTAAACAAAGAGAAAATAAAGCTATCTATTGGGTTTCACTAAAAAGTCTGTTAGAAGACTTGACTATTGTTGTTAAAAGACATAGGCATTCATATTATAGAGCCACAAACCACACTAGTAAAATAAAAACATGATAACATGGGATTCGAACCAATGACAGTCTTAATTTGATAGTGCAAACCCAGCACCTTACTAACTATGCTAACCAGACTGTGCATACCAGACATACAATTTATCAGAAATTTAAGTGAATAAGCTAGTGTCCAAGGTACTAAACATAATATATTCTATGTGGTGTCATAAGCAAGTCATTAGAATACATTCCTACTAAATTTATAAGACATAAGCATTCAATATTTGAGTAAACAAAGAGAAAATAAAGCTATCTATTGGGTTTCACTAAAAAGTCCATTGGAAGACTTGACTATTGTTGTTAAAAGACATAGGCATTCATATTATAGAGCCGCAAACCACACTAGTAAAATAAGAACATGATAACATGGGATTCAAACCAATGACAGTCTTAATTTGATAGTGCAAACCCAACACCTTACTAACTGTGCTAACCAGACTGTGCATACCAGACACACAATTTATCAGAGATTTAAGTGAATAAGCTACAGTGTCCAAGGTACTAAACATAATATATTCTATGGGGTGTCATAAGCATGTCATTAGAATACTTTCCTACTAAATTTATAAGACATAAGCATTCAATATTTGAGTAAACAAAGAGAAAATAAAGCTATCTATTGGGTTTCACTAAAAAGTCTATTGGAAGACTTGACTATTGTTGTTAAAAAACATAGGCATTCATATTATAGAGTCACAAACCACACTAGTAAAATAAAAACATGATAACATGGGATTTGAACCAATGACAGTCTTAATTTGATAGTGCTTACCCAACACCTTACTAACTGTGCTACCCAGACTGTGCATATCAGACACACAATTTTTCAGAGATTTAAGTGAATAAGCTACAGTGTCTAAGGTACTAAACATAATTTATTCTATGGGGTGTCATAAGCAAGTCATTGGAATACTTTCCTACTAAATATATAAGACATAAGCATTCAATATTTGAGTAAACAAAGAGAAAATAAAGCTATCTATTGGGTTTCACTAAAAAGTCCATTGGAAGACTTGACTATTGTTGTTAAAAGACATAGGCATTCATATTATAGAGCCACAAACCACACTAGTAAAATAAAAACATGATAACATGGGATTCGAACCAATGACAGTCTTAATTTGAAAGTGCAAACCCAACACCTTACTAACTGTGCTAACCAGACTGTGCATACCAGACACAATTTATCAGAGATTTAAGTGAATAAGCTACAGTGTCCAAGGTACTAAACATAATATATACTATGGAGTGTCATAAGCAAGTCATTGGAATACTTTCCTACTAAATTTATAAGACATAAGCATTCAATATTTGAGTAAACAAAGAGAAAATAAAGCTATCTATTGGGTTTCACTAAAAAGTCCATTGGAAGACTTGACTATTGTTGTTAAAAGACATAGGCATTCATATTATAGAGCCACAAACCACACTAGTTAAATAAAAACATGATAACATGGGATTTGAACCAATGACAGTCTTAATTTGATAGTGCTTACCCAACACCTTACGAACTGTGCTAACCAGACTGTGCATATCAGACACACAATTTTTCAGAGATTTAAGTGAATAAGCTACAGTGTCTAAGGTACTAAACATAATGTATTCTATGGGGTGTCATAAGCAAGTCATTGGAATACTTTCCTACTAAATTTATAAGACATAAGCATTCAATATTTGAGTAAACAAAGAGAAAATAAAGCTATCTATTGGGCTTCACTAAAAAGTCTATTGGAAGACTTGACTATTGTTGTTAAAAGACATAGGCATTCATATTATAGAGACACAAACCACACTAGTAAAATAAAAACATTATAACATGGGATTTGAACCAATGACAGTCTTAATTTGATAGTGCAAACCAAACACCTTACTAACTGTGCTAACCAGACTGGGCACACCAGACACAATTTATCAGAGATTTAAGTGAATAAGCTACAGTGTCCAAGGTACTAAACCTAATATATTCTATGGAGTGTCATAAGCAAGTCATTGGAATTCTTTCCTACTAAATTTATAAGACATAAGCATTCAATATTTGAGTAAACAAAGAGAAAATAAAGCTATCTATTGGGTTTCACTAAAAAGTCTATTGGAAGACTTGACTATTGTTGTTAAAAGACATAGGCATTCATATTATAGAGCCGCAAACCACACTAGTAAAATAAGAACATGATAACATGGGATTTAAACCAATGACAGTCTTAATTTGATAGTGCAAACCCAACACCTTACTAACTGTGCTAACCAGACTGTGCATACCAGACATACAATATTTTAGAAATTTAAGTGAATAAGCTAGTGTCCAAGGTACTAAACATAATATATTCTATGTGGTGTCATAAGCAAGTCATTAGAATACATTCCGACTAAATTTATAAGACATAAGCATTCAATATTTGAGTAAACAAAGAGAAAATAAAGCTATCTATTGGGTTTCACTAAAAAGTCCATTGGAAGACTTGACTATTGTTGTTAAAAGACATAGGCATTCATATTATAGAGCCGCAAACCACACTAGTAAAATAAGAACATGATAACATGGGATTTAAACAAATGACAGTCTTAATTTGAAAGTGCAAACCCAACACCCTACTAACTGTGCTAACCAGACTGTGCATACCAGACACACAATTTATCAGAGATTTAAGTGAATAAGCTACAGTGTCCAAGGTACTAAACATAATATATTCTATGGGGTGTCATAAGCATGTCATTAGAATACTTTCCTACTAAATTTATAAGACATAAGCATTCAATATTTGAGTAAACAAAGAGAAAATAAAGCTATCTATTGGGTTTCACTAAAAAGTCTATTGGAAGACTTGACTATTGTTGTTAAAAAACATAGGCATTCATATTATAGAGCCACAAACCACACTAGTAAAATAAAAACATGATAACATGGGATACGAACCAATGACAGTCTTAAGTTGAAAGTGCAAACCCAACACCTTACTAACTGTGCTAACCAGACTGTGCATACCAGACACAATTTATCAGAAATTTATGTGAATAAGCTACAGTGTCCAAGGTACTAAACATAATATATACTATGGGGTGTCATAAGCAAGTCATTGGAATACTTTCCTACTAAATTTATAAGACATAAGCATTCAATATTTGAGTAAACAAAGAGAAAATAAAGCTATCTATTGGGTTTCACTAAAAAGTCCATTGGAAGACTTGACTATTGTTGTTAAAAGACATAGGCATTCATATTATAGAGCCACAAACCACACTAGTAAAATAAAAACATGATAACATGGGATTCGAACCAATGACAGTCTTAATTTGATAGTGCAAACCCAGCACCTTACTAACTATGCTAACCAGACTGTGCATACCAGACATACAATATTTTAGAAATTTAAGTGAATAAGCTAGTGTCCAAGGTACTAAACATAATATATTCTATGTGGTGTCATAAGCAAGTCATTAGAATACATTCCGACTAAATTTATAAGACATAAGCATTCAATATTTGAGTAAACAAAGAGAAAATAAAGCTATCTATTGGGTTTCACTAAAAAGTCCATTGGAAGACTTGACTATTGTTGTTAAAAGACATAGGCATTCATATTATAGAGCCGCAAACCACACTAGTAAAATAAGAACATGATAACATGGGATTTAAACCAATGACAGTCTTAATTTGATAGTGCAAACCCAACACCTTATTAACTGTGCTAACCAGACTGTGCATACCAGACACACAATTTATCAGAGATTTAAGTGAATAAGCTACAGTGTCCAATGTACTAAACATAATATATTCTATGGGGTGTCATAAGCATGTCATTAGAATACTTTCCTACTAAATTTATAAGACATAAGCATTCAATATTTGAGTAAACAAAGAGAAAATAAAGCTATCTATTGGGTTTCACTAAAAAGTCTATTGGAATACTTGACTATTGTTGTTAAAAAACATAGGCATTCATATTATAGAGTCACAAACCACACTAGTAAAATAAAAACATGATAACATGGGATTTGAACCAATGACAGTCTTAATTTGATAGTGCTTACCCAACACCTTACTAACTGTGCTACCCAGACTGTGCATATCAGGCACACAATTTTTCAGAGATTTAAAAGAATAAGCTACAGTGTCTAAGGTACTAAACATAATTTATTCTATGGGGTGTCATAAGCAAGTCATTGGAATACTTTCCTACTAAATATATAATACATAAGCATTCAATATTTGAGTAAACAAAGAGAAAATAAAGCTATCTATTGGGTTTCACTAAAAAGTCTATTGGAAGACTTGACTATTGTTGTTAAAAGACATAGGCATTCATATTATAGAGCCACAAACCACACTATTAAAATAAAAACATGATAACATGGGATTCGAACCAATGACAGTCTTAAGTTGAAAGTGCAAACCCAACACCTTACTAACTGTGCTAACCAGACTGTGCATACCAGACACACAATTTATCAGAGATTTAAGTGAATAAGCTACAGTGTCCAAGGTACTAAACATAATATATTCTATGGGGTGTCATAAGCATGTCATTAGAATACTTTCCTACTAAATTTATAAGACATAAGCATTCAATATTTGAGTAAACAAAGAGAAAATAAAGCTATCTATTGGGTTTCACTAAAAAGTCTATTGGAAGACTTGACTATTGTTGTTAAAAAACATAGGCATTCATATTATAGAGTCACAAACCACACTAGTTAAATAAAACCATGATAACATGGGATTTGAACCAATGACAGTCTTAATTTGATAGTGCTTACCCAACACCTTACAAACTGTGCTAACCAGACTGAGCATATCAGATACATACTTTTTCAGAGATTTAAGTGAATAAGCTACAGTGTCTAAGGTACTAAACATAATATATTCTATGGGGTGTCATAAGCAAGTCATTGGAATACTTTCCTACTAAATTTATAAGACATAAGCATTCAATATTTGAGTAAACAAAGAGAAAATAAAGCTATCTATTGGGTTTCACTAAAAAGTCTATTGGAAGACTTGACTATTGTTGTTAAAAGACATAGGCATTCATATTATAGAGACACAAACCACACTAGTAAAATAAAAACATTATAACATGGGATTTGAACCAATGACAGTCTTAATTTGATAGTGCAAACCCAACACCTTACTAACTGTGCTAACCAGACTGGGCACACCAGACACAATTTATCAGAGATTTAAGTGAATAAGCTACAGTGTCCAAGGTACTAAACATAATATATTCTATGGAGTGTCATAAGCAAGTCATTGGAATACTTTCCTACTAAATTTATAAGACATAAGCATTCAATATTTGAGTAAACAAAGAGAAAATAAAGCTATCTATTGGGTTTCACTAAAAAGTATATTGGAAGACTTGACTATTGTTGTTAAAAGACATAGGCATTCATATTATAGAGCCACAAACCACACTATTAAAATAAAAACATGATAACATGGGATTCGAACCAATGACAGTCTTAATTTGAAAGTGCAAACCCAACACCTTACTAACTGTGCTAACCAGACTGTGCATACCAGACGCAATTTATCAGAAATTTATGTGAATAAGCTACAGTGTCCAAGGTACTAAACATAATATATACTATGGGGTGTCATAAGCAAGTCATTGGAATACTTTCCTACTAAATTTATAAGACATAAGCATTCAATATTTGAGTAAACAAAGAGAAAATAAAGCTATCTATTGGGTTTCACTAAAAAGTCCATTGGAAGACTTGACTATTGTTGTTAAAAGACATAGGCATTCATATTATAGAGCCACAAACCACACTAGTAAAATAAAAACATGATAACATGGGATTCGAACCAATGACAGTCTTAATTTGATAGTGCAAACCCAGCACCTTACTAACTATGCTAACCAGACTGTGCATACCAGACACACAATTTATCAGAAATTTAAGTGAATAAGCTAGTGTCCAAGGTACTAAACATAATATATTCTATGTGGTGTCATAAGCAAGTCATTAGAATACATTCCTACTAAATTTATAAGACATAAGCATTCAATATTTGAGTAAACAAAGAGAAAATAAAGCTATCTATTGGGTTTCACTAAAAAGTCCATTGGAAGACTTGACTATTGTTGTTAAAAGACATAGGCATTCATATTATAGAGCCGCAAACCACACTAGTAAAATAAGAACATGATAACATGGGATTCAAACCAATGACAGTCTTAATTTGATAGTGCAAACCCAACACCTTACTAACTGTGCTAACCAGACTGTGCATACCAGACACACAATTTATCAGAGATTTAAGTGAATAAGCTACAGTGTCCAAGGTACTAAACATAATATATTCTATGGGGTGTCATAAGCATGTCATTAGAATACTTTCCTACTAAATTTATAAGACATAAGCATTCAATATTTGAGTAAACAAAGAGAAAATAAAGCTATCTATTGGGTTTCACTAAAAAGTCTATTGGAAGACTTGACTATTGTTGTTAAAAAACATAGGCATTCATATTATAGAGTCACAAACCACACTAGTAAAATAAAAACATGATAACATGGGATTTGAACCAATGACAGTCTTAATTTGATAGTGCTTACCCAACACCTTACTAACTGTGCTACCCAGACTGTGCATATCAGACACACAATTTTTCAGAGATTTAAGTGAATAAGCTACAGTGTCTAAGGTACTAAACATAATTTATTCTATGGGGTGTCATAAGCAAGTCATTGGAATACTTTCCTACTAAATATATAAGACATAAGCATTCAATATTTGAGTAAACAAAGAGAAAATAAAGCTATCTATTGGGTTTCACTAAAAAGTCCATTGGATGACTTGACTATTGTTGTTAAAAGACATAGGCATTCATATTATAGAGCCACAAACCACACTAGTAAAATAAAAACATGATAACATGGGATTCGAACCAATGACAGTCTTAATTTGAAAGTGCAAACCCAACACCTTACTAACTGTGCTAACCAGACTGTGCATACCAGACACAATTTATCAGAGATTTAAGTGAATAAGCTACAGTGTCCAAGGTACTAAACATAATATATACTATGGAGTGTCATAAGCAAGTCATTGGAATACTTTCCTACTAAATTTATAAGACATAAGCATTCAATATTTGAGTAAACAAAGAGAAAATAAAGCTATCTATTGGGCTTCACTAAAAAGTCTATTGGAAGACTTGACTATTGTTGTTAAAAGACATAGGCATTCATATTATAGAGACACAAACCACACTAGTAAAATAAGAACATGATAACATGGGATTTAAACCAATGACAGTCTTAATTTGATAGTGCAAACCCAACACCTTACTAACTGTGCTAACCAGACTGTGCATACCAGACACACAATTTATCAGAGATTTAAGTGAATAAGCTAGTGTCCAAGGTACTAAACATAATATATTCTATGTGGTGTCATAAGCAAGTCATTAGAATACATTCCGACTAAATTTATAAGACATAAGCATTCAATATTTGAGTAAACAAAGAGAAAATAAAGCTATCTATTGGGTTTCACTAAAAAGTCCATTGGAAGACTTGACTATTGTTGTTAAAAGACATAGGCATTCATATTATAGAGCCGCAAACCACACTAGTAAAATAAGAACACGATAACATGGGATTTGAACCAATGACAGTCTTAATTTGATAGTGCTTACCCAACACCTTACTAACTGTGCTACCCAGACTGTGCATATCAGACACCCAATTTTTCAGAGATTTAAGTGAATAAGCTACAGTGTCTAAGGTACTAAACATATTTTATTCTATGGGGTGTCATAAGCAAGTCATTGGAATACTTTCCTACTAAATATATAAGACATAAGCATTCAATATTTGAGTAAACAAAGAGAAAATAAAGCTATCTATTGGGTTTCACTAAAAAGTCTATTGGAAGACTTGACTATTGTTGTTAAAAGACATAGGCATTCATATTATAGAGCCACAAACCACACTATTAAAATAAAAACATGATAACATGGGATACGAACCAATGACAGTCTTAAGTTGAAAGTGCAAACCCAACACCTTACTAACTGTGCTAACCAGACTGTGCATACCAGACACAATTTATCAGAAATTTATGTGAATAAGCTACAGTGTCCAAGGTACTAAACATAATATATACTATGGGGTGTCATAAGCAAGTCATTGGAATACTTTCCTACTAAATTTATAAGACATAAGCATTCAATATTTGAGTAAACAAAGAGAAAATAAAGCTATCTATTGGGTTTCACTAAAAAGTCCATTGGAAGACTTGACTATTGTTGTTAAAAGACATAGGCATTCATATTATAGAGCCACAAACCACACTAGTAAAATAAAAACATGATAATATGGGATTCGAACCAATGACAGTCTTAATTTGATAGTGCAAACCCAGCACCTTACTAACTATGCTAACCAGACTGTGCATACCAGACATACAATTTATCAGAAATTTAAGTGAATAAGCTAGTGTCCAAGGTACTAAACATAATATATTCTATGTGGTGTCATAAGCTAGTCATTAGAATACATTCCGACTAAATTTATAAGACATAAGCATTCAATATTTGAGTAAACAAAGAGAAAATAAAGCTATCTATTGGGTTTCACTAAAAAGTCCATTGGAAGACTTGACTATTGTTGTTAAAAGACATAGGCATTCATATTATAGAGCCGCAAACCACACTAGTAAAATAAGAACATGATAACATGGGATTTAAACCAATGACAGTCTTAATTTGATAGTGCAAACCCAACACCTTACTAACTGTGCTAACCAGACTGTGCATACCAGACACACAATTTATCAGAGATTTAAGTGAATAAGCTACAGTGTCCAAGGTACTAAACATAATATATTCTATGGGGTGTCATAAGCATGTCATTAGAATACTTTCCTACTAAATTTATAAGACATAAGCATTCAATATTTGAGTAAACAAAGAGAAAATAAAGCTATCTATTGGGTTTCACTAAAAAGTCTATTGGAAGACTTGACTATTGTTGTTAAAAAACATAGGCATTCATATTATAGAGTCACAAACCACACTAGTAAAATAAAAACATGATAACATGGGATTTGAACCAATGACAGTCTTAATTTGATAGTGCTTACCCAACACCTTACTAACTGTGCTACCCAGACTGTGCATATCAGACACACAATTTTTCAGAGATTTAAGTGAATAAGCTACAGTGTCTAAGGTACTAAACATAATTTATTCTATGGGGTGTCATAAGCAAGTCATTGGAATACTTTCCTACTAAATATATAAGACATAAGCATTCAATATTTGAGTAAACAAAGAGAAAATAAAGCTATCTATTGGGTTTCACTAAAAAGTCTATTGGAAGACTTGACTATTGTTGTTAAAAGACATAGGCATTCATATTATAGAGCCACAAACCACACTAGTAAAATAAAAACATGATAACATGGGATTCGAACCAATGACAGTCTTAATTTGAAAGTGCAAACCCAACACCTTACTAACTGTGCTAACCAGACTGTGCATACCAGACACAATTTATCAGAGATTTAAGTGAATAAGCTACAGTGTCCAAGGTACTAAGCATAATATATACTATGGAGTGTCATAAGCAAGTCATTGGAATACTTTCCTACTAAATTTATAAGACATAAGCATTCAATATTTGAGTAAACAAAGAGAAAATAAAGCTATCTATTGGGTTTCACTAAAAAGTCCATTGGAAGACTTGACTATTGTTGTTAAAAGACATAGGCATTCATATTATAGAGCCACAAACCACACTAGTAAAATAAAAACATGACACTCAAACCAATGACAGTCTTAATTTGATAGTGCAAACCCAGCACCTTACTAACTATGCTAACCAGACTGTGCATACCAGACATACAATTTATCAGAAATGTAAGTGAATGAGCTAGTGTCCAAGGTACTAAACATAATATATTCTATGTGGTGTCATAAGCAAGTCATTAGAATACATTCCTACTAAATTTATAAGACATAAGCATTCAATATTTGAGTAAACAAAGAGAAAATAAAGCTATCTATTGGGTTTCACTAAAAAGTCCATTGCAAGACTTGACTATTGTTGTTAAAAGACATAGGCATTCATATTATAGACCCGCAAACCACACTAGTTAAATAAAAACATGATAACATGGGATTCAAACCAATGACAGTCTTAATTTGATAGTGCTTACCCAACACCTTACTAACTGTGCTAACCAGACTGTGCATATCAGACACACAATTTTTCAGAGATTTAAGTGAATAAGCTACAGTGTCTAAGGTACTAAACATAATATATTCTATGGGGTGTCATAAGCATGTCATTGGAATACTTTCCTACTAAATTTATAAGACATAAGCATTCTATATTTGAGTAAACAAAGAGAAAATAAAGCTATCTATTGGGTTTCACTAAAAAGTCTATTGGAAGACTTGACTATTGTTGTTAAAAGACATAGGCATTCATATTATAGAGCCACAAACCACACTATTAAAATAAAAACATGATAACATGGGATTCGAACCAATGACAGTCTTAAGTTGAAAGTGCAAACCCAACACCTTACTAACTGTGCTAACCAGACTGTGCATATCAGATACATAATTTTTCAGAGATTTAAGTGAATAAGCTACAGTGTCTAAGGTACTAAACATAATATATTCTATGGGGTGTCATAAGCAAGTCATTGGAATACTTTCCTACTAAATTTATAAGACATAAGCATTCAATATTTGAGTAAACAAAGAGAAAATAAAGCTATCTATTGGGTTTCACTAAAAAGTCCATTGGAAGACTTGACTATTGTTGTTAAAAGACATAGGCATTCATATTATAGAGCCACAAACCACACTAGTAAAATAAAAACATGATAACATGGGATTCGAACCAATGACAGTCTTAATTTGATAGTGCAAACGCAGCACCTTACTAACTATACTAACCAGACTGTGCATACCAGACATACAATTTATCAGAAATTTAAGTGAATAAGCTAGTGTCCAAGGTACTAAACATAATATATTCTATGTGGTGTCATAAGCAAGTCATTAGAATACATTCCTACTAAATTTATAAGACATAAGCATTCAATATTTGAGTAAACAAAGAGAAAATAAAGCTATCTATTGGGTTTCACTAAAAAGTCCATTGGAAGACTTGACTATTGTTGTTAAAAGACATAGGCATTCATATTATAGAGCCGCAAACCACACTAGTAAAATAAGAACATGATAACATGGGATTCAAACCAATGACAGTCTTAATTTGATAGTGCAAACCCAACACCTTACTAACTGTGCTAACCAGACTGTGCATACCAGACACACAATTTATCAGAGATTTAAGTGAATAAGCTACAGTGTCCAAGGTACTAAACATAATATATTCTATGGGGTGTCATAAGCATGTCATTAGAATACTTTCCTACTAAATTTATAAGACATAAGCATTCAATATTTGAGTAAACAAAGAGAAAATAAAGCTATCTATTGGGTTTCACTAAAAAGTCTATTGGAAGACTTGACTATTGTTGTTAAAAAACATAGGCATTCATATTATAGAGTCACAAACCACACTAGTAAAATAAAAACATGATAACATGGGATTTGAACCAATGACAGTCTTAATTTGATAGTGCTTACCCAACACCTTACTAACTGTGCTACCCAGACTGTGCATATCAGACACACAATTTTTCAGAGATTTAAGTGAATAAGCTACAGTGTCTAAGGTACTAAACATAATTTATTCTATGGGGTGTCATAAGCAAGTCATTGGAATACTTTCCTACTAAATATATAAGACATAAGCATTCAATATTTGAGTAAACAAAGAGAAAATAAAGCTATCTATTGGGTTTCACTAAAAAGTCTATTGGAAGACTTGACTATTGTTGTTAAAAGACATAGGCATTCATATTATAGAGCCACAAACCACACTATTAAAATAAAAACATGATAACATGGGATACGAACCAATGACAGTCTTAAGTTGAAAGTGCAAACCCAACACCTTACTAACTGTGCTAACCAGACTGTGCATACCAGACACAATTTATCAGAAATGTATGTGAATAAGCTACAGTGTCCAAGGTACTAAACATAATATATACTATGGGGTGTCATAAGCAAGTCATTGGAATACTTTCCTACTAAATTTATAAGACATAAGCATTCAATATTTGAGTAAACAAAGAGAAAATAAAGCTATCTATTGGGTTTCACTAAAAAGTCCATTGGAAGACTTGACTATTGTTGTTAAAAGACATAGGCATTCATATTATAGAGCCACAAACCACACTAGTAAAATAAAAACATGATAACATGGGATTCGAACCAATGACAGTCTTAATTTGATAGTGCAAACCCAGCACCTTACTAACTATGCTAACCAGACTGTGCATACAAGACATACAATTTATCAGAAATTTAAGTGAATAAGCTAGTGTCCAAGGTACTAAACATAATATATTCTATGTGGTGTCATAAGCTAGTCATTAGAATACATTCCGACTAAATTTATAAGACATAAGCATTCAATATTTGAGTAAACAAAGAGAAAATAAAGCTATCTATTGGGTTTCACTAAAAAGTCCATTGGAAGACTTGACTATTGTTGTTAAAAGACATAGGCATTCATATTATAGAGCCGCAAACCACACTAGTAAAATAAGAACATGATAACATGGGATTTAAACCAATGACAGTCTTAATTTGATAGTGCAAACCCAACACCTTACTAACTGTGCTAACCAGACTGTGCATACCAGACACACAATTTATCAGAGATTTAAGTGAATAAGCTACAGTGTCCAAGGTACTAAACATAATATATTCTATGGGGTGTCATAAGCATGTCATTAGAATACTTTCCTACTAAATTTATAAGACATAAGCATTCAATATTTGAGTAAACAAAGAGAAAATAAAGCTATCTATTGGGTTTCACTAAAAAGTCCATTGGAAGACTTGACTATTGTTGTTAAAAGACATAGGCATTCATATTATAGAGCCGCAAACCACACTAGTAAAATAAGAACATGATAACATGGGATTCAAACCAATGACAGTCTTAATTTGATAGTGCAAACCCAACACCTTACTAACTGTGCTAACCAGACTGTGCATACCAGACACACAATTTATCAGAGATTTAAGTGAATAAGCTACAGTGTCCAAGGTACTAAACATAATATATTCTATGGGGTGTCATAAGCATGTCATTAGAATACTTTCCTACTAAATTTATAAGACATAAGCATTCAATATTTGAGTAAACAAAGAGAAAATAAAGCTATCTATTGGGTTTCACTAAAAAGTCTATTGGAAGACTTGACTATTGTTGTTAAAAAACATAGGCATTCATATTATAGAGTCACAAACCACACTAGTAAAATAAAAACATGATAACATGGGATTTGAACCAATGACAGTCTTAATTTGATAGTGCTTACCCAACACCTTACTAACTGTGCTACCCAGACTGTGCATATCAGACACACAATTTTTCAGAGATTTAAGTGAATAAGCTACAGTGTCTAAGGTACTAAACATAATATATACTATGGAGTGTCATAAGCAAGTCATTGGAATACTTTCCTACTAAATTTATAAGACATAAGCATTCAATATTTGAGTAAACAAAGAGAAAATAAAGCTATCTATTGGGCTTCACTAAAAAGTCTATTGGAAGACTTGACTATTGTTGTTAAAAGACATAGGCATTCATATTATAGAGACACAAACCACACTAGTAAAATAAGAACATGATAACATGGGATTTAAACCAATGACAGTCTTAATTTGATAGTGCAAACCCAACACCTTACTAACTGTGCTAACCAGACTGTGCATACCAGATACACAATTTATCAGAGATTTAAGTGAATAAGCTAGTGTCCAAGGTACTAAACATAATATATTCTATGTGGTGTCATAAGCAAGTCATTAGAATACATTCCGACTAAATTTATAAGACATAAGCATTCAATATTTGAGTAAACAAAGAGAAAATAAAGCTATCTATTGGGTTTCACTAAAAAGTCCATTGGAAGACTTGACTATTGTTGTTAAAAGACATAGGCATTCATATTATAGAGCCGCAAACCACACTAGTAAAATAAGAACACGATAACATGGGATTTGAACCAATGACAGTCTTAATTTGATAGTGCTTACCCAACACCTTACTAACTGTGCTACCCAGACTGTGCATATCAGACACACAATTTTTCAGAGATTTAAGTGAATAAGCTACAGTGTCTAAGGTACTAAACATATTTTATTCTATGGGGTGTCATAAGCAAGTCATTGGAATACTTTCCTACTAAATATATAAGACATAAGCATTCAATATTTGAGTAAACAAAGAGAAAATAAAGCTATCTATTGGGTTTCACTAAAAAGTCTATTGGAAGACTTGACTATTGTTGTTAAAAGACATAGGCATTCATATTATAGAGCCACAAACCACACTATTAAAATAAAAACATGATAACATGGGATACGAACCAATGACAGTCTTAAGTTGAAAGTGCAAACCCAACACCTTACTAACTGTGCTAACCAGACTGTGCATACCAGACACAATTTATCAGAAATTTATGTGAATAAGCTACAGTGTCCAAGGTACTAAACATAATATATACTATGGGGTGTCATAAGCAAGTCATTGGAATACTTTCCTACTAAATTTATAAGACATAAGCATTCAATATTTGAGTAAACAAAGAGAAAATAAAGCTATCTATTGGGTTTCACTAAAAAGTCCATTGGAAGACTTGACTATTGTTGTTAAAAGACATAGGCATTCATATTATAGAGCCACAAACCACACTAGTAAAATAAAAACATGATAACATGGGATTCGAACCAATGACAGTCTTAATTTGATAGTGCAAACCCAGCACCTTACTAACTATGCTAACCAGACTGTGCATACCAGACATACAATTTATCAGAAATTTAAGTGAATAAGCTAGTGTCCAAGGTACTAAACATAATATATTCTATGTGGTGTCATAAGCTAGTCATTAGAATACATTCCGACTAAATTTATAAGACATAAGCATTCAATATTTGAGTAAACAAAGAGAAAATAAAGCTATCTATTGGGTTTCACTAAAAAGTCCATTGGAAGACTTGACTATTGTTGTTAAAAGACATAGGCATTCATATTATAGAGCCGCAAACCACACTAGTAAAATAAGAACATGATAACATGGGATTTAAACCAATGACAGTCTTAATTTGATAGTGCAAACCCAACACCTTACTAACTGTGCTAACCAGACTGTGCATACCAGACACACAATTTATCAGAGATTTAAGTGAATAAGCTACAGTGTCCAAGGTACTAAACATAATATATTCTATGGGGTGTCATAAGCATGTCATTAGAATACTTTCCTACTAAATTTATAAGACATAAGCATTCAATATTTGAGTAAACAAAGAGAAAATAAAGCTATCTATTGGGTTTCACTAAAAAGTCTATTGGAAGACTTGACTATTGTTGTTAAAAAACATAGGCATTCATATTATAGAGTCACAAACCACACTAGTAAAATAAAAACATGATAACATGGGATTTGAACCAATGACAGTCTTAATTTGATAGTGCTTACCCAACACCTTACTAACTGTGCTACCCAGACTGTGCATATCAGACACACAATTTTTCAGAGATTTAAGTGAATAAGCTACAGTGTCTAAGGTACTAAACATAATTTATTCTATGGGGTGTCATAAGCAAGTCATTGGAATACTTTCCTACTAAATATATAAGACATAAGCATTCAATATTTGAGTAAACAAAGAGAAAATAAAGCTATCTATTGGGTTTCACTAAAAAGTCTATTGGAAGACTTGACTATTGTTGTTAAAAGACATAGGCATTCATATTATAGAGCCACAAACCACACTAGTAAAATAAAAACATGATAACATGGGATTCGAACCAATGACAGTCTTAATTTGAAAGTGCAAACCCAACACCTTACTAACTGTGCTAACCAGACTGTGCATACCAGACACAATTTATCAGAGATTTAAGTGAATAAGCTACAGTGTCCAAGGTACTAAGCATAATATATACTATGGAGTGTCATAAGCAAGTCATTGGAATACTTTCCTACTAAATTTATAAGACATAAGCATTCAATATTTGAGTAAACAAAGAGAAAATAAAGCTATCTATTGGGTTTCACTAAAAAGTCCATTGGAAGACTTGACTATTGTTGTTAAAAGACATAGGCATTCATATTATAGAGCCACAAACCACACTAGTAAAATAAAAACATGACACTCGAACCAATGACAGTCTTAATTTGATAGTGCAAACCCAGCACCTTACTAACTATGCTAACCAGACTGTGCATACCAGACATACAATTTATCAGAAATTTAAGTGAATGAGCTAGTGTCCAAGGTACTAAACATAATATATTCTATGTGGTGTCATAAGCAAGTCATTAGAATACATTCCTACTAAATTTATAAGACATAAGCATTCAATATTTGAGTAAACAAAGAGAAAATAAAGCTATCTATTGGGTTTCACTAAAAAGTCCATTGCAAGACTTGACTATTGTTGTTAAAAGACATAGGCATTCATATTATAGACCCGCAAACCACACTAGTTAAATAAAAACATGATAACATGGGATTCAAACCAATGACAGTCTTAATTTGATAGTGCTTACCCAACACCTTACTAACTGTGCTAACCAGACTGTGCATATCAGACACACAATTTTTCAGAGATTTAAGTGAATAAGCTACAGTGTCTAAGGTACTAAACATAATATATTCTATGGGGTGTCATAAGCATGTCATTGGAATACTTTCCTACTAAATTTATAAGACATAAGCATTCTATATTTGAGTAAACAAAGAGAAAATAAAGCTATCTATTGGGTTTCACTAAAAAGTCTATTGGAAGACTTGACTATTGTTGTTAAAAGACATAGGCATTCATATTATAGAGCCACAAACCACACTATTAAAATAAAAACATGATAACATGGGATTCGAACCAATGACAGTCTTAAGTTGAAAGTGCAAACCCAACACCTTACTAACTGTGCTAACCAGACTGTGCATACCAGACACACAATTTATCAGAGATTTAAGTGAATAAGCTACAGTGTCCAAGGTACTAAACATAATATATTCTATGGGGTGTCATAAGCATGTCATTAGAATACTTTCCTACTAAATTTATAAGACATAAGCATTCAATATTTGAGTAAACAAAGAGAAAATAAAGCTATCTATTGGGTTTCACTAAAAAGTCTATTGGAAGACTTGACTATTGTTGTTAAAAAACATAGGCATTCATATTATAGAGTCACAAACCACACTAGTTAAATAAAAACATGATAACATGGGATTTGAACCAATGACAGTCTTAATTTGATAGTGCTTACCCAACACCTTACAAACTGTGCTAACCAGACTGTGCATATCAGATACATAATTTTTCAGAGATTTAAGTGAATAAGCTACAGTGTCTAAGGTACTAAACATAATATATTCTATGGGGTGTCATAAGCAAGTCATTGGAATACTTTCCTACTAAATTTATAAGACATAAGCATTCAATATTTGAGTAAACAAAGAGAAAATAAAGCTATCTATTGGGTTTCACTAAAAAGTCTATTGGAAGACTTGACTATTGTTGTTAAAAGACATAGGCATTCATATTATAGAGACACAAACCACACTAGTAAAATAAAAACATTATAACATGGGATTTGAACCAATGACAGTCTTAATTTGATAGTGCAAACCCAACACCTTACTAACTGTGCTAACCAGACTGGGCACACCAGACACAATTTATCAGAGATTTAAGTGAATAAGCTACAGTGTCCAAGGTACTAAACATAATATATTCTATGGAGTGTCATAAGCAAGTCATTGGAATACTTTCCTACTAAATTTATAAGACATAAGCATTCAATATTTGAGTAAACAAAGAGAAAATAAAGCTATCTATTGGGTTTCACTAAAAAGTATATTGGAAGACTTGACTATTGTTGTTAAAAGACATAGGCATTCATATTATAGAGCCACAAACCACACTATTAAAATAAAAACATGATAACATGGGATTCGAACCAATGACAGTCTTAATTTGAAAGTGCAAACCCAACACCTTACTAACTGTGCTAACCAGACTGTGCATACCAGACACAATTTATCAGAAATTTATGTGAATAAGCTACAGTGTCCAAGGTACTAAACATAATATATACTATGGGGTGTCATAAGCAAGTCATTGGAATACTTTCCTACTAAATTTATAAGACATAAGCATTCAATATTTGAGTAAACAAAGAGAAAATAAAGCTATCTATTGGGTTTCACTAAAAAGTCCATTGGAAGACTTGACTATTGTTGTTAAAAGACATAGGCATTCATATTATAGAGCCACAAACCACACTATTAAAATAAAAACATGATAACATGGGATTCGAACCAATGACAGTCTTAATTTGATAGTGCAAACCCAGCACCTTACTAACTATGCTAACCAGACTGTGCATACCAGACATACAATTTATCAGAAATTTAAGTGAATAAGCTAGTGTCCAAGGTACTAAACATAATATATTCTATGTGGTGTCATAAGCAAGTCATTAGAATACATTCCTACTAAATTTATAAGACATAAGCATTCAATATTTGAGTAAACAAAGAGAAAATAAAGCTATCTATTGGGTTTCACTAAAAAGTCCATTGGAAGACTTGACTATTGTTGTTAAAAGACATAGGCATTCATATTATAGAGCCGCAAACCACACTAGTAAAATAAGAACATGATAACATGGGATTCAAACCAATGACAGTCTTAATTTGATAGTGCAAACCCAACACCTTACTAACTGTGCTAACCAGACTGTGCATACCAGACACACAATTTATCAGAGATTTAAGTGAATAAGCTACAGTGTCCAAGGTACTAAACATAATATATTCTATGGGGTGTCATAAGCATGTCATTAGAATACTTTCCTACTAAATTTATAAGACATAAGCATTCAATATTTGAGTAAACAAAGAGAAAATAAAGCTATCTATTGGGTTTCACTAAAAAGTCTATTGGAAGACTTGACTATTGTTGTTAAAAAACATAGGCATTCATATTATAGAGTCACAAACCACACTAGTAAAATAAAAACATGATAACATGGGATTTGAACCAATGACAGTCTTAATTTGATAGTGCTTACCCAACACCTTACTAACTGTGCTACCCAGACTGTGCATATCAGACACACAATTTTTCAGAGATTTAAGTGAATAAGCTACAGTGTCTAAGGTACTAAACATAATTTATTCTATGGGGTGTCATAAGCAAGTCATTGGAATACTTTCCTACTAAATATATAAGACATAAGCATTCAATATTTGAGTAAACAAAGAGAAAATAAAGCTATCTATTGGGTTTCACTAAAAAGTCCATTGGAAGACTTGACTATTGTTGTTAAAAGACATAGGCATTCATATTATAGAGCCACAAACCACACTAGTAAAATAAAAACATGATAACATGGGATTCGAACCAATGACAGTCTTAATTTGAAAGTGCAAACCCAACACCTTACTAACTGTGCTAACCAGACTGTGCATACCAGACACAATTTATCAGAGATTTAAGTGAATAAGCTACAGTGTCCAAGGTACTAAACATAATATATACTATGGAGTGTCATAAGCAAGTCATTGGAATACTTTCCTACTAAATTTATAAGACATAAGCATTCAATATTTGAGTAAACAAAGAGAAAATAAAGCTATCTATTGGGTTTCACTAAAAAGTATATTGGAAGACTTGACTATTGTTGTTAAAAGACATAGGCATTCATATTATAGAGCCACAAACCACACTATTAAAATAAAAACATGATAACATGGGATTTGAACCAATGACAGTCTTAATTTGAAAGTGCAAACCCAACACCTTACTAACTGTGCTAACCAGACTGTGCATACCAGACACAATTTATCAGAAATTTATGTGAATAAGCTACAGTGTCCAAGGTACTAAACATAATATATACTATGGGGTGTCATAAGCAAGTCATTGGAATACTTTCCTACTAAATTTATAAGACATAAGCATTCAATATTTGAGTAAACAAAGAGAAAATAAAGCTATCTATTGGGTTTCACTAAAAAGTCTATTGGAAGACTTGACTATTGTTGTTAAAAGACATAGGCATTCATATTATAGAGCCACAAACCACACTAGTAAAATAAAAACATGATAACATGGAATTTGAACCAATGACAGTCTTAATTTGATAGTGCAAACCCAACACCTTACTAACTGTGCTAACCAGACTGGGCACACCAGACACAATTTATCAGAGATTTAAGTGAATAAGCTACAGTGTCCAAGGTACTAAACCTAATATATTCTATGGAGTGTCATAAGAAAGTCATTGGAATTCTTTCCTACTAAATTTATAAGACATAAGCATTCAATATTTGAGTAAACAAAGAGAAAATAAAGCTATCTATTGGGTTTCACTAAAAAGTCTATTGGAAGACTTGACTATTGTTGTTAAAAGACATAGGCATTCATATTATAGAGCCACAAACCACACTATTAAAATAAAAACATGAGAACATGGGATACGAACCAATGACAGTCTTAAGTTGAAAGTGCAAACCCAACACCTTACTAACTGTGCTAACCAGACTGTGCATACCAGACACAATTTATCAGAAATTTATGTGAATAAGCTACAGTGTCCAAGGTACTAAACATAATATATACTATGGGGTGTCATAAGCAAGTCATTGGAATACTTTCCTACTAAATTTATAAGACATAAGCATTCAATATTTGAGTAAACAAAGAGAAAATAAAGCTATCTATTGGGTTTCACTAAAAAGTCCATTGGAAGACTTGACTATTGTTGTTAAAAGACATAGGCATTCATATTATAGAGCCACAAACCACACTAGTTAAATAAAAACATGATAACATGGGATGTGAACCAATGACAGTCTTAATTTGATAGTGCTTACCCAACACCTTACGAACTGTGCTAACCAGACTGTGCATATCAGACACACAATTTTTCAGAGATTTAAGTGAATAAGCTACAGTGTCTAAGGTACTAAACATAATATATTCTATGGGGTGTCATAAGCATGTCATTAGAATACTTTCCTACTAAATTTATAAGACATAAGCATTCAATATTTGAGTAAACAAAGAGAAAATAAAGCTATCTATTGGGTTTCACTAAAAAGTCTATTGGAAGACTTGACTATTGTTGTTAAAAAACATAGGCATTCATATTATAGAGTCACAAACCACACTAGTTAAATAAAAACATGATAACATGGGATTTGAACCTATGACAGTCTTAATTTGATAGTGCTTACCCAACACCTTACAAACTGTGCTAACCAGACTGTGCATATCAGATGCATAATTTTTCAGAGATTTAAGTGAATAAGCTACAGTGTCTAAGGTACTAAACATAATATATTCTATGGGGTGTCATAAGCAAGTCATTGGAATACTTTCCTACTAAATTTATAAGACATAAGCATTCAATATTTGAGTAAACAAAGAGAAAATAAAGCTATCTATTGGGTTTCACTAAAAAGTCTATTGGAAGACTTGACTATTGTTGTTAAAAGACATAGGCATTCATATTATAGAGACACAAACCACACTAGTAAAATAAAAACATTATAACATGGGATTTGAACCAATGACAGTCTTAATTTGATAGTGCAAACCCAACACCTTACTAACTGTGCTAACCAGACTGGGCACACCAGACACAATTTATCAGAGATTTAAGTGAATAAGCTACAGTGTCCAAGGTACTAAACATAATATATTCTATGGAGTGTCATAAGCAAGTCATTGGAATACTTTCCTACTAAATTTATAAGACATAAGCATTCAATATTTGAGTAAACAAAGAGAAAATAAAGCTATCTATTGGGTTTCACTAAAAAGTATATTGGAAGACTTGACTATTGTTGTTAAAAGACATAGGCATTCATATTATAGAGCCACAAACCACACTATTAAAATAAAAACATGATAACATGGGATTCGAACCAATGACAGTCTTAATTTGAAAGTGCAAACCCAACACCTTACTAACTGTGCTAACCAGACTGTGCATACCAGACACAATTTATCAGAAATTTATGTGAATAAGCTACAGTGTCCAAGGTACTAAACATAATATATACTATGGGGTGTCATAAGCAAGTCATTGGAATACTTTCCTACTAAATTTATAAGACATAAGCATTCAATATTTGAGTAAACAAAGAGAAAATAAAGCTATCTATTGGGTTTCACTAAAAAGTCCATTGGAAGACTTGACTATTGTTGTTAAAAGACATAGGCATTCATATTATAGAGCCACAAACCACACTAGTAAAATAAAAACATGATAACATGGGATTCGAACCAATGACAGTCTTAATTTGATAGTGCAAACCCAGCACCTTACTAACTATGCTAACCAGACTGTGCATACCAGACATACAATTTATCAGAAATTTAAGTGAATAAGCTAGTGTCCAAGGTACTAAACATAATATATTCTATGTGGTGTCATAAGCAAGTCATTAGAATACATTCCTACTAAATTTATAAGACATAAGCATTCAATATTTGAGTAAACAAAGAGAAAATAAAGCTATCTATTGGGTTTCACTAAAAAGTCCATTGGAAGACTTGACTATTGTTGTTAAAAGACATAGGCATTCATATTATAGAGCCGCAAACCACACTAGTAAAATAAGAACATGATAACATGGGATTCAAACCAATGACAGTCTTAATTTGATAGTGCAAACCCAACACCTTACTAACTGTGCTAACCAGACTGTGCATACCAGACACACAATTTATCAGAGATTTAAGTGAATAAGCTACAGTGTCCAAGGTACTAAACATAATATATTCTATGGGGTGTCATAAGCATGTCATTAGAATACTTTCCTACTAAATTTATAAGACATAAGCATTCAATATTTGAGTAAACAAAGAGAAAATAAAGCTATCTATTGGGTTTCACTAAAAAGTCTATTGGAAGACTTGACTATTGTTGTTAAAAAACATAGGCATTCATATTATAGAGTCACAAACCACACTAGTAAAATAAAAACATGATAACATGGGATTTGAACCAATGACAGTCTTAATTTGATAGTGCTTACCCAACACCTTACTAACTGTGCTACCCAGACTGTGCATATCAGACACACAATTTTTCAGAGATTTAAGTGAATAAGCTACAGTGTCTAAGGTACTAAACATAATTTATTCTATGGGGTGTCATAAGCAAGTCATTGGAATACTTTCCTACTAAATATATAAGACATAAGCATTCAATATTTGAGTAAACAAAGAGAAAATAAAGCTATCTATTGGGTTTCACTAAAAAGTCCATTGGAAGACTTGACTATTGTTGTTAAAAGACATAGGCATTCATATTATAGAGCCACAAACCACACTAGTAAAATAAAAACATGATAACATGGGATTCGAACCAATGACAGTCTTAATTTGAAAGTGCAAACCCAACACCTTACTAACTGTGCTAACCAGACTGTGCATACCAGACACAATTTATCAGAGATTTAAGGGAATAAGCTACAGTGTCCAAGGTACTAAACATAATATATACTATGGAGTGTCATAAGCAAGTCATTGGAATACTTTCCTACTAAATTTATAAGACATAAGCATTCAATATTTGAGTAAACAAAGAGAAAATAAAGCTATCTATTGGGCTTCACTAAAAAGTCTATTGGAAGACTTGACTATTGTTGTTAAAAGACATAGGCATTCATATTATAGAGACACAAACCACACTAGTAAAATAAGAACATGATAACATGGGATTTAAACCAATGACAGTCTTAATTTGTAAGTGCAAACCCAACACCTTACTAACTGTGCTAACCAGACTGTGCATACCAGACACACAATTTATCAGAGATTTAAGTGAATAAGCTAGTGTCCAAGGTACTAAACATAATATATTCTATGTGGTGTCATAAGCAAGTCATTAGAATACATTCCGACTAAATTTATAAGACATAAGCATTCAATATTTGAGTAAACAAAGAGAAAATAAAGCTATCTATTGGGTTTCACTAAAAAGTCCATTGGAAGACTTGACTATTGTTGTTAAAAGACATAGGCATTCATATTATAGAGCCGCAAACCACACTAGTAAAATAAGAACACGATAACATGGGATTTGAACCAATGACAGTCTTAATTTGATAGTGCTTACCCAACACCTTACTAACTGTGCTACCCAGACTGTGCATATCAGACACACAATTTTTCAGAGATTTAAGTGAATAAGCTACAGTGTCTAAGGTACTAAACATATTTTATTCTATGGGGTGTCATAAGCAAGTCATTGGAATACTTTCCTACTAAATATATAAGACATAAGCATTCAATATTTGAGTAAACAAAGAGAAAATAAAGCTATCTATTGGGTTTCACTAAAAAGTCTATTGGAAGACTTGACTATTGTTGTTAAAAGACATAGGCATTCATATTATAGAGCCACAAACCACACTATTAAAATAAAAACATGATAACATGGGATACGAACCAATGACAGTCTTAAGTTGAAAGTGCAAACCCAACACCTTACTAACTGTGCTAACCAAACTGTGCATACCAGACACAATTTATCAGAAATTTATGTGAATAAGCTACAGTGTCCAAGGTACTAAACATAATATATACTATGGGGTGTCATAAGCAAGTCATTGGAATACTTTCCTACTAAATTTATAAGACATAAGCATTCAATATTTGAGTAAACAAAGAGAAAATAAAGCTATCTATTGGGTTTCACTAAAAAGTCCATTGGAAGACTTGACTATTGTTGTTAAAAGACATAGGCATTCATATTATAGAGCCACAAACCACACTAGTAAAATAAAAACATGATAACATGGGATTCGAACCAATGACAGTCTTAATTTGATAGTGCAAACCCAGCACCTTACTAACTATGCTAACCAGACTGTGCATACCAGACATACAATTTATCAGAAATTTAAGTGAATAAGCTAGTGTCCAAGGTACTAAACATAATATATTCTATGTGGTGTCATAAGCTAGTCATTAGAATACATTCCGACTAAATTTATAAGACATAAGCATTCAATATTTGAGTAAACAAAGAGAAAATAAAGCTATCTATTGGGTTTCACTAAAAAGTCCATTGGAAGACTTGACTATTGTTGTTAAAAGACATAGGCATTCATATTATAGAGCCGCAAACCACACTAGTAAAATAAGAACATGATAACATGGGATTTAAACCAATGACAGTCTTAATTTGATAGTGCAAACCCAACACCTTACTAACTGTGCTAACCAGACTGTGCATACCAGACACACAATTTATCAGAGATTTAAGTGAATAAGCTACAGTGTCCAAGGTACTAAACATAATATATTCTATGGGGTGTCATAAGCATGTCATTAGAATACTTTCCTACTAAATTTATAAGACATAAGCATTCAATATTTGAGTAAACAAAGAGAAAATAAAGCTATCTATTGGGTTTCACTAAAAAGTCTATTGGAAGACTTGACTATTGTTGTTAAAAAACATAGGCATTCATATTATAGAGTCACAAACCACACTAGTAAAATAAAAACATGATAACATGGGATTTGAACCAATGACAGTCTTAATTTGATAGTGCTTACCCAACACCTTACTAACTGTGCTACCCAGACTGTGCATATCAGACACACAATTTTTCAGAGATTTAAGTGAATAAGCTACAGTGTCTAAGGTACTAAACATAATTTATTCTATGGGGTGTCATAAGCAAGTCATTGGAATACTTTCCTACTAAATATATAAGACATAAGCATTCAATATTTGAGTAAACAAAGAGAAAATAAAGCTATCTATTGGGTTTCACTAAAAAGTCTATTGGAAGACTTGACTATTGTTGTTAAAAGACATAGGCATTCATATTATAGAGCCACAAACCACACTAGTAAAATAAAAACATGATAACATGGGATTCGAACCAATGACAGTCTTAATTTGAAAGTGCAAACCCAACACCTTACTAACTGTGCTAACCAGACTGTGCATACCAGACACAATTTATCAGAGATTTAAGTGAATAAGCTACAGTGTCCAAGGTACTAAGCATACTATATACTATGGAGTGTCATAAGCAAGTCATTGGAATACTTTCCTACTAAATTTATAAGACATAAGCATTCAATATTTGAGTAAACAAAGAGAAAATAAAGCTATCTATTGGGTTTCACTAAAAAGTCCATTGGAAGACTTGACTATTGTTGTTAAAAGACATAGGCATTCATATTATAGAGCCACAAACCACACTAGTAAAATAAAAACATGACACTCGAACCAATGACAGTCTTAATTTGATAGTGCAAACCCAGCACCTTACTAACTATGCTAACCAGACTGTGCATACCAGACATACAATTTATCAGAAATTTAAGTGAATGAGCTAGTGTCCAAGGTACTAAACATAATATATTCTATGTGGTGTCATAAGCAAGTCATTAGAATACATTCCTACTAAATTTATAAGACATAAGCATTCAATATTTGAGTAAACAAAGAGAAAATAAAGCTATCTATTGGGTTTCACTAAAAAGTCCATTGCAAGACTTGACTATTGTTGTTAAAAGACATAGGCATTCATATTATAGACCCGCAAACCACACTAGTTAAATAAAAACATGATAACATGGGATTCAAACCAATGACAGTCTTAATTTGATAGTGCTTACCCAACACCTTACTAACTGTGCTAACCAGACTGTGCATATCAGACACACAATTTTTCAGAGATTTAAGTGAATAAGCTACAGTGTCTAAGGTACTAAACATAATATATTCTATGTGGTGTCATAAGCAAGTCATTAGAATACATTCCTACTAAATTTATAAGACATAAGCATTCAATATTTTAATAAACAAAGAGAAAATAAAGCTATCTATTGGGTTTCACTAAAAAGTCCATTGGAAGACTTGACTATTGTTGTTAAAAGACATAGGCATTCATATTATAGAGCCGCAAACCACACTAGTAAAATAAAAACATGATAACATGGGATTTAAACCAATGACAGTCTTAATTTGATAGTGCAAACCCAACACCTTACTAACTGTGCTAACCAGACTGTGCATACCAGACACACAATTTATCAGAGATTTAAGTGAATAAGCTACAGTGTCCAAGGTACTAAACATAATATATTCTATGGGGTGTCATAAGCATGTCATTAGAATACTTTCCTACTAAATTTATAAGACATAAGCATTCAATATTTGAGTAAACAAAGAGAAAATAAAGCTATCTATAGGGTTACACTAAAAAGTCCATAGGACGACTTGACTATTGTTGTTAAAAGACATAGGCATTCATATTATAGAGTCACAAACCACACTAGTAAAATAAAAACATGATAACATGGGATTTGAACCAATGACAGTCTTAATTTGATAATGCTTACCCAACACCTTACTAACTGTGCTAACCAGACTGTGCATATCAGACACACAATTTATCAGAGATTTAAGTGAATAAGCTACAGTGTCCAAGGTACTAAACATAATTTATTCTATGGGGTGTCATAAGCAAGTCATTGGAATACTTTCCTACTAAATTTATAAGACATAAGCATTCAATATTTGAGTAAACAAAGAGAAAATAAAGCTATCTATTGGGTTTCACTAAAAAGTCTATTGGAAGACTTGACTATTGTTGTTAAAAAACATAGGCATTCATATTATAGAGTCACAAACCACACTAGTAAAATAAAAACATGATAACATGGGATTTGAACCAATAACAGTCTTAATCTGATAGTGCAAACCCAACACCTTACTAACTGTGCTAACCAGACTGTGCATACCAGACACACAATTTATCAGAGATTTAAGTGAATAAGCTACAGTGTCCAAGGTACTAAACATAATAAACATAAGCATTCAATATTTGAGTAAACAAAGAGAAAATAAAGCTATCTATTGGGTTTCACTAAAAAGTCTGTTAGAAGACTTGACTATTGTTGTTAAAAGACATAGGCATTCATATTATAGAGCCACAAACCACACTAGTAAAATAAAAACATGATAACATGGGATTCGAACCAATGACAGTCTTAATTTGATAGTTCAAACCCAACACCTTACTAACTGTTTTAACTAGACTGTGCATACCAGACACACAATTTATCAAAGATTTAAATGAAGAAGCTACAGTGTCCAAGGTACTAAACATAATATATTCTATGGAGTGTCATAAGCAAGTCATTGGAATACTTTCCTACTAAATTTATAAGACATAAGCATTCAATATTTGAGTAAACAAAGAGAAAATAAAGCTATCTATTGGGTTTCACTAAAATGTCCATTGGAAGACTTGACTATTGTTGTTAAAAGACATAGGCATTCATATTATAGAGCCACAAACCACACTAGTAAAATAAAAACATGATAACACGGGATTTGAACCAATGACAGTCTTAATTTGATAATGCAAACCCCGCACCTTACTAACTATGCTAACCAGACTGTCCATACCAGACATACAATTTATCAGATATTTAAGTGAATAAGCTACAGTGTCCAAGGTACTAAACATAATATATTCTATGTGGTGTCATAAGCAAGTCATTAGAATACATTCCTACTAAATTTATAAGACATAAGCATTCAATATTTGAGTAAACAAAGAGAAAATAAAGCTATCTATTGGGTTTCACTAAAAAGTCCATTGGAAGACTTGACTATTGTTGTTAAAAGACATAGGCATTCATATTATAGAGCCGGAAACCACACTAGTAAAATAATAACATGATAACATGGGATTCAAACCAATGACAGTCTTAATTTGATAGTGCAAACCCAACACCTTACTAACTGTGCTAACCAGACTGTGCATACCAGACATGCAATTTATCAGAGATTTAAGTGAATAAGCTACAGTGTCCAAGGTACTAAACATAATATATTCTATGGGGTGTCATAAGCATGTCATTAGAATACTTTCCTACTAAATTTATAAGACATAAGCATTCAATGTTTGAGTAAACAAAGAGAAAATAAAGCTATCTATTGGGTTTCACTAAAAAGTCTATTGGAAGACTTGACTATTGTTGTTAAAAAACATAGGCATTCATATTATAGAGTCACAAACCACACTAGTAAAATAAAAACATGATAACATGGGATTTGAACCAATGACAGTCTTAATTTGATAGTGCTTACCCAACACCTTACTAACTGTGCTACCCAGACTGTGCATATCAGACACACAATTTTTCAGAGATTTAAGTGAATAAGCTACAGTGTCTAAGGTACTAAACATAATTTATTCTATGGGGTGTCATAAGCAAGTCATTGGAATACTTTCCTACTAAATTTATAAGACATAAGCATTCAATATTTGAGTAAACAAAGAGAAAATAAAGCTATCTATTGGGTTTCACTAAAAAGTCTATTGGAAGACTTGACTATTGTTGTTAAAAGACATAGGCATTCATATTATAGAGCCACAAACCACACTAGTAAAATAAAAACATGAGAACATGGGATTCGAACCAATGACAGTCTTAATTTGATAGTGCAAACCCAACACCTTACTAACTGTGCTAACCAGACTGAGCATACCAAAATTTTTTTATCAGAGATTTAAGTGAAGAAGCTACAGTGTCCAAGGTACTAAACATAATATATTCTATGGGGTGTCATAAGCAAGTCATTGGAATACTTTCCAACTAAATTTATAAGACATAAGCATTCAATATTTGAGTAAACAAAGAGAAAATAAAGCTATCTATTGGGTTTCACTAAAAAGTCTGTTAGAAGACTTGACTATTGTTGTTAAAAGACATAGGCATTCATATTATAGAGCCACAAACCACACTAGTAAAATAAAAACATGATAACATGGGATTCGAACCAATGACAGTCTTAATTTGATAGTTCAAACCCAACACCTTACTAACTGTGTTAACTAGACTGTGCATACCAGACACACAATTTATCAAAGATTTAAATGAAGAAGCTACAGTGTCCAAGGTACTAAACATAATATATTCTATGGAGTGTCATAAGCAAGTCATTGGAATACTTTCCTACTAAATTTATAAGACATAAGCATTCAATATTTGAGTAAACAAAGAGAAAATAAAGCTATCTATTGGGTTTCACTAAAAAGTCCATTGGAAGACTTGACTATTGTTGTTAAAAGACATAGGCATTCATATTATAGAGCCACAAACCACACTAGTAAAATAAAAACATGATAACATGGGATTCGAACCAATGACAGTCTTAATTTGATAGTGCAAACCCTGCACCTTACTAACTATGCTAACCAGACTGTGCATACCAGACATACAATTTATCAGATATTTAAGTGAATAAGCTACAGTGTCCAAGGTACTAAACATAATATATTCTATGTGGTGTCATAAGCAAGTCATTAGAATACATTCCTACTAAATTTATAAGACATAAGCATTCAATATTTGAGTAAACAAAGAGAAAATAAAGCTATCTATTGGGTTTCACTAAAAAGTCTGTTAGAAGACTTGACTATTGTTGTTAAAAGACATAGGCATTCATATTATAGAGCCGCAAACCACACTAGTAAAATAAAAACATGATAACATGGGATTCAAACCAATGACAGTCTTAATTTGATAGTGCAAACCCAACACCTTACTAACTGTGCTAACCAGACTGTGCATACCAGACACACAATTTATCAGAGATTTAAGTGAATAAGCTACAGTGTCCAAGGTACTAAACATAATATATTCTATGGGGTGTCATAAGCATGTCATTAGAATACTTTCCTACTAAATTTATAAGACATAAGCATTCAATATTTGAGTAAACAAAGAGAAAATAAAGCTATCTATAGGGTTACACTAAAAAGTCCATTGGAAGACTTGACTATTGTTGTTAAAAGACATAGGCATTCATATTATAGAGTCACAAACCACACTAGTAAAATAAAAACATGATAACATGGGATTCAAACCAATGACAGTCTTAATTTGATAGTGCAAACCCAACACCTTACTAACTGTGCTAACCAGACTGTGCATACCAGACACACAATTTATCAGAGATTTAAGTGAATAAGCTACAGTGTCCAAGGTACTAAACATAATTTATTCTACGGGGTGTCATAAGCAAGTCATTGGAATACTTTCCTACTAAATTTATAAGACATAAGCATTCAATATTTGAGTAAACAAAGAGAAAATAAAGCTATCTATTGGGTTTCACTAAAAAGTCTATTGGAAGACTTGACTATTGTTGTTAAAAAACATAGGCATTCATATTATAGAGTCACAAACCACACTAGTAAAATAAAAACATGATAACATGGGATTTGAACCAATGACAGTCTTAATCTGATAGTGCAAACCCAACACCTTACTAACTGTGCTAACCAGACTGTGCATACCAGACACACAATTTATCAGAGATTTAAGTGAATAAGCTACAGTGTCCAAGGTACTGAACATAATAAACATAAGCATTCAATATTTGAGTAAACAAAGAGAAAATAAAGCTATCTATTGGGTTTCACTAAAAAGTCTGTTAGAAGACTTGACTATTGTTGTTAAAAGACATAGGCATTCATATTATAGAGCCACAAACCACACTAGTAAAATAAAAACATGATAACATGGGATTCGAACCAATGACAGTCTTAATTTGATAGTTCAAACCCAACACCTTACTAACTGTGTTAACTAGACTGTGCATACCAGACACACAATTTATCAAAGATTTAAATGAAGAAGCTACAGTGTCCAAGGTACTAAACATAATATATTCTATGGAGTGTCATAAGCAAGTCATTGGAATACTTTCCTACTAAATTTATAAGACATAAGCATTCAATATTTGAGTAAACAAAGAGAAAATAAAGCTATCTATTGGGTTTCACTAAAAAGTCCATTGGAAGACTTGACTATTGTTGTTAAAAGACATAGGCATTCATATTATAGAGCCACAAACCACACTAGTAAAATAAAAACATGATAACATGGGATTCGAACCACTGACAGTCTTAATTTTATAGTGCAAACCCTGCACCTTACTAACTATGCTAACCAGACTGTGCATACCAGACATACAATTTATCAGATATTTAAGTGAATAAGCTACAGTGTCCAAGGTACTAAACATAATATATTCTATGTGGTGTCATAAGCAAGTCATTAGAATACATTCCTACTAAATTTATAAGACATAAGCATTCAATATTTGAGTAAACAAAGAGAAAATAAAGCTATCTATTGGGTTTCACTAAAAAGTCCATTGGAAGACTTGACTATTGTTGTTAAAAGACATAGGCATTCATATTATAGAGCCGCAAACCACACTAGTAAAATAAAAACATGATAACATGGGATTCAAACCAATGACAGTCTTAATTTGATAGTGCAAACCCAACACCTTACTAACTGTGCTAACCAGACTGTGCATACCAGACACACAATTTATCAGAGATTTAAGTGAATAAGCTACAGTGTCCAAGGTACTAAACATAATATATTCTATGGGGTGTCATAAGCATGTCATTAGAATACTTTCCTACTAAATTTATAAGACATAAGCATTCAATATTTGAGTAAACAAAGAGAAAATAAAGCTATCTATAGGGTTACACTAAAAAGTCTATTGGAAGACTTGACTATTGTTGTTAAAAGACATAGGCATTCATATTATAGAGTCACAAACCACACTTGTAAAATAAAAACATGATAACATGGGATTTGAACCAATGACAGTCTTAATTTGATAGTGCAAACCCAACACCTTACTAACTGTGCTAACCAGACTGTGCATACCAGACACACAATGTATCAGAGATTTAAGTGAATAAGCTACAGTGTCCAAGGTACTAAACATAATTTATTCTATGGGGTGTCATAAGCAAGTCATTGGAATACTTTCCTACTAAATTTATAAGACATAAGCATTCAATATTTGAGTAAACAAAGAGAAAATAAAGCTATCTATAGGGTTACACTAAAAAGTCCATTGGAAGACTTGACTATTGTTGTTAAAAGACATAGGCATTCATATTACAGAGTCACAAACCACACTAGTAAAATAAAAACATGATAACATGGGATTTGAACCAATGACAGTCTTAATTTGATAGTGCAAACCCAACACCTTACTAACTGTGCTAACCAGACTGTGCATATCAGACACACAATTTTTCAGAGATTTAAGTGAATAAGCTACAGTGTCTAAGGTACTAAACATAATATATTCTATGGGGTGTCATAAGCAAGTCATTGGAATACTTTCCTACTAAATTTATAAGACATAAGCATTCAATATTTGGGTAAACAAAGAGAAAATAAAGCTATCTATTGGGTTTCACTAAAAAGTCTATTGGAAGACTTGACTATTGTTGTTAAAAGACATAGGCATTCATATTATAGAGCCACAAACCACACTAGTAAAATAAAAACATGATAACATGGGATTCGAACCAATGACAGTCTTAATTTGATAGTGCAAACCCAACACCTTACTAACTGTGCTAACTAGACTGTGCATACCAGACACACTATTTATCAGAGATTTAAATGAAGAAGCTACAGTGTCCAAGGTACTAAACATAATATATTCTATGGAGTGTCATAAGCAAGTCATTGGAATACTTTCCTACTAAATTTATAAGACATAAGCATTCAATATTTGAGTAAACAAAGAGAAAATAAAGCTATCTATTGGGTTTCACTAAAAAGTCCATTGGAAGACTTGACTATTGTTGTTAAAAGACATAGGCATTCATATTATAGAGCCACAAACCACACTAGTAAAATAAAAACATGATAACATGGGATTCGAACCAATGACAGTCTTAATTTGATAGTGCAAACCCCGCACCTTACTAACTATGCTAACCAGACTGTGCATACCAGACATACAATTTATCAGATATTTAAGTGAATAAGCTACAGTGTCCAAGGTACTAAACATAATATATTCTATGTGGTGTCATAAGCAAGTCATTAGAATACATTCCTACTAAATTTATAAGACATAAGCATTCAATATTTGAGTAAACAAAGAGAAAATAAAGCTATCTATTGGGTTTCACTAAAAAGTCCATTGGAAGACTTGACTATTGTTGTTAAAAGACATAGGCATTCATATTATAGAGCCACAAACCACACTAGTAAAATAAAAACATGATAACATGGTATTCAAACCAATGACATACTTAATTTGATAGTGCAAACCCAACACCCTACTAACTGTGCTAACCAGACTGTGCATACCAGACACACAATTTATCAGTGATTTGAGTGAATAAGCTACAGTGTCCAAGGTACTAAACATAATAAACATAAGCATTCAATATTTGAGTAAACAAAGAGAAAATAAAGCTATCTATTGGGTTTCACTAAAAAGTCTGTTAGAAGACTTGACTATTGTTGTTAAAAGACATAGGCATTCATATTATAGAGCCACAAACCACACTAGTAAAATAAAAACATGATAACATGGGATTCGAACCAATGACAGTCTTAATTTGAAAGTGCAAACCCAACACCTTACTAACTGTGCTAACCAGACTGTGCATACCAGACACAATTTATCAGAGATTTAAGGGAATAAGCTACAGTGTCCAAGGTACTAAACATAATATATACTATGGAGTGTCATAAGCAAGTCATTGGAATACTTTCCTACTAAATTTATAAGACATAAGCATTCAATATTTGAGTAAACAAAGAGAAAATAAAGCTATCTATTGGGCTTCACTAAAAAGTCTATTGGAAGACTTGACTATTGTTGTTAAAAGACATAGGCATTCATATTATAGAGACACAAACCACACTAGTAAAATAAGAACATGATAACATGGGATTTAAACCAATGACAGTCTTAATTTGATAGTGCAAACCCAACACCTTACTAACTGTGCTAACCAGACTGTGCATACCAGACACACAATTTATCAGAGATTTAAGTGAATAAGCTAGTGTCCAAGGTACTAAACATAATATATTCTATGTGGTGTCATAAGCAAGTCATTAGAATACATTCCGACTAAATTTATAAGACATAAGCATTCAATATTTGAGTAAACAAAGAGAAAATAAAGCTATCTATTGGGTTTCACTAAAAAGTCCATTGGAAGACTTGACTATTGTTGTTAAAAGACATAGGCATTCATATTATAGAGCCGCAAACCACACTAGTAAAATAAGAACACGATAACATGGGATTTGAACCAATGACAGTCTTAATTTGATAGTGCTTACCCAACACCTTACTAACTGTGCTACCCAGACTGTGCATATCAGACACACAATTTTTCAGAGATTTAAGTGAATAAGCTACAGTGTCTAAGGTACTAAACATATTTTATTCTATGGGGTGTCATAAGCAAGTCATTGGAATACTTTCCTACTAAATATATAAGACATAAGCATTCAATATTTGAGTAAACAAAGAGAAAATAAAGCTATCTATTGGGTTTCACTAAAAAGTCTATTGGAAGACTTGACTATTGTTGTTAAAAGACATAGGCATTCATATTATAGAGCCACAAACCACACTATTAAAATAAAAACATGATAACATGGGATACGAACCAATGACAGTCTTAAGTTGAAAGTGCAAACCCAACACCTTACTAACTGTGCTAACCAAACTGTGCATACCAGACACAATTTATCAGAAATTTATGTGAATAAGCTACAGTGTCCAAGGTACTAAACATAATATATACTATGGGGTGTCATAAGCAAGTCATTGGAATACTTTCCTACTAAATTTATAAGACATAAGCATTCAATATTTGAGTAAACAAAGAGAAAATAAAGCTATCTATTGGGTTTCACTAAAAAGTCCATTGGAAGACTTGACTATTGTTGTTAAAAGACATAGGCATTCATATTATAGAGCCACAAACCACACTAGTAAAATAAAAACATGATAACATGGGATTCGAACCAATGACAGTCTTAATTTGATAGTGCAAACCCAGCACCTTACTAACTATGCTAACCAGACTGTGCATACCAGACATACAATTTATCAGAAATTTAAGTGAATAAGCTAGTGTCCAAGGTACTAAACATAATATATTCTATGTGGTGTCATAAGCTAGTCATTAGAATACATTCCGACTAAATTTATAAGACATAAGCATTCAATATTTGAGTAAACAAAGAGAAAATAAAGCTATCTATTGGGTTTCACTAAAAAGTCCATTGGAAGACTTGACTATTGTTGTTAAAAGACATAGGCATTCATATTATAGAGCCGCAAACCACACTAGTAAAATAAGAACATGATAACATGGGATTTAAACCAATGACAGTCTTAATTTGATAGTGCAAACCCAACACCTTACTAACTGTGCTAACCAGACTGTGCATACCAGACACACAATTTATCAGAGATTTAAGTGAATAAGCTACAGTGTCCAAGGTACTAAACATAATATATTCTATGGGGTGTCATAAGCATGTCATTAGAATACTTTCCTACTAAATTTATAAGACATAAGCATTCAATATTTGAGTAAACAAAGAGAAAATAAAGCTATCTATTGGGTTTCACTAAAAAGTCTATTGGAAGACTTGACTATTGTTGTTAAAAAACATAGGCATTCATATTATAGAGTCACAAACCACACTAGTAAAATAAAAACATGATAACATGGGATTTGAACCAATGACAGTCTTAATTTGATAGTGCTTACCCAACACCTTACTAACTGTGCTACCCAGACTGTGCATATCAGACACACAATTTTTCAGAGATTTAAGTGAATAAGCTACAGTGTCTAAGGTACTAAACATAATTTATTCTATGGGGTGTCATAAGCAAGTCATTGGAATACTTTCCTACTAAATATATAAGACATAAGCATTCAATATTTGAGTAAACAAAGAGAAAATAAAGCTATCTATTGGGTTTCACTAAAAAGTCTATTGGAAGACTTGACTATTGTTGTTAAAAGACATAGGCATTCATATTATAGAGCCACAAACCACACTAGTAAAATAAAAACATGATAACATGGGATTCGAACCAATGACAGTCTTAATTTGAAAGTGCAAACCCAACACCTTACTAACTGTGCTAACCAGACTGTGCATACCAGACACAATTTATCAGAGATTTAAGTGAATAAGCTACAGTGTCCAAGGTACTAAGCATAATATATACTATGGAGTGTCATAAGCAAGTCATTGGAATACTTTCCTACTAAATTTATAAGACATAAGCATTCAATATTTGAGTAAACAAAGAGAAAATAAAGCTATCTATTGGGTTTCACTAAAAAGTCCATTGGAAGACTTGACTATTGTTGTTAAAAGACATAGGCATTCATATTATAGAGCCACAAACCACACTAGTAAAATAAAAACATGACACTCGAACCAATGACAGTCTTAATTTGATAGTGCAAACCCAGCACCTTACTAACTATGCTAACCAGACTGTGCATACCAGACATACAATTTATCAGAAATTTAAGTGAATGAGCTAGTGTCCAAGGTACTAAACATAATATATTCTATGTGGTGTCATAAGCAAGTCATTAGAATACATTCCTACTAAATTTATAAGACATAAGCATTCAATATTTGAGTAAACAAAGAGAAAATAAAGCTATCTATTGGGTTTCACTAAAAAGTCCATTGCAAGACTTGACTATTGTTGTTAAAAGACATAGGCATTCATATTATAGACCCGCAAACCACACTAGTTAAATAAAAACATGATAACATGGGATTCAAACCAATGACAGTCTTAATTTGATAGTGCTTACCCAACACCTTACTAACTGTGCTAACCAGACTGTGCATATCAGACACACAATTTTTCAGAGATTTAAGTGAATAAGCTACAGTGTCTAAGGTACTAAACATAATATATTCTATGTGGTGTCATAAGCAAGTCATTAGAATACATTCCTACTAAATTTATAAGACATAAGCATTCAATATTTTAATAAACAAAGAGAAAATAAAGCTATCTATTGGGTTTCACTAAAAAGTCCATTGGAAGACTTGACTATTGTTGTTAAAAGACATAGGCATTCATATTATAGAGCCGCAAACCACACTAGTAAAATAAAAACATGATAACATGGGATTTAAACCAATGACAGTCTTAATTTGATAGTGCAAACCCAACACCTTACTAACTGTGCTAACCAGACTGTGCATACCAGACACACAATTTATCAGAGATTTAAGTGAATAAGCTACAGTGTCCAAGGTACTAAACATAATATATTCTATGGGGTGTCATAAGCATGTCATTAGAATACTTTCCTACTAAATTTATAAGACATAAGCATTCAATATTTGAGTAAACAAAGAGAAAATAAAGCTATCTATAGGGTTACACTAAAAAGTCCATAGGACGACTTGACTATTGTTGTTAAAAGACATAGGCATTCATATTATAGAGTCACAAACCACACTAGTAAAATAAAAACATGATAACATGGGATTTGAACCAATGACAGTCTTAATTTGATAATGCTTACCCAACACCTTACTAACTGTGCTAACCAGACTGTGCATATCAGACACACAATTTATCAGAGATTTAAGTGAATAAGCTACAGTGTCCAAGGTACTAAACATAATTTATTCTATGGGGTGTCATAAGCAAGTCATTGGAATACTTTCCTACTAAATTTATAAGACATAAGCATTCAATATTTGAGTAAACAAAGAGAAAATAAAGCTATCTATTGGGTTTCACTAAAAAGTCTATTGGAAGACTTGACTATTGTTGTTAAAAAACATAGGCATTCATATTATAGAGTCACAAACCACACTAGTAAAATAAAAACATGATAACATGGGATTTGAACCAATAACAGTCTTAATCTGATAGTGCAAACCCAACACCTTACTAACTGTGCTAACCAGACTGTGCATACCAGACACACAATTTATCAGAGATTTAAGTGAATAAGCTACAGTGTCCAAGGTACTAAACATAATAAACATAAGCATTCAATATTTGAGTAAACAAAGAGAAAATAAAGCTATCTATTGGGTTTCACTAAAAAGTCTGTTAGAAGACTTGACTATTGTTGTTAAAAGACATAGGCATTCATATTATAGAGCCACAAACCACACTAGTAAAATAAAAACATGATAACATGGGATTCGAACCAATGACAGTCTTAATTTGATAGTTCAAACCCAACACCTTACTAACTGTTTTAACTAGACTGTGCATACCAGACACACAATTTATCAAAGATTTAAATGAAGAAGCTACAGTGTCCAAGGTACTAAACATAATATATTCTATGGAGTGTCATAAGCAAGTCATTGGAATACTTTCCTACTAAATTTATAAGACATAAGCATTCAATATTTGAGTAAACAAAGAGAAAATAAAGCTATCTATTGGGTTTCACTAAAAAGTCCATTGGAAGACTTGACTATTGTTGTTAAAAGACATAGGCATTCATATTATAGAGCCACAAACCACACTAGTAAAATAAAAACATGATAACATGGGATTCGAACCACTGACAGTCTTAATTTTATAGTGCAAACCCTGCACCTTACTAACTATGCTAACCAGACTGTGCATACCAGACATACAATTTATCAGATATTTAAGTGAATAAGCTACAGTGTCCAAGGTACTAAACATAATATATTCTATGTGGTGTCATAAGCAAGTCATTAGAATACATTCCTACTAAATTTATAAGACATAAGCATTCAATATTTGAGTAAACAAAGAGAAAATAAAGCTATCTATTGGGTTTCACTAAAAAGTCCATTGGAAGACTTGACTATTGTTGTTAAAAGACATAGGCATTCATATTATAGAGCCGCAAACCACACTAGTAAAATAAAAACATGATAACATGGGATTCAAACCAATGACAGTCTTAATTTGATAGTGCAAACCCAACACCTTACTAACTGTGCTAACCAGACTGTGCATACCAGACACACAATTTATCAGAGATTTAAGTGAATAAGCTACAGTGTCCAAGGTACTAAACATAATATATTCTATGGGGTGTCATAAGCATGTCATTAGAATACTTTCCTACTAAATTTATAAGACATAAGCATTCAATATTTGAGTAAACAAAGAGAAAATAAAGCTATCTATAGGGTTACACTAAAAAGTCTATTGGAAGACTTGACTATTGTTGTTAAAAGACATAGGCATTCATATTATAGAGTCACAAACCACACTTGTAAAATAAAAACATGATAACATGGGATTTGAACCAATGACAGTCTTAATTTGATAGTGCAAACCCAACACCTTACTAACTGTGCTAACCAGACTGTGCATACCAGACACACAATGTATCAGAGATTTAAGTGAATAAGCTACAGTGTCCAAGGTACTAAACATAATTTATTCTATGGGGTGTCATAAGCAAGTCATTGGAATACTTTCCTACTAAATTTATAAGACATAAGCATTCAATATTTGAGTAAACAAAGAGAAAATAAAGCTATCTATAGGGTTACACTAAAAAGTCCATTGGAAGACTTGACTATTGTTGTTAAAAGACATAGGCATTCATATTACAGAGTCACAAACCACACTAGTAAAATAAAAACATGATAACATGGGATTTGAACCAATGACAGTCTTAATTTGATAGTGCAAACCCAACACCTTACTAACTGTGCTAACCAGACTGTGCATATCAGACACACAATTTTTCAGAGATTTAAGTGAATAAGCTACAGTGTCTAAGGTACTAAACATAATATATTCTATGGGGTGTCATAAGCAAGTCATTGGAATACTTTCCTACTAAATTTATAAGACATAAGCATTCAATATTTGGGTAAACAAAGAGAAAATAAAGCTATCTATTGGGTTTCACTAAAAAGTCTATTGGAAGACTTGACTATTGTTGTTAAAAGACATAGGCATTCATATTATAGAGCCACAAACCACACTAGTAAAATAAAAACATGATAACATGGGATTCGAACCAATGACAGTCTTAATTTGATAGTGCAAACCCAACACCTTACTAACTGTGCTAACTAGACTGTGCATACCAGACACACTATTTATCAGAGATTTAAATGAAGAAGCTACAGTGTCCAAGGTACTAAACATAATATATTCTATGGAGTGTCATAAGCAAGTCATTGGAATACTTTCCTACTAAATTTATAAGACATAAGCATTCAATATTTGAGTAAACAAAGAGAAAATAAAGCTATCTATTGGGTTTCACTAAAAAGTCCATTGGAAGACTTGACTATTGTTGTTAAAAGACATAGGCATTCATATTATAGAGCCACAAACCACACTAGTAAAATAAAAACATGATAACATGGGATTCGAACCAATGACAGTCTTAATTTGATAGTGCAAACCCCGCACCTTACTAACTATGCTAACCAGACTGTGCATACCAGACATACAATTTATCAGATATTTAAGTGAATAAGCTACAGTGTCCAAGGTACTAAACATAATATATTCTATGTGGTGTCATAAGCAAGTCATTAGAATACATTCCTACTAAATTTATAAGACATAAGCATTCAATATTTGAGTAAACAAAGAGAAAATAAAGCTATCTATTGGGTTTCACTAAAAAGTCCATTGGAAGACTTGACTATTGTTGTTAAAAGACATAGGCATTCATATTATAGAGCCACAAACCACACTAGTAAAATAAAAACATGATAACATGGTATTCAAACCAATGACATACTTAATTTGATAGTGCAAACCCAACACCCTACTAACTGTGCTAACCAGACTGTGCATACCAGACACACAATTTATCAGTGATTTGAGTGAATAAGCTACAGTGTCCAAGGTACTAAACATAATAAACATAAGCATTCAATATTTGAGTAAACAAAGAGAAAATAAAGCTATCTATTGGGTTTCACTAAAAAGTCTGTTAGAAGACTTGACTATTGTTGTTAAAAGACATAGGCATTCATATTATAGAGCCACAAACCACACTAGTAAAATAAAAACATGATAACATGGGATTCGAACCAATGACAGTCTTAATTTGAAAGTGCAAACCCAACACCTTACTAACTGTGCTAACCAGACTGTGCATACCAGACACAATTTATCAGAGATTTAAGGGAATAAGCTACAGTGTCCAAGGTACTAAACATAATATATACTATGGAGTGTCATAAGCAAGTCATTGGAATACTTTCCTACTAAATTTATAAGACATAAGCATTCAATATTTGAGTAAACAAAGAGAAAATAAAGCTATCTATTGGGCTTCACTAAAAAGTCTATTGGAAGACTTGACTATTGTTGTTAAAAGACATAGGCATTCATATTATAGAGACACAAACCACACTAGTAAAATAAGAACATGATAACATGGGATTTAAACCAATGACAGTCTTAATTTGATAGTGCAAACCCAACACCTTACTAACTGTGCTAACCAGACTGTGCATACCAGACACACAATTTATCAGAGATTTAAGTGAATAAGCTAGTGTCCAAGGTACTAAACATAATATATTCTATGTGGTGTCATAAGCAAGTCATTAGAATACATTCCGACTAAATTTATAAGACATAAGCATTCAATATTTGAGTAAACAAAGAGAAAATAAAGCTATCTATTGGGTTTCACTAAAAAGTCCATTGGAAGACTTGACTATTGTTGTTAAAAGACATAGGCATTCATATTATAGAGCCGCAAACCACACTAGTAAAATAAGAACACGATAACATGGGATTTGAACCAATGACAGTCTTAATTTGATAGTGCTTACCCAACACCTTACTAACTGTGCTACCCAGACTGTGCATATCAGACACACAATTTTTCAGAGATTTAAGTGAATAAGCTACAGTGTCTAAGGTACTAAACATATTTTATTCTATGGGGTGTCATAAGCAAGTCATTGGAATACTTTCCTACTAAATATATAAGACATAAGCATTCAATATTTGAGTAAACAAAGAGAAAATAAAGCTATCTATTGGGTTTCACTAAAAAGTCTATTGGAAGACTTGACTATTGTTGTTAAAAGACATAGGCATTCATATTATAGAGCCACAAACCACACTATTAAAATAAAAACATGATAACATGGGATACGAACCAATGACAGTCTTAAGTTGAAAGTGCAAACCCAACACCTTACTAACTGTGCTAACCAAACTGTGCATACCAGACACAATTTATCAGAAATTTATGTGAATAAGCTACAGTGTCCAAGGTACTAAACATAATATATACTATGGGGTGTCATAAGCAAGTCATTGGAATACTTTCCTACTAAATTTATAAGACATAAGCATTCAATATTTGAGTAAACAAAGAGAAAATAAAGCTATCTATTGGGTTTCACTAAAAAGTCCATTGGAAGACTTGACTATTGTTGTTAAAAGACATAGGCATTCATATTATAGAGCCACAAACCACACTAGTAAAATAAAAACATGATAACATGGGATTCGAACCAATGACAGTCTTAATTTGATAGTGCAAACCCAGCACCTTACTAACTATGCTAACCAGACTGTGCATACCAGACATACAATTTATCAGAAATTTAAGTGAATAAGCTAGTGTCCAAGGTACTAAACATAATATATTCTATGTGGTGTCATAAGCTAGTCATTAGAATACATTCCGACTAAATTTATAAGACATAAGCATTCAATATTTGAGTAAACAAAGAGAAAATAAAGCTATCTATTGGGTTTCACTAAAAAGTCCATTGGAAGACTTGACTATTGTTGTTAAAAGACATAGGCATTCATATTATAGAGCCGCAAACCACACTAGTAAAATAAGAACATGATAACATGGGATTTAAACCAATGACAGTCTTAATTTGATAGTGCAAACCCAACACCTTACTAACTGTGCTAACCAGACTGTGCATACCAGACACACAATTTATCAGAGATTTAAGTGAATAAGCTACAGTGTCCAAGGTACTAAACATAATATATTCTATGGGGTGTCATAAGCATGTCATTAGAATACTTTCCTACTAAATTTATAAGACATAAGCATTCAATATTTGAGTAAACAAAGAGAAAATAAAGCTATCTATTGGGTTTCACTAAAAAGTCTATTGGAAGACTTGACTATTGTTGTTAAAAAACATAGGCATTCATATTATAGAGTCACAAACCACACTAGTAAAATAAAAACATGATAACATGGGATTTGAACCAATGACAGTCTTAATTTGATAGTGCTTACCCAACACCTTACTAACTGTGCTACCCAGACTGTGCATATCAGACACACAATTTTTCAGAGATTTAAGTGAATAAGCTACAGTGTCTAAGGTACTAAACATAATTTATTCTATGGGGTGTCATAAGCAAGTCATTGGAATACTTTCCTACTAAATATATAAGACATAAGCATTCAATATTTGAGTAAACAAAGAGAAAATAAAGCTATCTATTGGGTTTCACTAAAAAGTCTATTGGAAGACTTGACTATTGTTGTTAAAAGACATAGGCATTCATATTATAGAGCCACAAACCACACTAGTAAAATAAAAACATGATAACATGGGATTCGAACCAATGACAGTCTTAATTTGAAAGTGCAAACCCAACACCTTACTAACTGTGCTAACCAGACTGTGCATACCAGACACAATTTATCAGAGATTTAAGTGAATAAGCTACAGTGTCCAAGGTACTAAGCATAATATATACTATGGAGTGTCATAAGCAAGTCATTGGAATACTTTCCTACTAAATTTATAAGACATAAGCATTCAATATTTGAGTAAACAAAGAGAAAATAAAGCTATCTATTGGGTTTCACTAAAAAGTCCATTGGAAGACTTGACTATTGTTGTTAAAAGACATAGGCATTCATATTATAGAGCCACAAACCACACTAGTAAAATAAAAACATGACACTCGAACCAATGACAGTCTTAATTTGATAGTGCAAACCCAGCACCTTACTAACTATGCTAACCAGACTGTGCATACCAGACATACAATTTATCAGAAATTTAAGTGAATGAGCTAGTGTCCAAGGTACTAAACATAATATATTCTATGTGGTGTCATAAGCAAGTCATTAGAATACATTCCTACTAAATTTATAAGACATAAGCATTCAATATTTGAGTAAACAAAGAGAAAATAAAGCTATCTATTGGGTTTCACTAAAAAGTCCATTGCAAGACTTGACTATTGTTGTTAAAAGACATAGGCATTCATATTATAGACCCGCAAACCACACTAGTTAAATAAAAACATGATAACATGGGATTCAAACCAATGACAGTCTTAATTTGATAGTGCTTACCCAACACCTTACTAACTGTGCTAACCAGACTGTGCATATCAGACACACAATTTTTCAGAGATTTAAGTGAATAAGCTACAGTGTCTAAGGTACTAAACATAATATATTCTATGTGGTGTCATAAGCAAGTCATTAGAATACATTCCTACTAAATTTATAAGACATAAGCATTCAATATTTTAATAAACAAAGAGAAAATAAAGCTATCTATTGGGTTTCACTAAAAAGTCCATTGGAAGACTTGACTATTGTTGTTAAAAGACATAGGCATTCATATTATAGAGCCGCAAACCACACTAGTAAAATAAAAACATGATAACATGGGATTTAAACCAATGACAGTCTTAATTTGATAGTGCAAACCCAACACCTTACTAACTGTGCTAACCAGACTGTGCATACCAGACACACAATTTATCAGAGATTTAAGTGAATAAGCTACAGTGTCCAAGGTACTAAACATAATATATTCTATGGGGTGTCATAAGCATGTCATTAGAATACTTTCCTACTAAATTTATAAGACATAAGCATTCAATATTTGAGTAAACAAAGAGAAAATAAAGCTATCTATAGGGTTACACTAAAAAGTCCATAGGACGACTTGACTATTGTTGTTAAAAGACATAGGCATTCATATTATAGAGTCACAAACCACACTAGTAAAATAAAAACATGATAACATGGGATTTGAACCAATGACAGTCTTAATTTGATAATGCTTACCCAACACCTTACTAACTGTGCTAACCAGACTGTGCATATCAGACACACAATTTATCAGAGATTTAAGTGAATAAGCTACAGTGTCCAAGGTACTAAACATAATTTATTCTATGGGGTGTCATAAGCAAGTCATTGGAATACTTTCCTACTAAATTTATAAGACATAAGCATTCAATATTTGAGTAAACAAAGAGAAAATAAAGCTATCTATTGGGTTTCACTAAAAAGTCTATTGGAAGACTTGACTATTGTTGTTAAAAAACATAGGCATTCATATTATAGAGTCACAAACCACACTAGTAAAATAAAAACATGATAACATGGGATTTGAACCAATAACAGTCTTAATCTGATAGTGCAAACCCAACACCTTACTAACTGTGCTAACCAGACTGTGCATACCAGACACACAATTTATCAGAGATTTAAGTGAATAAGCTACAGTGTCCAAGGTACTAAACATAATAAACATAAGCATTCAATATTTGAGTAAACAAAGAGAAAATAAAGCTATCTATTGGGTTTCACTAAAAAGTCTGTTAGAAGACTTGACTATTGTTGTTAAAAGACATAGGCATTCATATTATAGAGCCACAAACCACACTAGTAAAATAAAAACATGATAACATGGGATTCGAACCAATGACAGTCTTAATTTGATAGTTCAAACCCAACACCTTACTAACTGTTTTAACTAGACTGTGCATACCAGACACACAATTTATCAAAGATTTAAATGAAGAAGCTACAGTGTCCAAGGTACTAAACATAATATATTCTATGGAGTGTCATAAGCAAGTCATTGGAATACTTTCCTACTAAATTTATAAGACATAAGCATTCAATATTTGAGTAAACAAAGAGAAAATAAAGCTATCTATTGGGTTTCACTAAAAAGTCCATTGGAAGACTTGACTATTGTTGTTAAAAGACATAGGCATTCATATTATAGAGCCACAAACCACACTAGTAAAATAAAAACATGATAACACGGGATTTGAACCAATGACAGTCTTAATTTGATAATGCAAACCCCGCACCTTACTAACTATGCTAACCAGACTGTGCATACCAGACATACAATTTATCAGATATTTAAGTGAATAAGCTACAGTGTCCAAGGTACTAAACATAATATATTCTATGTGGTGTCATAAGCAAGTCATTAGAATACATTCCTACTAAATTTATAAGACATAAGCATTCAATATTTGAGTAAACAAAGAGAAAATAAAGCTATCTATTGGGTTTCACTAAAAAGTCCATTGGAAGACTTGACTATTGTTGTTAAAAGACATAGGCATTCATATTATAGAGCCGGAAACCACACTAGTAAAATAAGAACATGATAACATGGGATTCAAACCAATGACAGTCTTAATTTGATAGTGCAAACCCAACACCTTACTAACTGTGCTAACCAGACTGTGCATACCAGACATGCAATTTATCAGAGATTTAAGTGAATAAGCTACAGTGTCCAAGGTACTAAACATAATATATTCTATGGGGTGTCATAAGCATGTCATTAGAATACTTTCCTACTAAATTTATAAGACATAAGCATTCAATGTTTGAGTAAACAAAGAGAAAATAAAGCTATCTATTGGGTTTCACTAAAAAGTCTATTGGAAGACTTGACTATTGTTGTTAAAAAACATAGGCATTCATATTATAGAGTCACAAACCACACTAGTAAAATAAAAACATGATAACATGGGATTTGAACCAATGACAGTCTTAATTTGATAGTGCTTACCCAACACCTTACTAACTGTGCTACCCAGACTGTGCATATCAGACACACAATTTTTCAGAGATTTAAGTGAATAAGCTACAGTGTCTAAGGTACTAAACATAATTTATTCTATGGGGTGTCATAAGCAAGTCATTGGAATACTTTCCTACTAAATTTATAAGACATAAGCATTCAATATTTGAGTAAACAAAGAGAAAATAAAGCTATCTATTGGGTTTCACTAAAAAGTCTATTGGAAGACTTGACTATTGTTGTTAAAAGACATAGGCATTCATATTATAGAGCCACAAACCACACTAGTAAAATAAAAACATGAGAACATGGGATTCGAACCAATGACAGTCTTAATTTGATAGTGCAAACCCAACACCTTACTAACTGTGCTAACCAGACTGAGCATACCAAAATTTTTTTATCAGAGATTTAAGTGAAGAAGCTACAGTGTCCAAGGTACTAAACATAATATATTCTATGGGGTGTCATAAGCAAGTCATTGGAATACTTTCCAACTAAATTTATAAGACATAAGCATTCAATATTTGAGTAAACAAAGAGAAAATAAAGCTATCTATTGGGTTTCACTAAAAAGTCTGTTAGAAGACTTGACTATTGTTGTTAAAAGACATAGGCATTCATATTATAGAGCCACAAACCACACTAGTAAAATAAAAACATGATAACATGGGATTCGAACCAATGACAGTCTTAATTTGATAGTTCAAACCCAACACCTTACTAACTGTGTTAACTAGACTGTGCATACCAGACACACAATTTATCAAAGATTTAAATGAAGAAGCTACAGTGTCCAAGGTACTAAACATAATATATTCTATGGAGTGTCATAAGCAAGTCATTGGAATACTTTCCTACTAAATTTATAAGACATAAGCATTCAATATTTGAGTAAACAAAGAGAAAATAAAGCTATCTATTGGGTTTCACTAAAAAGTCCATTGGAAGACTTGACTATTGTTGTTAAAAGACATAGGCATTCATATTATAGAGCCACAAACCACACTAGTAAAATAAAAACATGATAACATGGGATTCGAACCAATGACAGTCTTAATTTGATAGTGCAAACCCTGCACCTTACTAACTATGCTAACCAGACTGTGCATACCAGACATACAATTTATCAGATATTTAAGTGAATAAGCTACAGTGTCCAAGGTACTAAACATAATATATTCTATGTGGTGTCATAAGCAAGTCATTAGAATACATTCCTACTAAATTTATAAGACATAAGCATTCAATATTTGAGTAAACAAAGAGAAAATAAAGCTATCTATTGGGTTTCACTAAAAAGTCTGTTAGAAGACTTGACTATTGTTGTTAAAAGACATAGGCATTCATATTATAGAGCCGCAAACCACACTAGTAAAATAAAAACATGATAACATGGGATTCAAACCAATGACAGTCTTAATTTGATAGTGCAAACCCAACACCTTACTAACTGTGCTAACCAGACTGTGCATACCAGACACACAATTTATCAGAGATTTAAGTGAATAAGCTACAGTGTCCAAGGTACTAAACATAATATATTCTATGGGGTGTCATAAGCATGTCATTAGAATACTTTCCTACTAAATTTATAAGACATAAGCATTCAATATTTGAGTAAACAAAGAGAAAATAAAGCTATCTATAGGGTTACACTAAAAAGTCCATTGGAAGACTTGACTATTGTTGTTAAAAGACATAGGCATTCATATTATAGAGACACAAACCACACTAGTAAAATAAGAACATGATAACATGGGATTTAAACCAATGACAGTCTTAATTTGATAGTGCAAACCCAACACCTTACTAACTGTGCTAACCAGACTGTGCATACCAGACACACAATTTATCAGAGATTTAAGTGAATAAGCTAGTGTCCAAGGTACTAAACATAATATATTCTATGTGGTGTCATAAGCAAGTCATTAGAATACATTCCGACTAAATTTATAAGACATAAGCATTCAATATTTGAGTAAACAAAGAGAAAATAAAGCTATCTATTGGGTTTCACTAAAAAGTCCATTGAAAGACTTGACTATTGTTGTTAAAAGACATAGGCATTCATATTATAGAGCCGCAAACCACACTAGTAAAATAAGAACACGATAACATGGGATTTGAACCAATGACAGTCTTAATTTGATAGTGCTTACCCAACACCTTACTAACTGTGCTACCCAGACTGTGCATATCAGACACACAATTTTTCAGAGATTTAAGTGAATAAGCTACAGTGTCTAAGGTACTAAACATATTTTATTCTATGGGGTGTCATAAGCAAGTCATTGGAATACTTTCCTACTAAATATATAAGACATAAGCATTCAATATTTGAGTAAACAAAGAGAAAATAAAGCTATCTATTGGGTTTCACTAAAAAGTCTATTGGAAGACTTGACTATTGTTGTTAAAAGACATAGGCATTCATATTATAGAGCCACAAACCACACTATTAAAATAAAAACATGATAACATGGGATACGAACCAATGACAGTCTTAAGTTGAAAGTGCAAACCCAACACCTTACTAACTGTGCTAACCAAACTGTGCATACCAGACACAATTTATCAGAAATTTATGTGAATAAGCTACAGTGTCCAAGGTACTAAACATAATATATACTATGGGGTGTCATAAGCAAGTCATTGGAATACTTTCCTACTAAATTTATAAGACATAAGCATTCAATATTTGAGTAAACAAAGAGAAAATAAAGCTATCTATTGGGTTTCACTAAAAAGTCCATTGGAAGACTTGACTATTGTTGTTAAAAGACATAGGCATTCATATTATAGAGCCACAAACCACACTAGTAAAATAAAAACATGATAACATGGGATTCGAACCAATGACAGTCTTAATTTGATAGTGCAAACCCAGCACCTTACTAACTATGCTAACCAGACTGTGCATACCAGACATACAATTTATCAGAAATTTAAGTGAATAAGCTAGTGTCCAAGGTACTAAACATAATATATTCTATGTGGTGTCATAAGCTAGTCATTAGAATACATTCCGACTAAATTTATAAGACATAAGCATTCAATATTTGAGTAAACAAAGAGAAAATAAAGCTATCTATTGGGTTTCACTAAAAAGTCCATTGGAAGACTTGACTATTGTTGTTAAAAGACATAGGCATTCATATTATAGAGCCGCAAACCACACTAGTAAAATAAGAACATGATAACATGGGATTTAAACCAATGACAGTCTTAATTTGATAGTGCAAACCCAACACCTTACTAACTGTGCTAACCAGACTGTGCATACCAGACACACAATTTATCAGAGATTTAAGTGAATAAGCTACAGTGTCCAAGGTACTAAACATAATATATTCTATGGGGTGTCATAAGCATGTCATTAGAATACTTTCCTACTAAATTTATAAGACATAAGCATTCAATATTTGAGTAAACAAAGAGAAAATAAAGCTATCTATTGGGTTTCACTAAAAAGTCTATTGGAAGACTTGACTATTGTTGTTAAAAAACATAGGCATTCATATTATAGAGTCACAAACCACACTAGTAAAATAAAAACATGATAACATGGGATTTGAACCAATGACAGTCTTAATTTGATAGTGCTTACCCAACACCTTACTAACTGTGCTACCCAGACTGTGCATATCAGACACACAATTTTTCAGAGATTTAAGTGAATAAGCTACAGTGTCTAAGGTACTAAACATAATTTATTCTATGGGGTGTCATAAGCAAGTCATTGGAATACTTTCCTACTAAATATATAAGACATAAGCATTCAATATTTGAGTAAACAAAGAGAAAATAAAGCTATCTATTGGGTTTCACTAAAAAGTCTATTGGAAGACTTGACTATTGTTGTTAAAAGACATAGGCATTCATATTATAGAGCCACAAACCACACTAGTAAAATAAAAACATGATAACATGGGATTCGAACCAATGACAGTCTTAATTTGAAAGTGCAAACCCAACACCTTACTAACTGTGCTAACCAGACTGTGCATACCAGACACAATTTATCAGAGATTTAAGTGAATAAGCTACAGTGTCCAAGGTACTAAGCATAATATATACTATGGAGTGTCATAAGCAAGTCATTGGAATACTTTCCTACTAAATTTATAAGACATAAGCATTCAATATTTGAGTAAACAAAGAGAAAATAAAGCTATCTATTGGGTTTCACTAAAAAGTCCATTGGAAGACTTGACTATTGTTGTTAAAAGACATAGGCATTCATATTATAGAGCCACAAACCACACTAGTAAAATAAAAACATGACACTCGAACCAATGACAGTCTTAATTTGATAGTGCAAACCCAGCACCTTACTAACTATGCTAACCAGACTGTGCATACCAGACATACAATTTATCAGAAATTTAAGTGAATGAGCTAGTGTCCAAGGTACTAAACATAATATATTCTATGTGGTGTCATAAGCAAGTCATTAGAATACATTCCTACTAAATTTATAAGACATAAGCATTCAATATTTGAGTAAACAAAGAGAAAATAAAGCTATCTATTGGGTTTCACTAAAAAGTCCATTGCAAGACTTGACTATTGTTGTTAAAAGACATAGGCATTCATATTATAGACCCGCAAACCACACTAGTTAAATAAAAACATGATAACATGGGATTCAAACCAATGACAGTCTTAATTTGATAGTGCTTACCCAACACCTTACTAACTGTGCTAACCAGACTGTGCATATCAGACACACAATTTTTCAGAGATTTAAGTGAATAAGCTACAGTGTCTAAGGTACTAAACATAATATATTCTATGTGGTGTCATAAGCAAGTCATTAGAATACATTCCTACTAAATTTATAAGACATAAGCATTCAATATTTTAATAAACAAAGAGAAAATAAAGCTATCTATTGGGTTTCACTAAAAAGTCCATTGGAAGACTTGACTATTGTTGTTAAAAGACATAGGCATTCATATTATAGAGCCGCAAACCACACTAGTAAAATAAAAACATGATAACATGGGATTTAAACCAATGACAGTCTTAATTTGATAGTGCAAACCCAACACCTTACTAACTGTGCTAACCAGACTGTGCATACCAGACACACAATTTATCAGAGATTTAAGTGAATAAGCTACAGTGTCCAAGGTACTAAACATAATATATTCTATGGGGTGTCATAAGCATGTCATTAGAATACTTTCCTACTAAATTTATAAGACATAAGCATTCAATATTTGAGTAAACAAAGAGAAAATAAAGCTATCTATAGGGTTACACTAAAAAGTCCATAGGACGACTTGACTATTGTTGTTAAAAGACATAGGCATTCATATTATAGAGTCACAAACCACACTAGTAAAATAAAAACATGATAACATGGGATTTGAACCAATGACAGTCTTAATTTGATAATGCTTACCCAACACCTTACTAACTGTGCTAACCAGACTGTGCATATCAGACACACAATTTATCAGAGATTTAAGTGAATAAGCTACAGTGTCCAAGGTACTAAACATAATTTATTCTATGGGGTGTCATAAGCAAGTCATTGGAATACTTTCCTACTAAATTTATAAGACATAAGCATTCAATATTTGAGTAAACAAAGAGAAAATAAAGCTATCTATTGGGTTTCACTAAAAAGTCTATTGGAAGACTTGACTATTGTTGTTAAAAAACATAGGCATTCATATTATAGAGTCACAAACCACACTAGTAAAATAAAAACATGATAACATGGGATTTGAACCAATAACAGTCTTAATCTGATAGTGCAAACCCAACACCTTACTAACTGTGCTAACCAGACTGTGCATACCAGACACACAATTTATCAGAGATTTAAGTGAATAAGCTACAGTGTCCAAGGTACTAAACATAATAAACATAAGCATTCAATATTTGAGTAAACAAAGAGAAAATAAAGCTATCTATTGGGTTTCACTAAAAAGTCTGTTAGAAGACTTGACTATTGTTGTTAAAAGACATAGGCATTCATATTATAGAGCCACAAACCACACTAGTAAAATAAAAACATGATAACATGGGATTCGAACCAATGACAGTCTTAATTTGATAGTTCAAACCCAACACCTTACTAACTGTTTTAACTAGACTGTGCATACCAGACACACAATTTATCAAAGATTTAAATGAAGAAGCTACAGTATCCAAGGTACTAAACATAATATATTCTATGGAGTGTCATAAGCAAGTCATTGGAATACTTTCCTACTAAATTTATAAGACATAAGCATTCAATATTTGAGTAAACAAAGAGAAAATAAAGCTATCTATTGGGTTTCACTAAAAAGTCCATTGGAAGACTTGACTATTGTTGTTAAAAGACATAGGCATTCATATTATAGAGCCACAAACCACACTAGTAAAATAAAAACATGATAACACGGGATTTGAACCAATGACAGTCTTAATTTGATAATGCAAACCCCGCACCTTACTAACTATGCTAACCAGACTGTGCATACCAGACATACAATTTATCAGATATTTAAGTGAATAAGCTACAGTGTCCAAGGTACTAAACATAATATATTCTATGTGGTGTCATAAGCAAGTCATTAGAATACATTCCTACTAAATTTATAAGACATAAGCATTCAATATTTGAGTAAACAAAGAGAAAATAAAGCTATCTATTGGGTTTCACTAAAAAGTCCATTGGAAGACTTGACTATTGTTGTTAAAAGACATAGGCATTCATATTATAGAGCCGGAAACCACACTAGTAAAATAAGAACATGATAACATGGGATTCAAACCAATGACAGTCTTAATTTGATAGTGCAAACCCAACACCTTACTAACTGTGCTAACCAGACTGTGCATACCAGACATGCAATTTATCAGAGATTTAAGTGAATAAGCAACAGTGTCCAAGGTACTAAACATAATATATTCTATGGGGTGTCATAAGCATGTCATTAGAATACTTTCCTACTAAATTTATAAGACATAAGCATTCAATGTTTGAGTAAACAAAGAGAAAATAAAGCTATCTATTGGGTTTCACTAAAAAGTCTATTGGAAGACTTGACTATTGTTGTTAAAAAACATAGGCATTCATATTATAGAGTCACAAACCACACTAGTAAAATAAAAACATGATAACATGGGATTTGAACCAATGACAGTCTTAATTTGATAGTGCTTACCCAACACCCTACTAACTGTGCTACCCAGACTGTGCATATCAGACGCACAATTTTTCAGAGATTTAAGTGAATAAGCTACAGTGTCTAAGGTACTAAACATAATTTATTCTATGGGGTGTCATAAGCAAGTCATTGGAATACTTTCCTACTAAATTTATAAGACATAAGCATTCAATATTTGAGTAAACAAAGAGAAAATAAAGCTATCTATTGGGTTTCACTAAAAAGTCTATTGGAAGACTTGACTATTGTTGTTAAAAGACATAGGCATTCATATTATAGAGCCACAAACCACACTAGTAAAATAAAAACATGAGAACATGGGATTCGAACCAATGACAGTCTTAATTTGATAGTGCAAACCCAACACCTTACTAACTGTGCTAACCAGACTGAGCATACCAAAATTTTTTTATCAGAGATTTAAGTGAAGAAGCTACAGTGTCCAAGGTACTAAACATAATATATTCTATGGGGTGTCATAAGCAAGTCATTGGAATACTTTCCAACTAAATTTATAAGACATAAGCATTCAATATTTGAGTAAACAAAGAGAAAATAAAGCTATCTATTGGGTTTCACTAAAAAGTCTATTGGAAGACTTGACTATTGTTGTTAAAAAACATAGGCATTCATATTATAGAGCTACAAACCACACTAGTAAAATAAAAACATGATAACATGGGATTCGAACCAATGACAGTCTTAATTTGATAGTGCAAACCCAACACGTTACTAACTGTGCTAACCAGACTGAGCATACCAAATTTTTTTTATCAGAGATTTAAGTGAAGAAGCTACAGTGTCCAAGGTACTAAACATAATATATTCTATGGGGTGTCATAAGCAAGTCATTGGAATACTTTCCTACTAAATTTATAAGACATAAGCATTCAATATTTGAGTAAACAAAGAGAAAATAAAGCTATCTATTGGGTTTCACTAAAAAGTCCATTGGAAGACTTGACTATTGTTGTTAAAAGACATAGGCATTCATATTATAGAGCCACAAACCACACTAGTAAAATAAAAACATGATAACATGGGATTCGAACCAATGACAGTCTTAATTTGATAGTGCAAACCCCGCACCTTAGTAACTATGCTAACCAGACTGTGCATACCAGACATACAATTTATCAGATATTTAAGTGAATAAGCTACAGTGTCCAAGGTACTAAACATAATATATTCTATGTGGTGTCATAAGCAAGTCATTAGAATACATCCCTACTAAATTTATAAGACATAAGCATTCAATATTTGAGTAAACAAAGAGAAAATAAAGCTATCTATTGGGTTTCACTAAAAAGTCCATTGGAATACCTTGACTATTGTTGTTAAAAGACATAGGCATTCATATTATAGAGCCACAAACCACACTAGTAAAATAAAACATGATAACATGGGATTCAAACCAATGACAGACTTAATTTGATAGTGCAAACCCAACACCTTACTAACTGTGCTAACCAGACTGTGCATACCAGACACACAATTTATCAGAGATTTAAGTGAATAAGCTACAGTGTCCAAGGTACTAAACATAATAAACATAAGCATTCAATATTTGAGTAAACAAAGAGAAAATAAAGCTATCTATTGGGTTTCACTAAAAAGTCTGTTAGAAGACTTGACTATTGTTGTTAAAAGACATAGGCATTCATATTATAGAGCCACAAACCACACTAGTAAAATAAAAACATGATAACATGGGATTCGAACCAATGACAGTCTTAATTTAATAGTTCAAACCCAACACCTTACTAACTGTGTTAACTAGACTGTGCATACTAGACACACAATTTATCAGAGATTTAAATGAAGAAGCTACAGTGTCCAAGGTACTAAACATAATATATTCTATGGAGTGTCATAAGCAAGTCATTGGAATACTTTCCTACTAAATTTATAAGACATAAGCATTCAATATTTGAGTAAACAAAGAGAAAATAAAGCTATCTATTGGGTTTCACTAAAAAGTCCATTGGAAGACTTGACTATTGTTGTTAAAAGACATAGGCATTCATATTATAGAGCCACAAACCACACTAGTAAAATAAAAACATGATAACATGGGATTCGAACCAATGACAGTCTTAATTTGATAGTGCAAACACAGCACTTTACTAACTATGCTAACCAGACTGTGCATACCAGACATACAATTTATCAGATATTTAAGTGAATAAGCTACAGTGTCCAAGGTACTAAACCTAATATATTCTATGTGGTGTCATAAGCAAGTCATTAGAATACATTCCTACTAAATTTATAAGACATAAGCATTCAATATTTGAGTAAACAAAGAGAAAATAAAGCTATCTATTGGGTTTCACTAAAAAGTCTATTGGAAGACTTGACTATTGTTGTTAAAAGACATAGGCATTCATATTATAGAGCCACAAACCACACTAGTAAAATAAAAACATGATAACATGGGATTCGAACCAATGACAGTCTTAATTTGATAGTGCAAACCCAACACCTTACTAACTGTGCTAACTAGACTGTGCATACCAGACACACTATTTATCAGAGATTTAAATGAAGAAGCTACAGTGTCCAAGGTACTAAACATAATATATTCTATGGAGTGTCATAAGCAAGTCATTGGAATACTTTCCTACTAAATTTATAAGACATAAGCATTCAATATTTGAGTAAACAAAGAGAAAATAAAGCTATCTATTGGGTTTCACTAAAAAGTCCATTGGAAGACTTGACTATTGTTGTTAAAAGACATAGGCATTCATATTATAGAGCCACAAACCACACTAGTAAAATAAAAACATGATAACATGGGATTCTAACCAATGACAGTCTTAATTTGATAGTGCAAACCCCGCACCTTACTAACTATGCTAACCAGACTGTGCATACCAGACATACAATTTATCAGATATTTAAGTGAATAAGCTACAGTGTCCAAGGTACTAAACATAATATATTCTATGTGGTGTCATAAGCAAGTCATTAGAATACATTCCTACTAAATTTATAAGACATAAGCATTCAATATTTGAGTAAACAAAGAGAAAATAAAGCTATCTATTGGGTTTCACTAAAAAGTCCATTGGAAGACTTGACTATTGTTGTTAAAAGACATAGGCATTCATATTATAGAGCCACAAACCACACTAGTAAAATAAAAACATGATATTCAAACCAATGACATACTTAATTTGATAGTGCAAACCCAACACCCTACTAACTGTGCTAACCAGACTGTGCATACCAGACACACAATTTATCAGTGATTTGAGTGAAGAAGCTACAGTGTCCAAGGTACTAAACATAATAAACATAAGCATTCAATATTTGAGTAAACAAAGAGAAAATAAAGCTATCTATTGGGTTTCACTAAAAAGTCTGTTAGAAGACTTGACTATTGTTGTTAAAAGACATAGGCATTCATATTATAGAGCCACAAACCACACTAGTAAAATAAAAACATGATAACATGGGATTCGAACCAATGACAGTCTTAATTTGATAGTTCAAACACAACACCTTACTAACTGTGCTAACTAGACTGTGCATACCAGACACACAATTTATCAGAGATTTAAGTGAATAAGCTACAGTGTCTAAGGTACTAAACATAATATATTCTATGGGGTGTCATAAGCAAGTCATTGGAATACTTTCCTACTAAATTTATAAGACATAAGCATTCAATATTTGGGTAAACAAAGAGAAAATAAAGCTATCTATTGGGTTTCACTAAAAAGTCTATTGGAAGACTTGACTATTGTTGTTAAAAGACATAGGCATTCATATTATAGAGCCACAAACCACACTAGTAAAATAAAAACATGATAACATGGGATTCGAACCAATGACAGTCTTAATTTGATAGTGCAAACCCAACACCTTACTAACTGTGCTAACCAGACTGAGCATACTAAAAATTTTTTATCAGAGATTTAAGTGAAGAAGCTACAGTGTCCAAGGTACTAAACATAATATATTCTATGGGGTGTCATAAGCAAGTCATTGGAATACTTTCCTACTAAATTTATAAGACATAAGCATTCAATATTTGAGTAAACAAAGAGAAAATAAAGCTATCTATTGGGTTTCACAAAAAAGTCCATTGGAAGACTTGACTATTGTTGTTAAAAGACATAGGCATTCATATTATAGAGCCACAAACCACACTAGTAAAATAAAAACATGATAACATGGGATTCGAACCAATGACAGTCTTAATTTGATAGTGCAAACCCCGCACCTTACTAACTATGCTAACCAGACTGTGCATACCAGACATACAATTTATCAGATATTTAAGTGAATAAGCTACAGTGTCCAAGGTACTAAACATAATATATTCTATGTGGTGTCATAAGCAAGTCATTAGAATACATCCCTACTAAATTTATAAGACATAAGCATTCAATATTTGAGTAAACAAAGAGAAAATAAAGCTATCTATTGGGTTTCACTAAAAAGTCCATTGTAAGACTTGACTATTGTTGTTAAAAGACATAGGCATTCATATTATAGAGCCACAAACCACACTAGTAAAATAAAAACATGATAACATGGGATTCAAACCAATGACAGACTTAATTTGATAGTGCAAACCCAACACCTTACTAACTGTGCTAACCAGACTGTGCATACCAGACACACAATTTATCAGAGATTTAAGTGAATAAGCTACAGTGTCCAAGGTACTAAACATAATAAACATAAGCATTCAATATTTGAGTAAACAAAGAGAAAATAAAGCTATCTATTGGGTTTCACTAAAAAGTCTGTTAGAAGACTTGACTATTGTTGTTAAAAGACATAGGCATTCATATTATAGAGCCACAAACCACACTAGTAAAATAAAAACATGATAACATGGGATTCGAACCAATGACAGTCTTAATTTGATAGTTCAAACCCAACACCTTACTAACTGTGTTAACTAGACTGTGCATACCAGACACACTATTTATCAGAGATTTAAATGAAGAAGCTACAGTGTCCAAGGTACTAAACATAATATATTCTATGGAGTGTCATAAGCAAGTCATTGGAATACTTTCCTACTAAATTTATAAGACATAAGCATTCAATATTTGAGTAAACAAAGAGAAAATAAAGCTATCTATTGGGTTTCACTAAAAAGTCCATTGGAAGACTTGACTATTGTTGTTAAAAGACATAGGCATTCATATTATAGAGCCACAAACCACACTAGTAAAATAAAAACATGACAACATGGGATTCGAACCAATGACAGTCTTAATTTGATAGTGCAAACCCCGCACCTTACTAACTATGCTAACCAGACTGTGCATACCAGACATACAATTTATCAGATATTTAAGTGAATAAGCTACAGTGTCCAAGGTACTAAACATAATATATTCTATGTGGTGTCATAAGCAAGTCATTAGAATACATTCCTACTAAATTTATAAGACATAAGCATTCAATATTTGAGTAAACAAAGAGAAAATAAAGCTATCTATTAGATTTCACTAAAAAGTCCATTGGAAGACTTGACTATTGTTGTTAAAAGACATAGGCATTCATATTATAGAGCCACAAACCACACTAGTAAAATAAAAACATGATAACATGGGATTCAAACCAATGACATACTTAATTTGATAGTGCAAACCCAACACCCTACTAACTGTGCTAACCAGACTGTGCATACCAGACACACAATTTATCAGAGATTTAAGTGAATAAGCTACAGTGTCCAAGGTACTAAACATAATAAACATAAGCATTCAATATTTGAGTAAACAAAGAGAAAATAAAGCTATCTATTGGGTTTCACTAAAAAGCCCATTGTAAGACTTGACTATTGTTGTTAAAAGACATAGGCATTCATATTATAGAGCCACAAACCACACTAGTAAAATAAAAACATGATAACATGGGATTCAAACCAATGACAGACTTAATTTGATAGTGCAAACCCAACACCTTACTAACTGTGCTAACCAGACTGTGCATACCAGACACACAATTTATCAGAGATTTAAGTGAATAAGCTACAGTGTCCAAGGTACTAAACATAATAAACATAAGCATTCAATATTTGAGTAAACAAAGAGAAAATAAAGCTATCTATTGGGTTTCACTAAAAAGTCTGTTAGAAGACTTGACTATTGTTGTTAAAAGACATAGGCATTCATATTATAGAGCCACAAACCACACTAGTAAAATAAAAACATGATAACATGGGATTCGAACCAATGACAGTCTTAATTTGATAGTTCAAACCCAACACCTTACTAACTGTGTTAACTAGACTGTGCATACCAGACACACTATTTATCAGAGATTTAAATGAAGAAGCTACAGTGTCCAAGGTACTAAACATAATATATTCTATGGAGTGTCATAAGCAAGTCATTGGAATACTTTCCTACTAAATTTATAAGACATAAGCATTCAATATTTGAGTAAACAAAGAGAAAATAAAGCTATCTATTGGGTTTCACTAAAAAGTCCATTGGAAGACTTGACTATTGTTGTTAAAAGACATAGGCATTCATATTATAGAGCCACAAACCACACTAGTAAAATAAAAACATGACAACATGGGATTCGAACCAATGACAGTCTTAATTTGATAGTGCAAACCCCGCACCTTACTAACTATGCTAACCAGACTGTGCATACCAGACATACAATTTATCAGATATTTAAGTGAATAAGCTACAGTGTCCAAGGTACTAAACATAATATATTCTATGTGGTGTCATAAGCAAGTCATTAGAATACATTCCTACTAAATTTATAAGACATAAGCATTCAATATTTGAGTAAACAAAGAGAAAATAAAGCTATCTATTAGATTTCACTAAAAAGTCCATTGGAAGACTTGACTATTGTTGTTAAAAGACATAGGCATTCATATTATAGAGCCACAAACCACACTAGTAAAATAAAAACATGATAACATGGGATTCAAACCAATGACATACTTAATTTGATAGTGCAAACCCAACACCCTACTAACTGTGCTAACCAGACTGTGCATACCAGACACACAATTTATCAGAGATTTAAGTGAATAAGCTACAGTGTCCAAGGTACTAAACATAATAAACATAAGCATTCAATATTTGAGTAAACAAAGAGAAAATAAAGCTATCTATTGGGTTTCACTAAAAAGTCTGTTAGAAGACTTGACTATTGTTGTTAAAAGACATAGGCATTCATATTATAGAGCCACAAACCACACTAGTAAAATAAAAACATGATAACATGGGATTCGAACCAATGACAGTCTTAATTTGATAGTACAAACCCAACACCTTACTAACTGTGCTAACCAGACTGTGCATACCGGACATGCAATTTATCAGAAATTTAAGTGAATAAGCTACAGTGTCCAAGGTACTAAACACAATATATTCTATGTGGTGTCATAAGCAAGTCATTAGAATACATTCCTACTAAATTTATAAGACATAAGCATTCAATATTTGAGTAAACAAATAGAAAATAAAGCTATCTATTGGGTTTCACTAAAAAGTCCATTGGAAGACTTGACTATTGTTGTTAAAATACATAGGCATTCATATTATAGAGCCACAAACCACACTAGTAAAATAAAAACATGATAACATGGGATTCAAACCAATGACAGACTTAATTTGATAGTGCAAACCCAACACCTTACTAACTGTGCTAACCAGACTGTGCATACCAGACACACAATTTATCAGAGATTTAAGTGAATAAGCTACAGTGTCCAAGGTACTAAACATAATAAACATAAGCATTCAATATTTGAGTAAACAAAGAGAAAATAAAGCTATCTATTGGGTTTCACTAAAAAGTCTGTTAGAAGACTTGACTATTGTTGTTAAAAGACATAGGCATTCATATTATAGAGCCACAAACCACACTAGTAAAATAAAAACATGATAACATGGGATTCGAACCAATGACAGTCTTAATTTGATAGTTCAAACCCAACACCTTACTAACTGTGTTAACTAGACTGTGCGTACCAGACACACTATTTATCAGAGATTTAAATGAAGAAGCTACAGTGTCCAAGGTACTAAACATAATATATTCTATGGAGTGTCATAAGCAAGTCATTGGAATACTTTCCTACTAAATTTATAAGACATAAGCATTCAATATTTGAGTAAACAAAGAGAAAATAAAGCTATCTATTGGGTTTCACTAAAAAGTCCATTGGAAGACTTGACTATTGTTGTTAAAAGACATAGGCATTCATATTATAGAGCCACAAACCACACTAGTAAAATAAAAACATGACAACATGGGATTCGAACCAATGACAGTCTTAATTTGATAGTGCAAACCCCGCACCTTACTAACTATGCTAACCAGACTGTGCATACCAGACATACAATTTATCAGATATTTAAGTGAATAAGCTACAGTGTCCAAGGTACTAAACATAATATATTCTATGTGGTGTCATAAGCAAGTCATTAGAATACATTCCTACTAAATTTATAAGACATAAGCATTCAATATTTGAGTAAACAAAGAGAAAATAAAGCTATCTATTAGATTTCACTAAAAAGTCCATTGGAAGACTTGACTATTGTTGTTAAAAGACATAGGCATTCATATTATAGAGCCACAAACCACACTAGTAAAATAAAAACATGATAACATGGGATTCAAACCAATGACATACTTAATTTGATAGTGCAAACCCAACACCCTACTAACTGTGCTAACCAGACTGTGCATACCAGACACACAATTTATCAGAGATTTAAGTGAATAAGCTACAGTGTCCAAGGTACTAAACATAATAAACATAAGCATTCAATATTTGAGTAAACAAAGAGAAAATGAAGCTATCTATTGGGTTTCACTAAAAAGTCCATTGGAAGACTTGACTATTGTTGTTAAAAGACATAGGCATTCATATTATAGAGCCACAAACCACACTAGTAAAATAAAAACATGACAACATGGGATTCGAACCAATGACAGTCTTAATTTGATAGTGCAAACCCCGCACCTTACTAACTATGCTAACCAGACTGTGCATACCAGACATACAATTTATCAGATATTTAAGTGAATAAGCTACAGTGTCCAAGGTACTAAACATAATATATTCTATGTGGTGTCATAAGCAAGTCATTAGAATACATTCCTACTAAATTTATAAGACATAAGCATTCAATATTTGAGTAAGCAAAGAGAAAATAAAGCTATCTATTAGGTTTCACTAAAAAGTCCATTGGAAGACTTGACTATTGTTGTTAAAAGACATAGGCATTCATATTATAGAGCCACAAACCACACTAGTAAAATAAAAACATGATAACATGGGATTCAAACCAATGACATACTTAATTTGATAGTGCAAACCCAACACCCTACTACTAACTGTGCTAACCAGACTGTGCATACCAGACACACAATTTATCAGAGATTTAAGTGAATAAGCTACAGTGTCCAAGGTACTAAACATAATAAACGTAAGCATTCAATATTTGAGTAAACAAAGAGAAAATAAAGCTATCTATTGGGTTTCACTAAAAAGTCTGTTAGAAGACTTGACTATTGTTGTTAAAAGACATAGGCATTCATATTATAGAGCCACAAACCACACTAGTAAAATAAAAACATGATAACATGGGATTCGAACCAATGACAGTCTTAATTTGATAGTTCAAACCCAACACCTTACTAACTGTGCTAACCAGACTGTGCATACCAGGCACACAATTTATCATAGATTTAAATGAATAAGCTACAGTGTCCAAGGTACTAAACATAATATATTCTATGGGGTGTCATAAGCATGTCATTAGAATACTTTCCTACCAAATTTATAAGACATAAGCATTCAATATTTGAGTAAACAAAGAGAAAATAAAGCTATCTATTGGGTTTCACTAAAAAGTCCATTTCAAGACTTGACTATTGTTGTTAAAAGACATAGGCATTCATATTATAGAGTCACAAACCACACTAGTAAAATAAAAACATAATAACATGGGATTTGAACCAATGACAGTCTTAATTTGATAGTGCAAACCCAACACCTTACTAAATGTGCTAACCAGACTGTGCATATCAGAAACACAATTTTTCAGAGATTTAAGTGAATAAGCTACAGTGTCTAAGATACTAAACATAATATATTCTATGGGGTGTCATAAGCAAGTCATTGGAATACTTTCCTACTAAATTTATAAGACGTAAGCATTCAATATTTGAGTAAACAAAGAGAAAATAAAGCTATCTATTGGGTTTCACTAAAAAGTCTATTGGAAGACTTGACTATTGTTGTTAAAAGACATAGGCATTCATATTATAGAGCCACAAACCACACTAGTAAAATAAAAACATGATAACATGGGATTTGAACCAATGACAGTCTTAATTTGATAGTGCAAACCCAACACCTTACTAACTGTGCTAACCAGACTGTGCATACCAAACAAAATTTATCAGAGATTTAAGTGAATAAGCTACAGTGTCCAAGGTACTAAACATAATAAACATAAGCATTCAATATTTGAGTAAACAAAGAGAAAATAAAGCTATCTATTGGGTTTCACTAAAAAGTCTGTTAGAAGACTTGACTATTGTTGTTAAAAGACATAGGCATTCATATTATAGAGCCACAAACCACACTAGTAAAATAAAATCATGATAACATGGGATTCGAACCAATGACAGTCTTAATTTGATAGTTCAAACCCAACACCTTACTAACTGTGTTAACTAGACTGTGCATACCAGACACACTATTTATCAGAGATTTAAATGAAGAAGCTACAGTGTCCAAGGTACTAAACATAATATATTCTATGGAGTGTCATAAGCAAGTCATTGGAATACTTTCCTACTAAATTTATAAGACATAAGCATTCAATATTTGAGTAAACAAAGAGAAAATAAAGCTATCTATTGGGTTTCACTAAAAAGTCCATTGGAAGACTTGACTATTGTTGTTAAAAGACATAGGCATTCATATTATAGAGCCACAAACCACACTAGTAAAATAAAATCATGACAACATGGGATTCGAACCAATGACAGTCTTAATTTGATAGTGCAAACCCCGCACCTTACTAACTATGCTAACCAGACTGTGCATACCAGACATACAATTTATCAGATATTTAAGTGAATAAGCTACAGTGTCCAAGGTACTAAACATAATATATTCTATGTGGTGTCATAAGCAAGTCATTAGAATACATTCCTACTAAATTTATAAGACATAAGCATTCAATATTTGAGTAAACAAAGAGAAAATAAAGCTATCTATTAGATTTCACTAAAAAGTCCATTGGAAGACTTGACTATTGTTGTTAAAAGACATAGGCATTCATATTATAGAGCCACAAACCACACTAGTAAAATAAAAACATGATAACATGGGATTCAAACCAATGACATACTTAATTTGATAGTGCAAACCCAACACCCTACTAACTGTGCTAACCAGACTGTGCATACCAGACACACAATTTATCAGAGATTTAAGTGAATAAGCTACAGTGTCCAAGGTACTAAACATAATAAACATAAGCATTCAATATTTGAGTAAACAAAGAGAAAATAAAGCTATCTATTGGGTTTCACTAAAAAGTCTGTTAGAAGACTTGACTATTGTTGTTAAAAGACATAGGCATTCATATTATAGAGCCACAAACCACACTAGTAAAATAAAAACATGATAACATGGGATTCGAACCAATGACAGTCTTAATTTGATAGTACAAACCCAACACCTTACTAACTGTGCTAACCAGACTGTGCATACCGGACATGCAATTTATCAGAAATTTAAGTGAATAAGCTACAGTGTCCAAGGTACTAAACACAATATATTCTATGTGGTGTCATAAGCAAGTCATTAGAATACATTCCTACTAAATTTATAAGACATACGCATTCAATATTTGAGTAAACAAATAGAAAATAAAGCTATCTATTGGGTTTCACTAAAAAGTCCATTGGAAGACTTGACTATTGTTGTTAAAATACATAGGCATTCATATTATAGAGCCACAAACCACACTAGTAAAATAAAAACATGATAACATGGGATTCAAACCAATGACAGACTTAATTTGATAGTGCAAACCCAACACCTTACTAACTGTGCTAACCAGACTGTGCATACCAGACACACAATTTATCAGAGATTTAAGTGAATAAGCTACAGTGTCCAAGGTACTAAACATAATAAACATAAGCATTCAATATTTGAGTAAACAAAGAGAAAATAAAGCTATCTATTGGGTTTCACTAAAAAGTCTGTTAGAAGACTTGACTATTGTTGTTAAAAGACATAGGCATTCATATTATAGAGCCACAAACCACACTAGTAAAATAAAAACATGATAACATGGGATTCGAACCAATGACAGTCTTAATTTGATAGTTCAAACCCAACACCTTACTAACTGTGTTAACTAGACTGTGCATACCAGACACACTATTTATCAGAGATTTAAATGAAGAAGCTACAGTGTCCAAGGTACTAAACATAATATATTCTATGGAGTGTCATAAGCAAGTCATTGGAATACTTTCCTACTAAATTTATAAGACATAAGCATTCAATATTTGAGTAAACAAAGAGAAAATAAAGCTATCTATTGGGTTTCACTAAAAAGTCCATTGGAAGACTTGACTATTGTTGTTAAAAGACATAGGCATTCATATTATAGAGCCACAAACCACACTAGTAAAATAAAAACATGACAACATGGGATTCGAACCAATGACAGTCTTAATTTGATAGTGCAAACCCCGCACCTTACTAACTATGCTAACCAGACTGTGCATACCAGACATACAATTTATCAGATATTTAAGTGAATAAGCTACAGTGTCCAAGGTACTAAACATAATATATTCTATGTGGTGTCATAAGCAAGTCATTAGAATACATTCCTACTAAATTTATAAGACATAAGCATTCAATATTTGAGTAAACAAAGAGAAAATAAAGCTATCTATTAGATTTCACTAAAAAGTCCATTGGAAGACTTGACTATTGTTGTTAAAAGACATAGGCATTCATATTATAGAGCCACAAACCACACTAGTAAAATAAAAACATGATAACATGGGATTCAAACCAATGACATACTTAATTTGATAGTGCAAACCCAACACCCTACTAACTGTGCTAACCAGACTGTGCATACCAGACACACAATTTATCAGAGATTTAAGTGAATAAGCTACAGTGTCCAAGGTACTAAACATAATAAACATAAGCATTCAATATTTGAGTAAACAAAGAGAAAATAAAGCTATCTATTGGGTTTCACTAAAAAGTCCATTGGAAGACTTGACTATTGTTGTTAAAAGACATAGGCATTCATATTATAGAGCCACAAACCACACTAGTAAAATAAAAACATGACAACATGGGATTCGAACCAATGACAGTCTTAATTTGATAGTGCAAACCCCGCACCTTACTAACTATGCTAACCAGACTGTGCATACCAGACATACAATTTATCAGATATTTAAGTGAATAAGCTACAGTGTCCAAGGTACTAAACATAATATATTCTATGTGGTGTCATAAGCAAGTCATTAGAATACATTCCTACTAAATTTATAAGACATAAGCATTCAATATTTGAGTAAACAAAGAGAAAATAAAGCTATCTATTAGGTTTCACTAAAAAGTCCATTGGAAGACTTGACTATTGTTGTTAAAAGACATAGGCATTCATATTATAGAGCCACAAACCACACTAGTAAAATAAAAACATGATAACATGGGATTCAAACCAATGACATACTTAATTTGATAGTGCAAACCCAACACCGTACTAACTGTGCTAACCAGACTGTGCATACCAGACACACAATTTATCAGAGATTTAAGTGAATAAGCTACAGTGTCCAAGGTACTAAACATAATAAACATAAGCATTCAATATTTGAGTAAACAAAGAGAAAATAAAGCTATCTATTGGGTTTCACTAAAAAGTCTGTTAGAAGACTTGACTATTGTTGTTAAAAGACATAGGCATTCATATTATAGAGCCACAAACCACACTAGTAAAATAAAAACATGATAACATGGGATTTGAACCAATGACAGTCTTAATTTGATAGTACAAACCCAACACCTTACTAACTGTGCTAACCAGACTGTGCATACCAGGCACACAATTTATCATAGATTTAAATGAATAAGCTACAGTGTCCAAGGTACTAAACATAATATATTCTATGGGGTGTCATAAGCATGTCATTAGAATACTTTCCTACCAAATTTATAAGACATAAGCATTCAATATTTGAGTAAACAAAGAGAAAATAAAGCTATCTATTGGGTTTCACTAAAAAGTCCATTTCAAGACTTGACTATTGTTGTTAAAAGACATAGGCATTCATATTATAGAGTCACAAACCACACTAGTAAAATAAAAACATAATAACATGGGATTCGAACCAATGACAGTCTTAATTTGATAGTGCAAACCCAACACCTTACTAACTGTGCTAACCAGACTGTGCATATCAGAAACACAATTTTTCAGAGATTTAAGTGAATAAGCTACAGTGTCTAAGGTACTAAACATAATATATTCTATGGGGTGTCATAAGCAAGTCATTGGAATACTTTCCTACTAAATTTATAAGACGTAAGCATTCAATATTTGAGTAAACAAAGAGAAAATAAAGCTATCTATTGGGTTTCACTAAAAAGTCTATTGGAAGACTTGACTATTGTTGTTAAAAGACATAGGCATTCATATTATAGAGCCACAAACCACACTAGTAAAATAAAAACATGATAACATGGGATTTGAACCAACGACAGTCTTAATTTGATAGTGCAAACCCAACACCTTACTAACTGTGCTAACCAGACTGTGCATACCAGACCAAATTTATCAGAGATTTAAGTGAATAAGCTACAGTGTCCAAGGTACTAAACATAATATATACTATGGAGTGTCATAAGCAAGTCATTGGAATACTTTCCTACTAAATTTATAAGACATAAGCATTCAATATTTGAGTAAACAAAGAGAAAATAAAGCTATCTATTGGGTTTCACTGAAAAGTCCATTGGAAGACTTGACTATTGTTGTTAAAAGACATAGGCATTCATATTATAGAGCCGCAAACCACACTAGTAAAATAAAAACATGATAACATGGAATTCAAACCAATGACAGTCTTAATTTGATAGTGCAAACCCAACACCTTACTAACTGTGCTAACCAGACTGTGCATACCAGACACACAATTTATCAGAGATTTAAGTGAATAAGCTACAGTGTCCAAGGTACTAAACATAATTTATTCTATGGGGTGTCATAAGCAAGTCATTGGAATACTTTCCTACTAAATTTATAAGACATAAGCATTCAATATTTGAGTAAACAAAGAGAAAATAAAGCTATCTATTGGGTTTCACTAAAAAGTCTATTGGAAGACTTGACTATTGTTGTTAAAAAACATAGGCATTCATATTATAGAGCTACAAACCACACTAGTAAAATAAAAACATGATAACATGGGATTTGAACCAATGACAGTCTTAATTTGATAGTGCAAACCCAACACGTTACTAACTGTGCTAACCAGACTGAGCATACCAAATTTTTTTTATCAGAGATTTAAGTGAAGAAGCTACAGTGTCCAAGGTACTAAACATAATATATTCTATGGGGTGTCATAAGCAAGTCATTGGAATACTTTCCTACTAAATTTATAAGACATAAGCATTCAATATTTGAGTAAACAAAGAGAAAATAAAGCTATCTATTGGGTTTCACTAAAAAGTCCATTGGAAGACTTGACTATTGTTGTTAAAAGACATAGGCATTCATATTATAGAGCCACAAACCACACTAGTAAAATAAAAACATGATAACATGGGATTCGAACCAATGACAGTCTTAATTTGATAGTGCAAACCCCGCACCTTAGTAACTATGCTAACCAGACTGTGCATACCAGACATACAATTTATCAGATATTTAAGTGAATAAGCTACAGTGTCCAAGGTACTAAACATAATATATTCTATGTGGTGTCATAAGCAAGTCATTAGAATACATCCCTACTAAATTTATAAGACATAAGCATTCAATATTTGAGTAAACAAAGAGAAAATAAAGCTATCTATTGGGTTTCACTAAAAAGTCCATTGGAATACTTGACTATTGTTGTTAAAAGACATAGGCATTCATATTATAGAGCCACAAACCACACTAGTAAAATAAAACATGATAACATGGGATTCAAACCAATGACAGACTTAATTTGATAGTGCAAACCCAACACCTTACTAACTGTGCTAACCAGACTGTGCATACCAGACACACAATTTATCAGAGATTTAAGTGAATAAGCTACAGTGTCCAAGGTACTAAACATAATAAACATAAGCATTCAATATTTGAGTAAACAAAGAGAAAATAAAGCTATCTATTGGGTTTCACTAAAAAGTCTGTTAGAAGACTTGACTATTGTTGTTAAAAGACATAGGCATTCATATTATAGAGCCACAAACCACACTAGTAAAATAAAAACATGATAACATGGGATTCGAACCAATGACAGTCTTAATTTAATAGTTCAAACCCAACACCTTACTAACTGTGTTAACTAGACTGTGCATACCAGACACACAATTTATCAGAGATTTAAATGAAGAAGCTACAGTGTCCAAGGTACTAAACATAATATATTCTATGGAGTGTCATAAGCAAGTCATTGGAATACTTTCCTACTAAATTTATAAGACATAAGCATTCAATATTTGAGTAAACAAAGAGAAAATAAAGCTATCTATTGGGTTTCACTAAAAAGTCCATTGGAAGACTTGACTATTGTTGTTAAAAGACATAGGCATTCATATTATAGAGCCACAAACCACACTAGTAAAATAAAAACATGATAACATGGGATTCGAACCAATGACAGTCTTAATTTGATAGTGCAAACACAGCACTTTACTAACTATGCTAACCAGACTGTGCATACCAGACATACAATTTATCAGATATTTAAGTGAATAAGCTACAGTGTCCAAGGTACTAAACCTAATATATTCTATGTGGTGTCATAAGCAAGTCATTAGAATACATTCCTACTAAATTTATAAGACATAAGCATTCAATATTTGAGTAAACAAAGAGAAAATAAAGCTATCTATTGGGTTTCACTAAAAAGTCCATTGGAAGACTTGACTATTGTTGTTAAAAGACATAGGCATTCATATTATAGAGCCGCAAACCACACTAGTAAAATAAAAACATGATAATATGGGATTTGAACCAATGACAGTCTTAATTTGATAGTGAAAACCCAAAACCTTACTAACTGTGCTAACCAGACTGTGCATATCAGACACACAATTTATCAGAGATTTAAGTGAATAAGCTACAGTGTCCAAGGTACTAAACATAATTTATTCTATGAGGTGTCATAAGCAAGTCATTGGAATACTTTCCTACTAAATTTATAAGACATAAGCATTCAATATTTGAGTAAACAAAGAGAAAATAAAGCTATCTATTGGGTTTCACTAAAAAGTCTATTGGAAGACTTGACTATTGTTGGTAAAAAACATAGGCATTCATATTATAGAGCCACAAACCACACTAGTAAAATAAAAACATGATAACATGGGATTCGAACCAATGACAGTCTTAATTTGATAGTGCAAACCCAACACCTTACTAACTGTGCTAACCAGACTGAGCATACCAAATTTTTTTTATCAGAGATTTAAGTGAAGAAGCTACAGTGTCCAAGGTACTAAACATAATATATTCTATGGGGTGTCATAAGCAAGTCATTGGAATACTTTCCTACTAAATTTATAAGACATAAGCATTCAATATTTGAGTAAACAAAGAGAAAATAAAGCTATCTATTGGGTTTCACTAAAAAGTCCATTGGAAGACTTGACTATTGTTGTTAAAAGACATAGGCATTCATATTATAGAGCCACAAACCACACTAGTAAAATAAAAACATGATAACATGGGATTCAAACCAATGACAGTCTTAATTTGATAGTGCAAACCCCGCACCTTACTAACTGTGCTAACCAGACTGTGCATGCCAGACATACAATTTATCAGATATTTAAGTGAATAAGCTACAGTGTCCAAGGTACTAAACATAATATATTCTATGTGGTGTCATAAGCAAGTCATTAGAATACATCCCTACTAAATTTATAAGACATAAGCATTCAATATTTGAGTAAACAAAGAGAAAATAAAGCTATCTATTGGGTTTCACTAAAAAGTCCATTGGAATACTTGACTATTGTTGTTAAAAGACATAGGCATTCATATTATAGAGCCACAAACCACACTAGTAAAATAAAAACATGATAACATGGGATTCAAACCAATGACAGACTTAATTTGATAGTGCAAACCCAACACCTTACTAACTGTGCTAACCAGACTGTGCATACCAAACACACAATTTATCAGAGATTTAAGTGAATAAGCTACAGTGTCCAAGGTACTAAACATAATAAACATAAGCATTCAATATTTGAGTAAACAAAGAGAAAATAAAGCTATCTATTGGGTTTCACTAAAAAGTCTGTTAGAAGACTTGACTATTGTTGTTAAAAGACATAGGCATTCATATTATAGAGCCACAAACCACACTAGTAAAATAAAAACATGATAACATGGGATTCGAACCAATGACAGTCTTAATTTGATAGTTCAAACCCAACACCTTACTAACTGTGTTAACTAGACTGTGCATACCAGACACACAATTTATCAGAGATTTAAATGAAGAAGCTACAGTGTCCAAGGTACTAAACATAATATATTCTATGGAGTGTCATAAGCAAGTCATTGGAATACTTTCCTACTAAATTTATAAGACATAAGCATTCAATATTTGAGTAAACAAAGAGAAAATAAAGCTATCTATTGGGTTTCACTAAAAAGTCCATTGGAAGACTTGACTATTGTTGTTAAAAGACATAGGCATTCATATTATAGAGCCACAAACCACACTAGTAAAATAAAAACATGATAACATGGGATTCGAACCAATGACAGTCTTAATTTGATAGTGCAAACCCCGCACCTTACTAACTATGCTAACCAGACTGTGCATACCAGACATACAATTTATCAGATATTTAAGTGAATAAGCTACAGTGTCCAAGGTACTAAACATAATATATTCTATGTGGTGTCATAAGCAAGTCATTAGAATACATTCCTACTAAATTTATAAGACATAAGCATTCAATATTTGAGTAAACAAAGAGAAAATAAAGCTATCTATTGGGTTTCACTAAAAAGTCCATTGGAAGACTTGACTATTGTTGTTAAAAGACATAGGCATTGATATTATAGAGCCGGAAACCACACTAGTAAAATAAGAACATGATAACATGGGATTCAAACCAATGACAGTCTTAATTTGATAGTGCAAACCCAACACCTTACTAACTGTGCTAACCAGACTGTGCATACCAGACACACAATTTATCAGAGATTTAAGTGAATAAGCTACAGTGTCTAAGGTACTAAACATAATATATTCTATGGGGTGTCATAAGCAAGTCATTGGAATACTTTCCTACTAAATTTATAAGACATAAGCATTCAATATTTGGGTAAACAAAGAGAAAATAAAGCTATCTATTGGGTTTCACTAAAAAGTCTATTGGAAGACTTGACTATTGTTGTTAAAAGACATAGGCATTCATATTATAGAGCCACAAACCACACTAGTAAAATAAAAACATGATAACATGGGATTCGAATCAATGACAGTCTTAATTTGAAAGTGCAAACCCAACACCTTACTAACTGTGCTAACCAGACTGTGCATACCAAACACATAATTTATCAGAGATTTAAGTGAATAAGCTACAGTGTCCAAGGTACTAAACATAATATATTCTATGGGGTGTCATAAGCATGTCATTAGAATACTTTCCTACTAAATTTATAAGACATAAGCATTCAATATTTGAGTAAACAAAGAGAAAATAAAGCTATCTATTGGGTTTCACTAAAAAGTCTATTGGAAGACTTGACTATTGTTGTTAAAAAACATAGGCATTCATATTATAGAGTCACAAACCACACTAGTAAAATAAAAACATGCTAACATGGGATTTGAACCAATGACAGTCTTAATTTGATAGTGCTTACCCAACACCTTACTAACTGTGCTAACCAGACTGTGCATATCAGACACACAATTTTTCAGAGATTTAAGTGAATAAGCTACAGTGTCTAAGGTACTAAACATAATATATTCTATGGGGTGTCATAAGCAAGTCATTGGAATACTTTCCTACTAAATTTATAAGACATAAGCATTCAATATTTGAGTAAACAAAGAGAAAATAAAGCTATCTATTGGGTTTCACTAAAAAGTCTATTGGAAGACTTGACTATTGTTGTTAAAAGACATAGGCATTCATATTATAGAGACACAAACCACACTAGTAAAATAAAAGCATGATAACATGGGATTTGAACCAATGACAGTCTTAATTTGATAGTGCAAACCCAACACCTTACTAACTGTGCTAACCAAACTGGGCACACCAGACACAATTTATCAGAGATTTAAGTGAATAAGCTACAGTGTCCAAGGTACTAAACATAATATGTACTATGGGGTGTCATAAGCAAGTCATTGGAATACTTTCCTACTAAATTTATAAGACATAAGCATTCAATATTTGAGTAAACAAAGAGAAAATAAAGCTATCTATTGGGTTTCACTAAAAAGTCCATTGGAAGACTTGACTATTGTTGTTAAAAGACATAGGCATTCATATTATAGAGCCACAAACCACACTAGTAAAATAAAAACATGATAACATGGGATTCGAACCAATGACAGTCTTAATTTGATAGTGCAAACCCAGCACCTTACTAACTGTGTTAACTAGACTGTGCATACCAGACACACAATTTATCAGAGATTTAAATGAAGAAGCTACAGTGTCCAAGGTACTAAACATAATAAACATAAGCATTCAATATTTGAGTAAACAAAGAGAAAATAAAGCTATCTATTGGGTTTCACTAAAAAGTCTGTTAGAAGACTTGACTATTGTTGTTAAAAGACATAGGCATTCATATAATAGAGCCACAAACCACACTAGTAAAATAAAAACATGATAACATGGGATTCGAACCAATGACAGTCTTGATTTGATAGTTCAAACCCAACACCTTACTAACTGTGTTAAATAGACTGTGCATACCAGACACACAATTTATCAGAGATTTAAATGAAGAAGCTACAGTGTCCAAGGTACTAAACATAATATATTCTATGGAGTGTCATAAGCAAGTCATTGGAATACTTTCCTACTAAATTTATAAGACATAAGCATTCAATATTTGAGTAAACAAAGAGAAATTAAAGCTATCTATTGGGTTTCACTAAAAAGTCTATTGGAAGACTTGACTATTGTTGTTAAAAGACATAGGCATTCATATTATAGAGCCACAAACCACACTAGTAAAATAAAAACATGATAACATGGGATTCGAACCAATGACAGTCTTCATTTGATAGTGCAAACCCCGCACCTTACTAACTATGCTAACCAGACTGTGCATACCAGACATACAATTTATCAGATATTTAAGTGAATAAGCTACAGTGTCCAAGGTACTAAACATAATATATTCTATGTGGTGTCATAAGCAAGTCATTAGAATACATTCCTACTAAATTTATAAGACATAAGCATTCAATATCTGAGTAAACAAAGAGAAAATAAAGCTATCTATTAGGTTTCACTAAAAAGTCCATTGGAAGACTTGACTATTGTTGTTAAAAGACATAGGCATTCATATTATAGAGCCGGAAACCACACTAGTAAAATAAGAACATGATAACATGGGATTCAAACCAATGACAGTCTTAATTTGATAGTGCAAACCCAACACCTTACTAACTGTGCTAACCAGACTGTGCATACCAGACACACAATTTATCAGAGATTTAAGTGAATAAGCTACAGTGTCCAAGGTACTAAACATAATATATTCTATGGGGTGTCATAAGCATGTCATTAGAATACTTTCCTACTAAATTTATAAGACATAAGCATTCAATATTTGAGTAAACAAAGAGAAAATAAAGCTATCTATTGGGTTTCACTAAAAAGTCCATTGGAATACTTGACTATTGTTGTTAAAAGACATAGGCATTCATATTATAGAGCCACAAACCACACTAGTAAAATAAAACATGATAACATGGGATTCAAACCAATGACAGACTTAATTTGATAGTGCAAACCCAACACCTTACTAACTGTGCTAACCGGACTGTGCATACCAGACACACAATTTATCAGAGATTTAAGTGAATAAGCTACAGTGTCCAAGGTACTAAACATAATAAACATAAGCATTCAATATTTGAGTAAACAAAGAGAAAATAAAGCTATCTATTGGGTTTCACTAAAAAGTCTGTTAGAAGACTTGACTATTGTTGTTAAAAGACATAGGCATTCATATTATAGAGCCACAAACCACACTAGTAAAATAAAAACATGATAACATGGGATTCGAACCAATGACAGTCTTAATTTGATAGTTCAAACCCAACACCTTACTAACTGTGTTAACTAGACTGTGCATACCAGACACACAATTTATCAGAGATTTAAATGAAGAAGCTACAGTGTCCAAGGTACTAAACATAATATATTCTATGGAGTGTCATAAGGAAGTCATTGGAATACTTTCCTACTAAATTTATAAGACATAAGCATTCAATATTTGAGTAAACAAAGAGAAAATAAAGCTATCTATTGGGTTTCACTAAAAAGTCCATTGGAAGACTTGACTATTGTTGTTAAAAGACATAGGCATTCATATTATAGAGCCACAAACCACACTAGTAAAATAAAAACATGATAACATGGGATTCGAACCAATGACAGTCTTAATTTGATAGTGCAAACACAGCATTTTACTAACTATGCTAACCAGACTGTGCATACCAGACATACAATTTATCAGATATTTAAGTGAATAAGCTACAGTGTCCAAGGTACTAAACCTAATATATTCTGTGTGGTGTCATAAGCAAGTCATTAGAATACATTCCTACTAAATTTATAAGACATAAGCATTCAATATTTGAGTAAACAAAGAGAAAATAAAGCTATCTATTGGGTTTCACTAAAAAGTCCATTGGAAGACTTGACTATTGTTGTTAAAAGACATAGGCATTCATATTATAGAGCCGCAAACCACACTAGTAAAATAAAAACATGATAATATGGGATTTGAACCAATGACAGTCTTAATTTGACAGTGCAAACCCAAAAACCTTACTAACTGTGCTAACCAGACTGTGCATATCAGACACACAATTTATCAGAGATTTAAGTGAATAAGCTACAGTGTCCAAGGTACTAAACATAATTTATTCTATGAGGTGTCATAAGCAAGTCATTGGAATACTTTCCTACTAAATTTATAAGACATAAGCATTCAATATTTGAGTAAACAAAGAGAAAATAAAGCTATCTATTGGGTTTCACTAAAAAGTCTATTGGAAGACTTGACTATTGTTGTTAAAAAACATAGGCATTCATATTATAGAGCCACAAACCACACTAGTAAAATAAAAACATGATAACAGGGGATTCGAATCAATGACAGTCTTAATTTGATAGTGCAAACCCAACACCTTACTAACTGTGCTAACCAGACTGAGCATACCAAATTTTTTTTATCAGAGATTTAAGTGAAGAAGCTACAGTGTCCAAGGTACTAAACATAATATATTCTATGGGGTGTCATAAGCAAGTCATTGGAATACTTTCCTACTAAATTTATAAGACATAAGCATTCAATATTTGAGTAAACAAAGAGAAAATAAAGCTATCTATTGGGTTTCACTAAAAAGTCCATTGGAAGACTTGACTATTGTTGTTAAAAGACATAGGCATTCATATTATAGAGCCACAAACCACACTAGTAAAATAAAAAATGATAACATGGGATTCAAACCAATGACAGTCTTAATTTGATAGTGCAAACCCCACACCTTACTAACTGTGCTAACCAGACTGTGCATACCAGACATACAATTTATCAGATATTTAAGTGAATAAGCTACAGTGTCCAAGGTACTAAACATAATATATTCTATGTGGTGTCATAAGCAAGTCATTAGAATACATCCCTACTAAATTTATAAGACATAAGCATTCAATATTTGAGTAAACAAAGAGAAAATAAAGCTATCTATTGGGTTTCACTAAAAAGTCCATTGGAATACTTGACTATTGTTGTTAAAAGACATAGGCATTCATATTATAGAGCCACAAACCACACTAGTAAAATAAAAACATGATAACATGGGATTCAAACCAATGACAGACTTAATTTGATAGTGCAAACCCAACACCTTACTAACTGTGCTAACCAGACTGTGCATACCAGACACACAATTTATCAGAGATTTAAGTGAATAAGCTACAGTGTCCAAGGTACTAAACATAATAAACATAAGCATTCAATATTTGAGTAAACAAAGAGAAAATAAAGCTATCTATTGGGTTTCACTAAAAAGTCTGTTAGAAGACTTGACTATTGTTGTTAAAAGACATAGGCATTCATATTATAGAGCCACAAACCACACTAGTAAAATAAAAACATGATAACATGGGATTCGAACCAATTACAGTCTTAATTTGATAGTGCAAACCCAACACCTTACTAACTGTGCTAACCAGCCTGTGCATACCAGACACACAATTTATCAGAGATTTAAATGAAGAAGCTACAGTGTCCAAGGTACTAAACATAATATATTCTATGGAGTGTCATAAGCAAGTCATTGGAATACTTTCCTACTAAATTTATAAGACATAAGCATTCAATATTTGAGTAAACAAAGAGAAAATAAAGCTATCTATTGGGTTTCACTAAAAAGTCCATTGGAAGACTTGACTATTGTTGTTAAAAGACATAGGCATTCATATTATAGAGCCACAAACCACACTAGTAAAATAAAAACATGATAACATGGGATTCGAACCAATGACAGTCTTAATTTGATAGTGCAAACCCCGCACCTTACTAACTATGCTAACCAGACTGTGCATACCAGACATACAATTTATCAGATATTTAAGTGAATAAGCTACAGTGTCCAAGGTACTAAACATAATATATTCTATGTGGTGTCATAAGCAAGTCATTAGAATACATTCCTACTAAATTTATAAGACATAAGCATTCAATATTTGAGTAAACAAAGAGAAAATAAAGCTATCTATTGGGTTTCACTAAAAAGTCCATTGGAAGACTTGACTATTGTTGTTAAAAGACATAGGCATTGATATTATAGAGCCGGAAACCACACTAGTAAAATAAGAACATGATAACATGGGATTCAAACCAATGACAGTCTTAATTTGATAGTGCAAACCCAACACCTTACTAACTGTGCTAACCAGACTGTGCATACCAGACACACAATTTATCAGAGATTTAAGTGAATAAGCTACAGTGTCTAAGGTACTAAACATAATATATTCTATGGGGTGTCATAAGCAAGTCATTGGAATACTTTCCTACTAAATTTATAAGACATAAGCATTCAATATTTGGGTAAACAAAGAGAAAATAAAGCTATCTATTGGGTTTCACTAAAAAGTCTATTGGAAGACTTGACTATTGTTGTTAAAAGACATAGGCATTCATATTATAGAGCCACAAACCACACTAGTAAAATAAAAACATGATAACATGGGATTCGAATCAATGACAGTCTTAATTTGAAAGTGCAAACCCAACACCTTACTAACTGTGCTAACCAGACTGTGCATACCAGACACAATTTATCAGAGATTTAAGTGAATAAGCTACAGTGTCCAAGGTACTAAACATAATATATACTATGGGGTGTCATAAGCAAGTCATTGGAATACTTTCCTACTAAATTTATAAGACATAAGCATTCAATATTTGAGTAAACAAAGAGAAAATAAAGCTATCTATTGGGTTTCACTAAAAAGTCCATTGGAAGACTTGACTATTGTTGTTAAAAGACATAGGCATTCATATTATAGAGCCGCAAACCACACTAGTAAAATAAAAACAAGATAATATGGGATTTGAACCAATGACAGTCTTAATTTGACAGTGCAAACCCAAAAACCTTACTAACTGTGCTAACCAGACTGTGCATATCAGACACACAATTTATCAGAGATTTAAGTGAATAAGCTACAGTGTCCAAGGTACTAAACATAATTTATTCTATGAGGTGTCATAAGCAAGTCATTGGAATACTTTCCTACTAAATTTATAAGACATAAGCATTCAATATTTGAGTAAACAAAGAGAAAATAAAGCTATCTATTGGGTTTCACTAAAAAGTCTATTGGAAGACTTGACTATTGTTGTTAAAAAATATAGGCATTCATATTATAGAGCCACAAACCACACTAGTAAAATAAAAACATGATAACATGGGATTCAAACCAATGACAGTCTTAATTTGATAGTGCAAACCCCGCACCTTACTAACTGTGCTAACCAGACTGTGCATACCAGACATACAATTTATCAGAGATTTAAGTGAATAAGCTACAGTGTCCAAGGTACTAAACATAATTTATTCTATGAGGTGTCATAAGCAAGTCATTGGAATACTTTCCTACTAAATTTATAAGACATAAGCATTCAATATTTGAGTAAACAAAGAGAAAATAAAGCTATCTATTGGGTTTCACTAAAAAGTCTATTGGAAGACTTGACTATTGTTGTTAAAAAACATAGGCATTCATATTATAGAGCCACAAACCACACTAGTAAAATAAAAACATGATAACATGGGATTCGAACCAATGACAGTCTTAATTTGATAGTTCAAACCCAACACCTTACTAACTGTGCTAACCAGACTGTGCATACCAGACACACAATTTATCAGAGATTTAAGTGAATAAGCTACAGTGTCCAAGGTACTAAACATAATAAACATAAGCATTCAATATTTGAGTAAACAAAGAGAAAATAAAGCTATCTATTGGGTTTCACTAAAAAGTCTGTTAGAAGACTTGACTATTGTTGTTAAAAGACATAGGCATTCATATTATAGAGCCACAAACCACACTAGTAAAATAAAAACATGATAACATGGGATTCGAACCAATTACAGTCTTAATTTGATAGTGCAAACCCAACACCTTACTAACTGTGCTAACCAGACTGTGCATACCAGACACACAATTTATCAGAGATTTAAATGAAGAAGCTACAGTGTCCAAGGTACTAAACATAATATATTCTATGGAGTGTCATAAGCAAGTCATTGGAATACTTTCCTACTAAATTTATAAGACATAAGCATTCAATATTTGAGTAAACAAAGAGAAAATAAAGCTATCTATTGGGTTTCACTAAAAAGTCCATTGGAAGACTTGACTATTGTTGTTAAAAGACATAGGCATTCATATTATAGAGCCACAAACCACACTAGTAAAATAAAAACATGATAACATGGGATTCGAACCAATGACAGTCTTAATTTGATAGTGCAAACCCCGCACCTTACTAACTATGCTAACCAGACTGTGCATACCAGACATACAATTTATCAGATATTTAAGTGAATAAGCTACAGTGTCCAAGGTACTAAACATAATATATTCTATGTGGTGTCATAAGCAAGTCATTAGAATACATTCCTACTAAATTTATAAGACATAAGCATTCAATATTTGAGTAAACAAAGAGAAAATAAAGCTATCTATTGGGTTTCACTAAAAAGTCCATTGGAAGACTTGACTATTGTTGTTAAAAGACATAGGCATTGATATTATAGAGCCGGAAACCACACTAGTAAAATAAGAACATGATAACATGGGATTCAAACCAATGACAGTCTTAATTTGATAGTGCAAACCCAACACCTTACTAACTGTGCTAACCAGACTGTGCATACCAGACACACAATTTATCAGAGATTTAAGTGAATAAGCTACAGTGTCTAAGGTACTAAACATAATATATTCTATGGGGTGTCATAAGCAAGTCATTGGAATACTTTCCTACTAAATTTATAAGACATAAGCATTCAATATTTGGGTAAACAAAGAGAAAATAAAGCTATCTATTGGGTTTCACTAAAAAGTCTATTGGAAGACTTGACTATTGTTGTTAAAAGACATAGGCATTCATATTATAGAGCCACAAACCACACTAGTAAAATAAAAACATGATAACATGGGATTCGAATCAATGACAGTCTTAATTTGAAAGTGCAAACCCAACACCTTACTAACTGTGCTAACCAGACTGTGCATACCAGACACAATTTATCAGAGATTTAAGTGAATAAGCTACAGTGTCCAAGGTACTAAACATAATATATACTATGGGGTGTCATAAGCAAGTCATTGGAATACTTTCCTACTAAATTTATAAGACATAAGCATTCAATATTTGAGTAAACAAAGAGAAAATAAAGCTATCTATTGGGTTTCACTAAAAAGTCCATTGGAAGACTTGACTATTGTTGTTAAAAGACATAGGCATTCATATTATAGAGCCGCAAACCACACTAGTAAAATAAAAACATGATAACATGGGATTCAAACCAATGACAGTCTTAATTTGATAGTGCAAACCCAACACCTTACTAACTGTGCTAACCAGACTGTGCATACCAATCACATAATTTATCAGAGATTTAAGTGAATAAGCTACAGTGTCCAAGGTACTAAACATAATATATTCTATGGGGTGTCATAAGCATGTCATTAGAATACTTTCCTACTAAATTTATAAGACATAAGCATTCAATATTTGAGTAAACAAAGAGAAAATAAAGCTATCTATTGGGTTTCACTAAAAAGTCTATTGGAAGACTTGACTATTGTTGTTAAAAAACATAGGCATTCATATTATAGAGTCACAAACCACACTAGTAAAATAAAAACATTCTAACATGGGATTTGAACCAATGACAGTCTTAATTTGATAGTGCTTACCCAACACCTTACTAACTGTGCTAACCAGACTGTGCATATCAGACACACAATTTTTCAGAGATTTAAGTGAATAAGCTACAGTGTCTAAGGTACTAAACATAATATATTCTATGGGGTGTCATAAGCAAGTCATTGGAATACTTTCCTACTAAATTTATAAGACATAAGCATTCAATATTTGAGTAAACAAAGAGAAAATAAAGCTATCTATTGGGTTTCACTAAAAAGTCTATTGGAAGACTTGACTATTGTTGTTAAAAGACATAGGCATTCATATTATAGAGACACAAACCACACTAGTAAAATAAAAACATGATAACATGGGATTTGAACCAATGACAGTCTTAATTTGATAGTGCAAACCCAACACCTTACTAACTGTGCTAACCAAACTGGGCACACCAGACACAATTTATCAGAGATTTAAGTGAATAAGCTACAGTGTCCAAGGTACTAAACATAATATGTACTATGGGGTGTCATAAGCAAGTCATTGGAATACTTTCCTACTAAATTTATAAGACATAAGCATTCAATATTTGAGTAAACAAAGAGAAAATAAAGCTATCTATTGGGTTTCACTAAAAAGTCCATTGGAAGACTTGACTATTGTTGTTAAAAGACATAGGCATTCATATTATAGAGCCACAAACCACACTAGTAAAATAAAAACATGATAACATGAGATTCGAACCAATGACAGTCTTAATTTGATAGTGCAAACCCAGCACCTTACTAACTGTGTTAACTAGACTGTGCATACCAGACACACAATTTATCAGAGATTTAAATGAAGAAGCTACAGTGTCCAAGGTACTAAACATAATAAACATAAGCATTCAATATTTGAGTAAACAAAGAGAAAATAAAGCTATCTATTGGGTTTCACTAAAAAGTCTGTTAGAAGACTTGACTATTGTTGTTAAAAGACATAGGCATTCATATAATAGAGCCACAAACCACACTAGTAAAATAAAAACATGATAACATGGGATTCGAACCAATGACAGTCTTAATTTGATAGTTCAAACCCAACACCTTACTAACTGTGTTAAATAGACTGTGCATACCAGACACACAATTTATCAGAGATTTAAATGAAGAAGCTACAGTGTCCAAGGTACTAAACATAATATATTCTATGGAGTGTCATAAGCAAGTCATTGGAATACTTTCCTACTAAATTTATAAGACATAAGCATTCAATATTTGAGTAAACAAAGAGAAATTAAAGCTATCTATTGGGTTTCACTAAAAAGTCCATTGGAAGACTTGACTATTGTTGTTAAAAGACATAGGCATTCATATTATAGAGCCACAAACCACACTAGTAAAATAAAAACATGATAACATGGGATTCGAACCAATGACAGTCTTAATTTGATAGTGCAAACCCCGCACCTTACTAACTATGCTAACCAGACTGTGCATCCCAGACATACAATTTATCAGATATTTAAGTGAATAAGCTACAGTGTCCAAGGTACTAAACATAATATATTCTATGTGGTGTCATAAGCAAGTCATTAGAATACATTCCTACTAAATTTATAAGACATAAGCATTCAATATCTGAGTAAACAAAGAGAAAATAAAGCTATCTATTGGGTTTCACTAAAAAGTCCATTGGAAGACTTGACTATTGTTGTTAAAAAACATAGGCATTCATATTATAGAGTCACAAACCACACTAGTAAAATAAAAACATGATAACATGGGATTTGAACCAATGACAGTCTTAATTTGATAGTGCTTACCCAACACCTTACTAACTGTGCTACCCAGACTGTGCATATCAGACATACAATTTTTCAGAGATTTAAGTGAATAAGCTACAGTGTCTAAGGTACTAAACATAATTTATTCTATGTGGTGTCATAAGCAAGTCATTGGAATACTTTCCTACTAAATTTATAAGACATAAGCATTCAATATTTGAGTAAACAAAGAGAAAATAAAGCTATCTATTGGGTTTCACTAAAAAGTCTATTGGAAGACTTGACTATTGTTGTTAAAAGACATAGGCATTCATATTATAGAGCCACAAACCACACTAGTAAAATAAAAACATGATAACATGGGATTCGAATCAATGACAGTCTTAATTTGAAAGTGCAAACCCAACACCTTACTAACTGTGCTAACCAGACTGTGCATACCAGACACAATTTATCAGAGATTTAAGTGAATAAGCTACAGTGTCCAAGGTACTAAACATAATATATACTATGGGGTGTCATAAGCAAGTCATTGGAATACTTTCCTACTAAATTTATAAGACATAAGCATTCAATATTTGAGTAAACAAAGAGAAAATAAAGCTATCTATTGGGTTTCACTAAAAAGTCCATTGGAAGACTTGACTATTGTTGTTAAAAGACATAGGCATTCATATTATAGAGCCACAAACCACACTAGTAAAATAAAAACATGATAACATGGGATTCGAACCAATGACAGTCTTAATTTGATAGTGCAAACCCAGCACCTTACTAACTGTGTTAACTAGACTGTGCATACCAGACACACAATTTATCAGAGATTTAAATGAAGAAGCTACAGTGTCCAAGGTACTAAACATAATAAACATAAGCATTCAATATTTGAGTAAACAAAGAGAAAATAAAGCTATCTATTGGGTTTCACTAAAAAGTCTGTTAGAAGACTTGACTATTGTTGTTAAAAGACATAGGCATTCATATAATAGAGCCACAAACCACACTAGTAAAATAAAAACATGATAACATGGGATTCGAACCAATGACAGTCTTAATTTGATAGTTCAAACCCAACACCTTACTAACTGTGTTAACTAGACTGTGCATACCAGACACACAATTTATCAGAGATTTAAATGAAGAAGCTACAGTGTCCAAGGTACTAAACATAATATATTCTATGGAGTGTCATAAGCAAGTCATTGGAATACTTTCCTACTAAATTTATAAGACATAAGCATTCAATATTTGAGTAAACAAAGAGAAATTAAAGCTATCTATTGGGTTTCACTAAAAAGTCCATTGGAAGACTTGACTATTGTTGTTAAAAGACATAGGCATTCATATTATAGAGCCACAAACCACACTAGTAAAATAAAAACATGATAACATGGGATTCGAACCAATGACAGTCTTAATTTGATAGTGCAAACCCCGCACCTTACTAACTATGCTAACCAGACTGTGCATACCAGACATACAATTTATCAGATATTTAAATGAATAAGCTACAGTGTCCAAGGTACTAAACATAATATATTCTATGGGGTGTCATAAGCATGTCATTAGAATACTTTCCTACCAAATTTATAAGACATAAGCATTCAATATTTGAGTAAACAAAGAGAAAATAAAGCTATCTATTGGGTTTCACTAAAAAGTCTGTTAGAAGACTTGACTATTGTTGTTAAAAGACATAGGCATTCATATAATAGAGCCACAAACCACACTAGTAAAATAAAAACATGATAACATGGGATTCGAACCAATGACAGTCTTAATTTGATAGTTCAAACCCAACACCTTACTAACTGTGTTAACTAGACTGTGCATACCAGACACACAATTTATCAGAGATTTAAATGAAGAAGCTACAGTGTCCAAGGTACTAAACATAATATATTCTATGGAGTGTCATAAGCAAGTCATTGGAATACTTTCCTACTAAATTTATAAGACATAAGCATTCAATATTTGAGTAAACAAAGAGAAATTAAAGCTATCTATTGGGTTTCACTAAAAAGTCCATTGGAAGACTTGACTATTGTTGTTAAAAGACATAGGCATTCATATTATAGAGCCACAAACCACACTAGTAAAATAAATACATGATAACATGGGATTCGAACCAATGACAGTCTTAATTTGATAGTGCAAACCCCGCACCTTACTAACTATGCTAACCAGACTGTGCATACCAGACATACAATTTATCAGATATTTAAATGAATAAGCTACAGTGTCCAAGGTACTAAACATAATATATTCTATGGGGTGTCATAAGCATGTCATTAGAATACTTTCCTACCAAATTTATAAGACATAAGCATTCAATATTTGAGTAAACAAAGAGAAAATAAAGCTATCTATTGGGTTTCACTAAAAAGTCCATTTCAAGACTTGACTATTGTTGTTAAAAGACATAGGCATTCATATTATAGAGCCACAAACCACACTAGTAAAATAAAAACATGATGACATGGGATTCGAACCAATGACAGTCTTAATTTAATAGTTCAAACCCAACACCTTACTAACTGTGTTAACTAGACTGTGCATACCAGACAAACAATTTATCAGAGATTTAAATGAAGAAGCTACAGTGTCCAAGGTACTAAACATAATATATTCTATGGAGTGTCATAAGCAAGTCATTGGAATACTTTCCTACTAAATTTATAAGACATAAGCATTCAATATTTGAGTAAACAAAGAGAAAATAAAGCTATCTATTGGGTTTCACTAAAAAGTCCATTGGAAGACTTGACTATTGTTGTTAAAAGACATAGGCATTCATATTATAGAGCCACAAACCACACTAGTAAAATAAAAACATGATAACATGGGATTCGAACCAATGACAGTCTTAATTTGATAGTGCAAACACAGCACTTTACTAACTATGCTAACCAGACTGTGCATACCAGACATACAATTTATCAGATATTTAAGTGAATAAGCTACAGTGTCCAAGGTACTAAACCTAATATATTCTATGTGGTGTCATAAGCAAGTCATTAGAATACATTCCTACTAAATTTATAAGACATAAGCATTCAATATTTGAGTAAACAAAGAGAAAATAAAGCTATCTATTGGGTTTCACTAAAAAGTCCATTGGAAGACTTGACTATTGTTGTTAAAAGACATAGGCATTCATATTATAGAGCCGCAAACCACACTAGTAAAATAAAAACATGATAATATGGGATTTGAACCAATGACAGTCTTAATTTGATAGTGAAAACCCAAAACCTTACTAACTGTGCTAACCAGACTGTGCATATCAGACACACAATTTATCAGAGATTTAAGTGAATAAGCTACAGTGTCCAAGGTACTAAACATAATTTATTCTATGAGGTGTCATAAGCAAGTCATTGGAATACTTTCCTACTAAATTTATAAGACATAAGCATTCAATATTTGAGTAAACAAAGAGAAAATAAAGCTATCTATTGGGTTTCACTAAAAAGTCCATTGGAAGACTTGACTATTGTTGTTAAAAGACATAGGCATTCATATTATAGAGCCACAAACCACACTAGTAAAATAAAAACATGATAACATGGGATTCGAACCAATGACAGTCTTAATTTGATAGTGCAAACACAGCACTTTACTAACTATGCTAACCAGACTGTGCATACCAGACATACAATTTATCAGATATTTAAGTGAATAAGCTACAGTGTCCAAGGTACTAAACCTAATATATTCTATGTGGTGTCATAAGCAAGTCATTAGAATACATTCCTACTAAATTTATAAGACATAAGCATTCAATATTTGAGTAAACAAAGAGAAAATAAAGCTATCTATTGGGTTTCACTAAAAAGTCCATTGGAAGACTTGACTATTGTTGTTAAAAGACATAGGCATTCATATTATAGAGCCGCAAACCACACTAGTAAAATAAAAACATGATAATATGGGATTTGAACCAATGACAGTCTTAATTTGATAGTGAAAACCCAAAACCTTACTAACTGTGCTAACCAGACTGTGCATATCAGACACACAATTTATCAGAGATTTAAGTGAATAAGCTACAGTGTCCAAGGTACTAAACATAATTTATTCTATGAGGTGTCATAAGCAAGTCATTGGAATACTTTCCTACTAAATTTATAAGACATAAGCATTCAATATTTGAGTAAACAAAGAGAAAATAAAGCTATCTATTGGGTTTCACTAAAAAGTCTATTGGAAGACTTGACTATTGTTGTTAAAAAACATAGGCATTCATATTATAGAGCCACAAACCACACTAGTAAAATAAAAACATGATAACATGGGATTCGAACCAATGACAGTCTTAATTTGATAGTGCAAACCCAACACCTTACTAACTGTGCTAACCAGACTGAGCATACCAAATTTTTTTTATCAGAGATTTAAGTGAAGAAGCTACAGTGTCCAAGGTACTAAACATAATATATTCTATGGGGTGTCATAAGCAAGTCATTGGAATACTTTCCTACTAAATTTATAAGACATAAGCATTCAATATTTGAGTAAACAAAGAGAAAATAAAGCTATCTATTGGGTTTCACTAAAAAGTCCATTGGAAGACTTGACTATTGTTGTTAAAAGACATAGGCATTCATATTATAGAGCCACAAACCACACTAGTAAAATAAAAACATGATAACATGGGATTCAAACCAATGACAGTCTTAATTTGATAGTGCAAACCCCGCACCTTACTAACTATGCTAACCAGACTGTGCATCCCAGACATACAATTTATCAGATATTTAAGTGAATAAGCTACAGTGTCCAAGGTACTAAACATAATATATTCTATGTGGTGTCATAAGCAAGTCATTAGAATACATTCCTACTAAATTTATAAGACATAAGCATTCAATATCTGAGTAAACAAAGAGAAAATAAAGCTATCTATTGGGTTTCACTAAAAAGTCCATTGGAAGACTTGACTATTGTTGTTAAAAAACATAGGCATTCATATTATAGAGTCACAAACCACACTAGTAAAATAAAAACATGATAACATGGGATTTGAACCAATGACAGTCTTAATTTGATAGTGCTTACCCAACACCTTACTAACTGTGCTACCCAGACTGTGCATATCAGACATACAATTTTTCAGAGATTTAAGTGAATAAGCTACAGTGTCTAAGGTACTAAACATAATTTATTCTATGTGGTGTCATAAGCAAGTCATTGGAATACTTTCCTACTAAATTTATAAGACATAAGCATTCAATATTTGAGTAAACAAAGAGAAAATAAAGCTATCTATTGGGTTTCACTAAAAAGTCTATTGGAAGACTTGACTATTGTTGTTAAAAGACATAGGCATTCATATTATAGAGCCACAAACCACACTAGTAAAATAAAAACATGATAACATGGGATTCGAATCAATGACAGTCTTAATTTGAAAGTGCAAACCCAACACCTTACTAACTGTGCTAACCAGACTGTGCATACCAGACACAATTTATCAGAGATTTAAGTGAATAAGCTACAGTGTCCAAGGTACTAAACATAATATATACTATGGGGTGTCATAAGCAAGTCATTGGAATACTTTCCTACTAAATTTATAAGACATAAGCATTCAATATTTGAGTAAACAAAGAGAAAATAAAGCTATCTATTGGGTTTCACTAAAAAGTCCATTGGAAGACTTGACTATTGTTGTTAAAAGACATAGGCATTCATATTATAGAGCCACAAACCACACTAGTAAAATAAAAACATGATAACATGGGATTCGAACCAATGACAGTCTTAATTTGATAGTGCAAACCCAGCACCTTACTAACTGTGTTAACTAGACTGTGCATACCAGACACACAATTTATCAGAGATTTAAATGAAGAAGCTACAGTGTCCAAGGTACTAAACATAATAAACATAAGCATTCAATATTTGAGTAAACAAAGAGAAAATAAAGCTATCTATTGGGTTTCACTAAAAAGTCTGTTAGAAGACTTGACTATTGTTGTTAAAAGACATAGGCATTCATATAATAGAGCCACAAACCACACTAGTAAAATAAAAACATGATAACATGGGATTCGAACCAATGACAGTCTTAATTTGATAGTTCAAACCCAACACCTTACTAACTGTGTTAACTAGACTGTGCATACCAGACACACAATTTATCAGAGATTTAAATGAAGAAGCTACAGTGTCCAAGGTACTAAACATAATATATTCTATGGAGTGTCATAAGCAAGTCATTGGAATACTTTCCTACTAAATTTATAAGACATAAGCATTCAATATTTGAGTAAACAAAGAGAAATTAAAGCTATCTATTGGGTTTCACTAAAAAGTCCATTGGAAGACTTGACTATTGTTGTTAAAAGACATAGGCATTCATATTATAGAGCCACAAACCACACTAGTAAAATAAAAACATGATAACATGGGATTCGAACCAATGACAGTCTTAATTTGATAGTGCAAACCCCGCACCTTACTAACTATGCTAACCAGACTGTGCATACCAGACATACAATTTATCAGATATTTAAATGAATAAGCTACAGTGTCCAAGGTACTAAACATAATATATTCTATGGGGTGTCATAAGCATGTCATTAGAATACTTTCCTACCAAATTTATAAGACATAAGCATTCAATATTTGAGTAAACAAAGAGAAAATAAAGCTATCTATTGGGTTTCACTAAAAAGTCCATTTCAAGACTTGACTATTGTTGTTAAAAGACATAGGCATTCATATTATAGAGTCACAAACCACACTAGTAAAATAAAAACATAATAACATGGGATTTGAACCAATGACAGTCTTAATTTGATAGTGCAAACCCAACACCTTACTAACTGTGCTAACCAGACTGTGCATATCAGACACACAATTTTTCAGAGATTTAAGTGAATAAGCTACAGTGTCTAAGGTACTAAACATAATATATTCTATGGGGTGTCATAAGCAAGTCATTGGAATACTTTCCTACTAAATTTATAAGACGTAAGCATTCAATATTTGAGTAAACAAAGAGAAAATAAAGCTATCTATTGGGTTTCACTAAAAAGTCTATTGGAAGACTTGACTATTGTTGTTAAAAGACATAGGCATTCATATTATAGAGCCACAAACCACACTAGTAAAATAAAAACATGATAACATGGGATTTGAACCAATGACAGTCTTAATTTGATAGTGCAAACCCAACACCTTACTAACTGTGCTAACCAGACTGTGCATACCAGACAAAATTTATCAGAGATTTAAGTGAATAAGCTACAGTGTCCAAGGTACTAAACATAATTTATTCTATGGGGTGTCATAAGCAAGTCATTGGAATACTTTCCTACTAAATTTATAAGACATAAGCATTCAATATTTGAGTAAACAAAGAGAAAATAAAGCTATCTATTGGGTTTCACTAAAAAGTCTATTGGAAGACTTGACTATTGTTGTTAAAAAACATAGGCATTCATATTATAGAGCTACAAACCACACTAGTAAAATAAAAACATGATAACATGGGATTCGAACCAATGACAGTCTTAATTTGATAGTGCAAACCCAACACGTTACTAACTGTGCTAACCAGACTGAGCATACCAAATTTTTTTTATCAGAGATTTAAGTGAAGAAGCTACAGTGTCCAAGGTACTAAACATAATATATTCTATGGGGTGTCATAAGCAAGTCATTGGAATACTTTCCTACTAAATTTATAAGACATAAGCATTCAATATTTGAGTAAACAAAGAGAAAATAAAGCTATCTATTGGGTTTCACTAAAAAGTCCATTGGAAGACTTGACTATTGTTGTTAAAAGACATAGGCATTCATATTATAGAGCCACAAACCACACTAGTAAAATAAAAACATGATAACATGGGATTTGAACCAATGACAGTCTTAATTTGATAGTGCAAACCCCGCACCTTAGTAACTATGCTAACCAGACTGTGCATACCAGACATACAATTTATCAGATATTTAAGTGAATAAGCTACAGTGTCCAAGGTACTAAACATAATATATTCTATGTGGTGTCATAAGCAAGTCATTAGAATACATCCCTACTAAATTTATAAGACATAAGCATTCAATATTTGAGTAAACAAAGAGAAAATAAAGCTATCTATTGGGTTTCACTAAAAAGTCCATTGGAATACTTGACTATTGTTGTTAAAAGACATAGGCATTCATATTATAGAGCCACAAACCACACTAGTAAAATAAAACATGATAACATGGGATTCAAACCAATGACAGACTTAATTTGATAGTGCAAACCCAACACCTTACTAACTGTGCTAACCAGACTGTGCATACCAGACACACAATTTATCAGAGATTTAAGTGAATAAGCTACAGTGTCCAAGGTACTAAACATAATAAACATAAGCATTCAATATTTGAGTAAACAAAGAGAAAATAAAGCTATCTATTGGGTTTCACTAAAAAGTCTGTTAGAAGACTTGACTATTGTTGTTAAAAGACATAGGCATTCATATTATAGAGCCACAAACCACACTAGTAAAATAAAAACATGATGACATGGGATTCGAACCAATGACAGTCTTAATTTAATAGTTCAAACCCAACACCTTACTAACTGTGTTAACTAGACTGTGCATACCAGACAAACAATTTATCAGAGATTTAAATGAAGAAGCTACAGTGTCCAAGGTACTAAACATAATATATTCTATGGAGTGTCATAAGCAAGTCATTGGAATACTTTCCTACTAAATTTATAAGACATAAGCATTCAATATTTGAGTAAACAAAGAGAAAATAAAGCTATCTATTGGGTTTCACTAAAAAGTCCATTGGAAGACTTGACTATTGTTGTTAAAAGACATAGGCATTCATATTATAGAGCCACAAACCACACTAGTAAAATAAAAACATGATAACATGGGATTCGAACCAATGACAGTCTTAATTTGATAGTGCAAACACAGCACTTTACTAACTATGCTAACCAGACTGTGCATACCAGACATACAATTTATCAGATATTTAAGTGAATAAGCTACAGTGTCCAAGGTACTAAACCTAATATATTCTATGTGGTGTCATAAGCAAGTCATTAGAATACATTCCTACTAAATTTATAAGACATAAGCATTCAATATTTGAGTAAACAAAGAGAAAATAAAGCTATCTATTGGGTTTCACTAAAAAGTCCATTGGAAGACTTGACTATTGTTGTTAAAAGACATAGGCATTCATATTATAGAGCCGCAAACCACACTAGTAAAATAAAAACATGATAATATGGGATTTGAACCAATGACAGTCTTAATTTGATAGTGAAAACCCAAAACCTTACTAACTGTGCTAACCAGACTGTGCATATCAGACACACAATTTATCAGAGATTTAAGTGAATAAGCTACAGTGTCCAAGGTACTAAACATAATTTATTCTATGAGGTGTCATAAGCAAGTCATTGGAATACTTTCCTACTAAATTTATAAGACATAAGCATTCAATATTTGAGTAAACAAAGAGAAAATAAAGCTATCTATTGGGTTTCACTAAAAAGTCTATTGGAAGACTTGACTATTGTTGTTAAAAAACATAGGCATTCATATTATAGAGCCACAAACCACACTAGTAAAATAAAAACATGATAACATGGGATTCGAACCAATGACAGTCTTAATTTGATAGTGCAAACCCAACACCTTACTAACTGTGCTAACCAGACTGAGCATACCAAATTTTTTTTATCAGAGATTTAAGTGAAGAAGCTACAGTGTCCAAGGTACTAAACATAATATATTCTATGGGGTGTCATAAGCAAGTCATTGGAATACTTTCCTACTAAATTTATAAGACATAAGCATTCAATATTTGAGTAAACAAAGAGAAAATAAAGCTATCTATTGGGTTTCACTAAAAAGTCCATTGGAAGACTTGACTATTGTTGTTAAAAGACATAGGCATTCATATTATAGAGCCACAAACCACACTAGTAAAATAAAAACATGATAACATGGGATTCAAACCAATGACAGTCTTAATTTGATAGTGCAAACCCCGCACCTTACTAACTATGCTAACCAGACTGTGCATCCCAGACATACAATTTATCAGATATTTAAGTGAATAAGCTACAGTGTCCAAGGTACTAAACATAATATATTCTATGTGGTGTCATAAGCAAGTCATTAGAATACATTCCTACTAAATTTATAAGACATAAGCATTCAATATCTGAGTAAACAAAGAGAAAATAAAGCTATCTATTGGGTTTCACTAAAAAGTCCATTGGAAGACTTGACTATTGTTGTTAAAAAACATAGGCATTCATATTATAGAGTCACAAACCACACTAGTAAAATAAAAACATGATAACATGGGATTTGAACCAATGACAGTCTTAATTTGATAGTGCTTACCCAACACCTTACTAACTGTGCTACCCAGACTGTGCATATCAGACATACAATTTTTCAGAGATTTAAGTGAATAAGCTACAGTGTCTAAGGTACTAAACATAATTTATTCTATGTGGTGTCATAAGCAAGTCATTGGAATACTTTCCTACTAAATTTATAAGACATAAGCATTCAATATTTGAGTAAACAAAGAGAAAATAAAGCTATCTATTGGGTTTCACTAAAAAGTCTATTGGAAGACTTGACTATTGTTGTTAAAAGACATAGGCATTCATATTATAGAGCCACAAACCACACTAGTAAAATAAAAACATGATAACATGGGATTCGAATCAATGACAGTCTTAATTTGAAAGTGCAAACCCAACACCTTACTAACTGTGCTAACCAGACTGTGCATACCAGACACAATTTATCAGAGATTTAAGTGAATAAGCTACAGTGTCCAAGGTACTAAACATAATATATACTATGGGGTGTCATAAGCAAGTCATTGGAATACTTTCCTACTAAATTTATAAGACATAAGCATTCAATATTTGAGTAAACAAAGAGAAAATAAAGCTATCTATTGGGTTTCACTAAAAAGTCCATTGGAAGACTTGACTATTGTTGTTAAAAGACATAGGCATTCATATTATAGAGCCACAAACCACACTAGTAAAATAAAAACATGATAACATGGGATTCGAACCAATGACAGTCTTAATTTGATAGTGCAAACCCAGCACCTTACTAACTGTGTTAACTAGACTGTGCATACCAGACACACAATTTATCAGAGATTTAAATGAAGAAGCTACAGTGTCCAAGGTACTAAACATAATAAACATAAGCATTCAATATTTGAGTAAACAAAGAGAAAATAAAGCTATCTATTGGGTTTCACTAAAAAGTCTGTTAGAAGACTTGACTATTGTTGTTAAAAGACATAGGCATTCATATAATAGAGCCACAAACCACACTAGTAAAATAAAAACATGATAACATGGGATTCGAACCAATGACAGTCTTAATTTGATAGTTCAAACCCAACACCTTACTAACTGTGTTAACTAGACTGTGCATACCAGACACACAATTTATCAGAGATTTAAATGAAGAAGCTACAGTGTCCAAGGTACTAAACATAATATATTCTATGGAGTGTCATAAGCAAGTCATTGGAATACTTTCCTACTAAATTTATAAGACATAAGCATTCAATATTTGAGTAAACAAAGAGAAATTAAAGCTATCTATTGGGTTTCACTAAAAAGTCCATTGGAAGACTTGACTATTGTTGTTAAAAGACATAGGCATTCATATTATAGAGCCACAAACCACACTAGTAAAATAAAAACATGATAACATGGGATTCGAACCAATGACAGTCTTAATTTGATAGTGCAAACCCCGCACCTTACTAACTATGCTAACCAGACTGTGCATACCAGACATACAATTTATCAGATATTTAAATGAATAAGCTACAGTGTCCAAGGTACTAAACATAATATATTCTATGGGGTGTCATAAGCATGTCATTAGAATACTTTCCTACCAAATTTATAAGACATAAGCATTCAATATTTGAGTAAACAAAGAGAAAATAAAGCTATCTATTGGGTTTCACTAAAAAGTCCATTTCAAGACTTGACTATTGTTGTTAAAAGACATAGGCATTCATATTATAGAGTCACAAACCACACTAGTAAAATAAAAACATAATAACATGGGATTTGAACCAATGACAGTCTTAATTTGATAGTGCAAACCCAACACCTTACTAACTGTGCTAACCAGACTGTGCATATCAGACACACAATTTTTCAGAGATTTAAGTGAATAAGCTACAGTGTCTAAGGTACTAAACATAATATATTCTATGGGGTGTCATAAGCAAGTCATTGGAATACTTTCCTACTAAATTTATAAGACGTAAGCATTCAATATTTGAGTAAACAAAGAGAAAATAAAGCTATCTATTGGGTTTCACTAAAAAGTCTATTGGAAGACTTGACTATTGTTGTTAAAAGACATAGGCATTCATATTATAGAGCCACAAACCACACTAGTAAAATAAAAACATGATAACATGGGATTTGAACCAATGACAGTCTTAATTTGATAGTGCAAACCCAACACCTTACTAACTGTGCTAACCAGACTGTGCATACCAGACAAAATTTATCAGAGATTTAAGTGAATAAGCTACAGTGTCCAAGGTACTAAACATAATATATACTATGGAGTGTCATAAGCAAGTCATTGGAATACTTTCCTACTAAATGTATAAGACATAAGCATTCAATATTTGAGTAAACAAAGAGAAAATAAAGCTATCTATTGGGTTTCACTGAAAAGTCCATTGGAAGACTTGACTATTGTTGTTAAAAGACATAGGCATTCATATTATAGAGCCGCAAACCACACTAGTAAAATAAAAACATGATAACATGGAATTCAAACCAATGACAGTCTTAATTTGATAGTGCAAACCCAACACCTTACTAACTGTGCTAACCAGACTGTGCATACCAGACACACAATTTATCAGAGATTTAAGTGAATAAGCTACAGTGTCCAAGGTACTAAACATAATTTATTCTATGGGGTGTCATAAGCAAGTCATTGGAATACTTTCCTACTAAATTTATAAGACATAAGCATTCAATATTTGAGTAAACAAAGAGAAAATAAAGCTATCTATTGGGTTTCACTAAAAAGTCTATTGGAAGACTTGACTATTGTTGTTAAAAAACATAGGCATTCATATTATAGAGCCACAAACCACACTAGTAAAATAAAAACATGATAACATGGGATTCGAACCAATGACAGTCTTAATTTGATAGTGCAAACCCAACACCTTACTAACTGTGCTAACCAGACTGAGCATACCAAATTTTTTTTATCAGAGATTTAAGTGAAGAAGCTACAGTGTCCAAGGTACTAAACATAATATATTCTATGGGGTGTCATAAGCAAGTCATTGGAATACTTTCCTACTAAATTTATAAGACATAAGCATTCAATATTTGAGTAAACAAAGAGAAAATAAAGCTATCTATTGGGTTTCACTAAAAAGTCCATTGGAAGACTTGACTATTGTTGTTAAAAGACATAGGCATTCATATTATAGAGCCACAAACCACACTAGTAAAATAAAAACATGATAACATGGGATTCAAACCAATGACAGTCTTAATTTGATAGTGCAAACCCCGCACCTTACTAACTGTGCTAACCAGACTGTGCATACCAGACATACAATTTATCAGATATTTAAGTGAATAAGCTACAGTGTCCAAGGTACTAAACATAATATATTCTATGTGGTGTCATAAGCAAGTCATTAGAATACATCCCTACTAAATTTATAAGACATAAGCATTCAATATTTGAGTAAACAAAGAGAAAATAAAGCTATCTATTGGGTTTCACTAAAAAGTCCATTGGAATACTTGACTATTGTTGTTAAAAGACATAGGCATTCATATTATAGAGCCACAAACCACACTAGTAAAATAAAAACATGATAACATGGGATTCAAATCAATGACAGACTTAATTTGATAGTGCAAACCCAACACCTTACTAACTGTGCTAACCAGACTGTGCATACCAGACACACAATTTATCAGAGATTTAAGTGAATAAGCTACAGTGTCCAAGGTACTAAACATAATAAACATAAGCATTCAATATTTGAGTAAACAAAGAGAAAATAAAGCTATCTATTGGGTTTCACTAAAAAGTCCATTGGAAGACTTGACTATTGTTGTTAAAAGACATAGGCATTGATATTATAGAGCCGGAAACCACACTAGTAAAATAAGAACATGATAACCTGGGATTTAAACCAATGACAGTCTTAATTTGATAGTGCAAACCCAACACCTTACTAACTGTGCTAACCAGACTGTGCATACCAGACACACAATTTATCAGAGATTTAAGTGAATAAGCTACAGTGTCTAAGGTACTAAACATAATATATTCTATGGGGTGTCATAAGCAAGTCATTGGAATACTTTCCTACTAAATTTATAAGACATAAGCATTCAATATTTGGGTAAACAAAGAGAAAATAAAGCTATCTATTGGGTTTCACTAAAAAGTCTATTGGAAGACTTGACTATTGTTGTTAAAAGACATAGGCATTCATATTATAGAGCCACAAACCACACTAGTAAAATAAAAACATGATAACATGGGATTCGAATCAATGACAGTCTTAATTTGAAAGTGCAAACCCAACACCTTACTAACTGTGCTAACCAGACTGTGCATACCAGACACAATTTATCAGAGATTTAAGTGAATAAGCTACAGTGTCCAAGGTACTAAACATAATATATACTATGGGGTGTCATAAGCAAGTCATTGGAATACTTTCCTACTAAATTTATAAGACATAAGCATTCAATATTTGAGTAAACAAAGAGAAAATAAAGCTATCTATTGGGTTTCACTAAAAAGTCCATTGGAAGACTTGACTATTGTTGTTAAAAGACATAGGCATTCATATTATAGAGCCGCAAACCACACTAGTAAAATAAAAACATGATAACATGGGATTCAAACCAATGACAGTCTTAATTTGATAGTGCAAACCCAACACCTTACTAACTGTGCTAACCAGACTGTGCATACCAAACACATAATTTATCAGAGATTTAAGTGAATAAGCTACAGTGTCCAAGGTACTAAACATAATATATTCTATGGGGTGTCATAAGCATGTCATTAGAATACTTTCCTACTAAATTTATAAGACATAAGCATTCAATATTTGAGTAAACAAAGAGAAAATAAAGCTATCTATTGGGTTTCACTAAAAAGTCTATTGGAAGACTTGACTATTGTTGTTAAAAAACATAGGCATTCATATTATAGAGTCACAAACCACACTAGTAAAATAAAAACATGCTAACATGGGATTTGAACCAATGACAGTCTTAATTTGATAGTGCTTACCCAACACCTTACTAACTGTGCTAACCAGACTGTGCATATCAGACACACAATTTTTCAGAGATTTAAGTGAATAAGCTACAGTGTCTAAGGTACTAAACATAATATATTCTATGGGGTGTCATAAGCAAGTCATTGGAATACTTTCCTACTAAATTTATAAGACATAAGCATTCAATATTTGAGTAAACAAAGAGAAAATAAAGCTATCTATTGGGTTTCACTAAAAAGTCTATTGGAAGACTTGACTATTGTTGTTAAAAGACATAGGCATTCATATTATAGAGACACAAACCACACTAGTAAAATAAAAGCATGATATTATGGGATTTGAACCAATGACAGTCTTAATTTGATAGTGCAAACCCAACACCTTACTAACTGTGCTAACCAAACTGGGCACACCAGACACAATTTATCAGAGATTTAAGTGAATAAGCTACAGTGTCCAAGGTACTAAACATAATATGTACTATGGGGTGTCATAAGCAAGTCATTGGAATACTTTCCTACTAAATTTATAAGACATAAGCATTCAATATTTGAGTAAACAAAGAGAAAATAAAGCTATCTATTGGGTTTCACTAAAAAGTCCATTGGAAGACTTGACTATTGTTGTTAAAAGACATAGGCATTCATATTATAGAGCCACAAACCACACTAGTAAAATAAAAACATGATAACATGGGATTCGAACCAATGACAGTCTTAATTTGATAGTGCAAACCCAGCACCTTACTAACTGTGTTAACTAGACTGTGCATACCAGACACACAATTTATCAGAGATTTAAATGAAGAAGCTAGTGTCCAAGGTACTAAACATAATAAACATAAGCATTCAATATTTGAGTAAACAAAGAGAAAATAAAGCTATCTATTGGGTTTCACTAAAAAGTCTGTTAGAAGACTTGACTATTGTTGTTAAAAGACATAGGCATTCATATAATAGAGCCACAAACCACACTAGTAAAATAAAAACATGATAACATGGGATTCGAACCAATGACAGTCTTAATTTGATAGTTCAAACCCAACACCTTACTAACTGTGTTAAATAGACTGTGCATACCAGACACACAATTTATCAGAGATTTAAATGAAGAAGCTACAGTGTCCAAGGTACTAAACATAATATATTCTATGGAGTGTCATAAGCAAGTCATTGGAATACTTTCCTACTAAATTTATAAGACATAAGCATTCAATATTTGAGTAAACAAAGAGAAATTAAAGCTATCTATTGGGTTTCACTAAAAAGTCCATTGGAAGACTTGACTATTGTTGTTAAAAGACATAGGCATTCATATTATAGAGCCACAAACCACACTAGTAAAATAAAAACATGATAACATGGGATTCGAACCAATGACAGTCTTAATTTGATAGTGCAAACCCCGCACCTTACTAACTATGCTAACCAGACTGTGCATACCAGACATACAATTTATCAGATATTTAAGCGAATAAGCTACAGTGTCCAAGGTACTAAACATAATATATTCTATGTGGTGTCATAAGCAAGTCATTAGAATACATTCCTACTAAATTTATAAGACATAAGCATTCAATATCTGAGTAAACAAAGAGAAAATAAAGCTATCTATTAGGTTTCACTAAAAAGTCCATTGGAAGACTTGACTATTGTTGTTAAAAGACATAGGCATTCATATTATAGAGCCGGAAACCACACTAGTAAAATAAGAACATGATAACATGGGATTCAAACCAATGACAGTCTTAATTTGATAGTGCAAACCCAACACCTTACTAACTGTGCTAACCAGACTGTGCATACCAGACACACAATTTATCAGAGATTTAAGTGAATAAGCTACAGTGTCCAAGGTACTAAACATAATATATTCTATGGGGTGTCATAAGCATGTCATTAGAATACTTTCCTACTAAATTTATAAGACATAAGCATTCAATATTTGAGTAAACAAAGAGAAAATAAAGCTATCTATTGGGTTTCACTAAAAAGTCCATTGGAATACTTGACTATTGTTGTTAAAAGACATAGGCATTCATATTATAGAGCCACAAACCACACTAGTAAAATAAAACATGATAACATGGGATTCAAACCAATGACAGACTTAATTTGATAGTGCAAACCCAACACCTTACTAACTGTGCTAACCAGACTGTGCATACCAGACACACAATTTATCAGAGATTTAAGTGAATAAGCTACAGTGTCCAAGGTACTAAACATAATAAACATAAGCATTCAATATTTGAGTAAACAAAGAGAAAATAAAGCTATCTATTGGGTTTCACTAAAAAGTCTGTTAGAAGACTTGACTATTGTTGTTAAAAGACATAGGCATTCATATTATAGAGCCACAAACCACACTAATAAAATAAAAACATGATAACATGGGATTCGAACCAATGACAGTCTTAATTTGATAGTTCAAACCCAACACCTTACTAACTGTGTTAACTAGACTGTGCATACCAGACACACAATTTATCAGATATTTAAATGAAGAAGCTACAGTGTCCAAGGTACTAAACATAATATATTCTATGGAGTGTCATAAGGAAGTCATTGGAATACTTTCCTACTAAATTTATAAGACATAAGCATTCAATATTTGAGTAAACAAAGAGAAAATAAAGCTATCTATTTGGTTTCACTAAAAAGTCCATTGGAAGACTTGACTATTGTTGTTAAAAGACATAGGCATTCATATTATAGAGCCACAAACCACACTAGTAAAATAAAAACATGATAACATGGGATTCGAACCAATGACAGTCTTAATTTGATAGTGCAAACACAGCACTTTACTAACTATGCTAACCAGACTGTGCATACCAGACATACAATTTATCAGATATTTAAGTGAATAAGCTACAGTGTCCAAGGTACTAAACCTAATATATTCTATGTGGTGTCATAAGCAAGTCATTAGAATACATTCCTACTAAATTTATAAGACATAAGCATTCAATATTTGAGTAAACAAAGAGAAAATAAAGCTATCTATTGGGTTTCACTAAAAAGTCCATTGGAAGACTTGACTATTGTTGTTAAAAGACATAGGCATTCATATTATAGAGCCGCAAACCACACTAGTAAAATAAAAACATGATAATATGGGATTTGAACCAATGACAGTCTTAATTTGATAGTGCAAACCCAAAAACCTTACTAACTGTGCTAACCAGACTGTGCATATCAGACACACAATTTATCAGAGATTTAAGTGAATAAGCTACAGTGTCCAAGGTACTAAACATAATTTATTCTATGAGGTGTCATAAGCAAGTCATTGGAATACTTTCCTACTAAATTTATAAGACATAAGCATTCAATATTTGAGTAAACAAAGAGAAAATAAAGCTATCTATTGGGTTTCACTAAAAAGTCTATTGGAAGACTTGACTATTGTTGTTAAAAAACATAGGCATTCATATTATAGAGCCACAAACCACACTAGTAAAATAAAAACATGATAACATGGGATTCGAATCAATGACAGTCTTAATTTGATAGTGCAAACCCAACACCTTACTAACTGTGCTAACCAGACTGAGCATACCAAATTTTTTTTATCAGAGATTTAAGTGAAGAAGCTACAGTGTCCAAGGTACTAAACATAATATATTCTATGGGGTGTCATAAGCAAGTCATTGGAATACTTTCCTACTAAATTTATAAGACATAAGCATTCAATATTTGAGTAAACAAAGAGAAAATAAAGCTATCTATTGGGTTTCACTAAAAAGTCCATTGGAAGACTTGACTATTGTTGTTAAAAGACATAGGCATTCATATTATAGAGCCACAAACCACACTAGTAAAATAAAAACATGATAACATGGGATTCAAACCAATGACAGTCTTAATTTGATAGTGCAAACCCCGCACCTTACTAACTGTGCTAACCAGACTGTGCATACCAGACATACAATTTATCAGATATTTAAGTGAATAAGCTACAGTGTCCAAGGTACTAAACATAATATATTCTATGTGGTGTCATAAGCAAGTCATTAGAATACATCCCTACTAAATTTATAAGACATAAGCATTCAATATTTGAGTAAACAAAGAGAAAATAAAGCTATCTATTGGGTTTCACTAAAAAGTCCATTGGAATACTTGACTATTGTTGTTAAAAGACATAGGCATTCATATTATAGAGCCACAAACCACACTAGTAAAATAAAAACATGATAACATGGGATTCAAACCAATGACAGACTTAATTTGATAGTGCAAACCCAACACCTTACTAACTGTGCTAACCAGACTGTGCATACCAGACACACAATTTATCAGAGATTTAAGTGAATAAGCTACAGTGTCCAAGGTACTAAACATAAAAAACATAAGCATTCAATATTTGAGTAAACAAAGAGAAAATAAAGCTATCTATTGGGTTTCACTAAAAAGTCTGTTAGAAGACTTGACTATTGTTGTTAAAAGACATAGGCATTCATATTATAGAGCCACAAACCACACTAGTAAAATAAAAACATGATAACATGGGATTCGAACCAATGACAGTCTTAATTTGATAGTTCAAACCCAACACCTTACTAACTGTGTTAACTAGACTGTGCATACCAGACACACAATTTATCAGAGATTTAAATGAAGAAGCTACAGTGTCCAAGGTACTAAACATAATATATTCTATGGAGTGTCATAAGCAAGTCATTGGAATACTTTCCTACTAAATTTATAAGACATAAGCATTCAATATTTGAGTAAACAAAGAGAAAATAAAGCTATCTATTGGGTTTCACTAAAAAGTCCATTGGAAGACTTGACTATTGTTGTTAAAAGACATAGGCATTCATATTATAGAGCCACAAACCACACTAGTAAAATAAAAACATGATAACATGGGATTCGAACCAATGACAGTCTTAATTTGATAGTGCAAACCCCGCTCCTTACTAACTATGCTAACCAGACTGTGCATACCAGACATACAATTTATCAGATATTTAAGTGAATAAGCTACAGTGTCCAAGGTACTAAACATAATATATTCTATGTGGTGTCATAAGCAAGTCATTAGAATACATTCCTACTAAATTTATAAGACATAAGCATTCAATATTTGAGTAAACAAAGAGAAAATAAAGCTATCTATTGGGTTTCACTAAAAAGTCCATTGGAAGACTTGACTATTGTTGTTAAAAGACATAGGCATTGATATTATAGAGCCGGAAACCACACTAGTAAAATAAGAACATGATAACATGGGATTCAAACCAATGACAGTCTTAATTTGATAGTGCAAACCCAACACCTTACTAACTGTGCTAACCAGACTGTGCATACCAGACACACAATTTATCAGAGATTTAAGTGAATAAGCTACAGTGTCTAAGGTACTAAACATAATATATTCTATGGGGTGTCATAAGCAAGTCATTGGAATACTTTCCTACTAAATTTATAAGACATAAGCATTCAATATTTGGGTAAACAAAGAGAAAATAAAGCTATCTATTGGGTTTCACTAAAAAGTCTATTGGAAGACTTGACTATTGTTGTTAAAAGACATAGGCATTCATATTATAGAGCCACAAACCACACTAGTAAAATAAAAACATGATAACATGGGATTCGAATCAATGACAGTCTTAATTTGAAAGTGCAAACCCAACACCTTACTAACTGTGCTAACCAGACTGTGCATACCAGACACAATTTATCAGAGATTTAAGTGAATAAGCTACAGTGTCCAAGGTACTAAACATAATATATACTATGGGGTGTCATAAGCAAGTCATTGGAATACTTTCCTACTAAATTTATAAGACATAAGCATTCAATATTTGAGTAAACAAAGAGAAAATAAAGCTATCTATTGGGTTTCACTAAAAAGTCCATTGGAAGACTTGACTATTGTTGTTAAAAGACATAGGCATTCATATTATAGAGCCGCAAACCACACTAGTAAAATAAAAACATGATAACATGGGATTCAAACCAATGACAGTCTTAATTTGATAGTGCAAACCCAACACCTTACTAACTGTGCTAACCAGACTGTGCATACCAAACACATAATTTATCAGAGATTTAAGTGAATAAGCTACAGTGTCCAAGGTACTAAACATAATATATTCTATGGGGTGTCATAAGCATGTCATTAGAATACTTTCCTACTAAATTTATAAGACATAAGCATTCAATATTTGAGTAAACAAAGAGAAAATAAAGCTATCTATTGGGTTTCACTAAAAAGTCTATTGGAAGACTTGACTATTGTTGTTAAAAAACATAGGCATTCATATTATAGAGTCACAAACCACACTAGTAAAATAAAAACATGCTAACATGGGATTTGAACCAATGACAGTCTTAATTTGATAGTGCTTACCCAACACCTTACTAACTGTGCTAACCAGACTGTGCATATCAGACACACAATTTTTCAGAGATTTAAGTGAATAAGCTACAGTGTCTAAGGTACTAAACATAATATATTCTATGGGGTGTCATAAGCAAGTCATTGGAATACTTTCCTACTAAATTTATAAGACATAAGCATTCAATATTTGAGTAAACAAAGAGAAAATAAAGCTATCTATTGGGTTTCACTAAAAAGTCTATTGGAAGACTTGACTATTGTTGTTAAAAGACATAGGCATTCATATTATAGAGACACAAACCACACTAGTAAAATAAAAACATGATAACATGGGATTTGAACCAATGACAGTCTTAATTTGATAGTGCAAACCCAACACCTTACTAACTGTGCTAACCAAACTGGGCACACCAGACACAATTTATCAGAGATTTAAGTGAATAAGCTACAGTGTCCAAGGTACTAAACATAATATGTACTATGGGGTGTCATAAGCAAGTCATTGGAATACTTTCCTACTAAATTTATAAGACATAAGCATTCAATATTTGAGTAAACAAAGAGAAAATAAAGCTATCTATTGGGTTTCACTAAAAAGTCCATTGGAAGACTTGACTATTGTTGTTAAAAGACATAGGCATTCATATTATAGAGCCACAAACCACACTAGTAAAATAAAAACATGATAACATGGGATTCGAACCAATGACAGTCTTAATTTGATAGTGCAAACCCAGCACCTTACTAACTGTGTTAACTAGACTGTGCATACCAGACACACAATTTATCAGAGATTTAAATGAAGAAGCTACAGTGTCCAAGGTACTAAACATAATAAACATAAGCATTCAATATTTGAGTAAACAAAGAGAAAATAAAGCTATCTATTGGGTTTCACTAAAAAGTCTGTTAGAAGACTTGACTATTGTTGTTAAAAGACATAGGCATTCATATAATAGAGCCACAAACCACACTAGTAAAATAAAAACATGATAACATGGGATTCGAACCAATGACAGTCTTAATTTGATAGTTCAAACCCAACACCTTACTAACTGTGTTAAATAGACTGTGCATACCAGACACACAATTTATCAGAGATTTAAATGAAGAAGCTACAGTGTCCAAGGTACTAAACATAATATATTCTATGGAGTGTCATAAGCAAGTCATTGGAATACTTTCCTACTAAATTTATAAGACATAAGCATTCAATATTTGAGTAAACAAAGAGAAATTAAAGCTATCTATTGGGTTTCACTAAAAAGTCCATTGGAAGACTTGACTATTGTTGTTAAAAGACATAGGCATTCATATTATAGAGCCACAAACCACACTAGTAAAATAAAAACATGATAACATGGGATTCGAACCAATGACAGTCTTAATTTGATAGTGCAAACCCCGCACCTTACTAACTATGCTAACCAGACTGTGCATACCAGACATACAATTTATCAGATATTTAAGTGAATAAGCTACAGTGTCCAAGGTACTAAACATAATATATTCTATGTGGTGTCATAAGCAAGTCATTAGAATACATTCCTACTAAATTTATAAGACATAAGCATTCAATATCTGAGTAAACAAAGAGAAAATAAAGCTATCTATTGGGTTTCACTAAAAAGTCCATTGGAAGACTTGACTATTGTTGTTAAAAGACATAGGCATTCATATTATAGAGCCGGAAACCACACTAGTAAAATAAGAACATGATAACATGGGATTCAAACCAATGACAGTCTTAATTTGATAGTGCAAACCCAACACCTTACTAACTGTGCTAACCAGACTGTGCATACCAGACACACAATTTATCAGAGATTTAAGTGAATAAGCTACAGTGTCCAAGGTACTAAACATAATATATTCTATGGGGTGTCATAAGCATGTCATTAGAATACTTTCCTACTAAATTTATAAGACATAAGCATTCAATATTTGAGTAAACAAAGAGAAAATAAAGCTATCTATTGGGTTTCACTAAAAAGTCTATTGGAAGACTTGACTATTGTTGTTAAAAAACATAGGCATTCATATTATAGAGCCACAAACCACACTAGTAAAATAAAAACATGATAACATGGGATTCGAACCAATGACAGTCTTAATTTGATAGTGCAAACCCAGCACCTTACTAACTGTGTTAACTAGACTGTGCATACCAGACACACAATTTATCAGAGATTTAAATGAAGAAGCTACAGTGTCCAAGGTACTAAACATAATAAACATAAGCATTCAATATTTGAGTAAACAAAGAGAAAATAAAGCTATCTATTGGGTTTCACTAAAAAGTCTGTTAGAAGACTTGACTATTGTTGTTAAAAGACATAGGCATTCATATAATAGAGCCACAAACCACACTAGTAAAATAAAAACATGATAACATGGGATTCGAACCAATAACAGTCTTAATTTGATAGTTCAAACCCAACACCTTACTAACTGTGTTAACTAGACTGTGCATACCAGACACACAATTTATCAGAGATTTAAATGAAGAAGCTACAGTGTCCAAGGTACTAAACATAATATATTCTATGGAGTGTCATAAGCAAGTCATTGGAATACTTTCCTACTAAATTTATAAGACATAAGCATTCAATATTTGAGTAAACAAAGAGAAATTAAAGCTATCTATTGGGTTTCACTAAAAAGTCCATTGGAAGACTTGACTATTGTTGTTAAAAGACATAGGCATTCATATTATAGAGCCACAAACCACACTAGTAAAATAAAAACATGATAACATGGGATTCGAACCAATGACAGTCTTAATTTGATAGTGCAAACCCCGCACCTTACTAACTATGCTAACCAGACTGTGCATACCAGACATACAATTTATCAGATATTTAAGTGAATAAGCTACAGTGTCCAAGGTACTAAACATAATATATTCTATGTGGTGTCATAAGCAAGTCATTAGAATACATTCCTACTAAATTTATAAGACATAAGCATTCAATATCTGAGTAAACAAAGAGAAAATAAAGCTATCTATTGGGTTTCACTAAAAAGTCCATTGGAAGACTTGACTATTGTTGTTAAAAGACATAGGCATTCATATTATAGAGCCGGAAACCACACTAGTAAAATAAGAACATGATAACATGGGATTCAAACCAATGACAGTCTTAATTTGATAGTGCAAACCCAACACCTTACTAACTGTGCTAACCAGACTGTGCATACCAGACACACAATTTATCAGAGATTTAAGTGAATAAGCTACAGTGTCCAAGGTACTAAACATAATATATTCTATGGGGTGTCATAAGCATGTCATTAGAATACTTTCCTACTAAATTTATAAGACATAAGCATTCAATATTTGAGTAAACAAAGAGAAAATAAAGCTATCTATTGGGTTTCACTAAAAAGTCTATTGGAAGACGTGACTATTGTTGTTAAAAAACATAGGCATTCATATTATAGAGTCACAAACCACACTAGTAAAATAAAAACATGATAACATGGGATTTGAACCAATGACAGTCTTAATTTGATAGTGCTTACCCAACACCTTACTAACTGTGCTACCCAGACTGTGCATATCAGACATACAATTTTTCAGAGATTTAAGTGAATAAGCTACAGTGTCTAAGGTACTAAACATAATTTATTCTATGGGGTGTCATAAGCAAGTCATTGGAATACTTTCCTACTAAATTTATAAGACATAAGCATTCAATATTTGAGTAAACAAAGAGAAAATAAAGCTATCTATTGGGTTTCACTAAAAAGTCTATTGGAAGACTTGACTATTGTTGTTAAAAGACATAGGCATTCATATTATAGAGCCACAAACCACACTAGTAAAATAAAAACATGATAACATGGGATTCGAATCAATGACAGTCTTAATTTGAAAGTGCAAACCCAACACCTTACTAACTGTGCTAACCAGACTGTGCATACCAGACACAATTTATCAGAGATTTAAGTGAATAAGCTACAGTGTCCAAGGTACTAAACATAATATATACTATGGGGTGTCATAAGCAAGTCATTGGAATACTTTCCTACTAAATTTATAAGACATAAGCATTCAATATTTGAGTAAACAAAGAGAAAATAAAGCTATCTATTGGGTTTCACTAAAAAGTCCATTGGAAGACTTGACTATTGTTGTTAAAAGACATAGGCATTCATATTATAGAGCCGCAAACCACACTAGTAAAATAAAAACATGATAACATGGGATTCGAACCAATGACAGTCTTAATTTGATAGTGCAAACCCAACACCTTACTAACTGTGCTAACCAGACTGTGTATACCAAACACATAATTTATCAGAGATTTAAGTGAATAAGCTACAGTGTCCAAGGTACTAAACATAATATATTCTATGGGGTGTCATAAGCATGTCATTAGAATACTTTCCTACTAAATTTATAAGACATAAGCATTCAATATTTGAGTAAACAAAGAGAAAATAAAGCTATCTATTGGGTTTCACTAAAAAGTCTATTGGAAGACTTGACTATTGTTGTTAAAAAACATAGGCATTCATATTATAGAGTCACAAACCACACTAGTAAAATAAAAACATGATAACATGGGATTTGAACCAATGACAGTCTTAATTTGATAGTGCTTACCCAACACCTTACTAACTGTGCTAACCAGACTGTGCATATCAGACACACAATTTTTCAGAGATTTAAGTGAATAAGCTACAGTGTCTAAGGTACTAAACATAATATATTCTATGGGGTGTCATAAGCAAGTCATTGGAATACTTTCCTACTAAATTTATAAGACATAAGCATTCAATATTTGAGTAAACAAAGAGAAAATAAAGCTATCTATTGGGTTTCACTAAAAAGTCTATTGGAAGACTTGACTATTGTTGTTAAAAGACATAGGCATTCATATTATAGAGACACAAACCACACTAGTAAAATAAAAACATGATAACATGGGATTTGAACCAATGACAGTCTTAATTTGATAGTGCAAACCCAACACCTTACTAACTGTGCTAACCAAACTGGGCACACCAGACACAATTTATCAGAGATTTAAGTGAAAAAAGCTACAGTGTCCAAGGTACTAAACATAATATGTACTATGGGGTGTCATAAGCAAGTCATTGGAATACTTTCCTACTAAATTTATAAGACATAAGCATTCAATATTTGAGTAAACAAAGAGAAAATAAAGCTATCTATTGGGTTTCACTAAAAAGTCCATTGGAAGACTTGACTATTGTTGTTAAAAGACATAGGCATTCATATTATAGAGCCACAAACCACACTAGTAAAATAAAAACATGATAACATGGGATTCGAATCAATGACAGTCTTAATTTGATAGTGCAAACCCAGCACCTTACTAACTGTGTTAACTAGACTGTGCATACCAGACACACAATTTATCAGAGATTTAAATGAAGAAGCTACAGTGTCCAAGGTACTAAACATAATAAACATAAGCATTCAATATTTGAGTAAACAAAGAGAAAATAAAGCTATCTATTGGGTTTCACTAAAAAGTCTGTTAGAAGACTTGACTATTGTTGTTAAAAGACATAGGCATTCATATAATAGAGCCACAAACCACACTAGTAAAATAAAAACATGATAACATGGGATTCGAACCAATGACAGTCTTAATTTGATAGTTCAAACCCAACACCATACTAACTGTGTTAACTAGACTGTGCATACCAGACACACAATTTATCAGAGATTTAAATGAAGAAGCTACAGTGTCCAAGGTACTAAACATAATATATTCTATGGAGTGTCATAAGCAAGTCATTGGAATACTTTCCTACTAAATTTATAAGACATAAGCATTCAATATTTGAGTAAACAAAGAGAAATTAAAGCTATCTATTGGGTTTCACTAAAAAGTCCATTGGAAGACTTGACTATTGTTGTTAAAAGACATAGGCATTCATATTATAGAGCCACAAACCACACTAGTAAAATAAAAACTTGATAACATGGGATTCGAACCAATGACAGTCTTAATTTGATAGTGCAAACCCCGCACCTTACTAACTATGCTAACCAGACTGTGCATACCAGACATACAATTTATCAGATATTTAAGTGAATAAGCTACAGTGTCCAAGGTACTAAACATAATATATTCTATGTGGTGTCATAAGCAAGTCATTAGAATACATTCCTACTAAATTTATAAGACATAAGCATTCAATATCTGAGTAAACAAAGAGAAAATAAAGCTATCTATTGGGTTTCACTAAAAAGTCCATTGGAGGGGGCGTGGCCTGGTGATGGACCCAGGCAGTTGTGTAAAGCTGGAGCTCCTGCCTGGGATACTTCTAAGTGCCCATATATATCAGATATAGGAGCCCCACACTCACCTGCTGCACCCCTGCCTCCCTCCTGACCTGGGTGTGGTGGTCTGCGGAGCCGGCGGGTGCCCCCTGCACCCGTGCGGGTTGCGGACTGCTCGCCTATCTGAAGCCGGGGACTCGAGTTGGCAGCAGCCGTGACCGGAAGTGGACCGCCAGCGCTCCTTTGATGAGGTATCCTCTCCCTCCCTCCTCTTGCCGCTTCTGTGACTTTCCTCCGCTGCCTCCCTGCCTGGACGGCCCGACAGGGGAGCTCCCGCTACACGGCGCTGCCCAGAGCGGAGTCCCGCTAGCCGGCGCCGGAGGTGACCACGGAGCGCCGGAGATCGCGACGCTGCGGAAACACGCCTGACCCCCGCCGACCTCTTTGGCCTCTGGAGGCCCTCGGTGGCCCCTCTACACTGCCACCACTGTCTTGGCTCACACCGGGAGGACAGTAGACCCCGGTCCCTGAAGCCTTGTGTAAGACGCTGACGGCGCCATTTTGGAAAAAGGCTGCATGCCCACTCTGCCCATCTTTATACAGAGAGGGATCCTGGACCTCAGACGCTCCCTTTCAGACGCTGCTGGCTGTTTGAAATATTACACACCGTCCTCCGCGCTACACTTATAATCTCCACCCACCTCTGCTGGCTGCCCTGGACCCCCCAGGTACCTTCCTCCTGGTAGGCTCTATAATAAAGGAGCTAGATTCTACAGCTCCCTGTATGGGACTCTGGTGGCAGCCATCTTGCCAGCTCCCCCAATCCTTGCAGCTCCCTCAATCCCTGCAGTACAGGTGGATTAAAGGGGGGTGCACTCCGGGGCGTGGTTTAGCTGCTGAGGGAGGAAGACGTGCAGCCTAGGAGCTCCTGCATATTGCCCTGCTTATGGCCGACAGGCCGACTTCGGTATTTCCAGGCATTCACCTGACGTATATTATGCTACATTAAGACCAGACCACGCAGAGGGGATAGCGGGTTGAGCTTCCAACTGGGATATGTCGTAATGTTCTCTCCCTTGGGGCTCTGTTCTGGACTCTATTCTCTTCACCTGGACAAATGACAAGACGGCGCCGCTCTGGGAAAACATCAAAAGCTAAATCCGCAGCCACACAAGCCGCAGCCTTCCATACTTTATTTGGCACCCCCGTCCTTGACCCTATCACCTCCACCGCTCTCATTGACCACTTGCCGCCAATCATCATGGAAGATACCGGGGTCCCGCCCTCTCCAAAACATCGCCAAGCTGGATCTGCCAGTAAAGACTCTGCCGATATGGCGGCAGTCCTCACACAACTACGCTCTCTTCCGACTCGCCAAGACATCCAACAAGATTTATCCAATATGGAAAAAAGAATCCATGATTCCCTACAAGCGAGCCTCTCCAATATCCAATCTGATCTCACGCAAGTAGCAAACAGAGTAGCTGACCTGGAAGATCATAGAGATGAAACGGACTCCAAGCTCGCAGATCTCCACGATCTTGTATCCCGATACTCGTATACCACCACTGAAATGAGGCGTAGACTGGATGATATAGATAACAGAGGGAGGCGGAATAACTTGAGGGTCAAAGGTCTACCAGAAGATGTGCTACCCCAGGGTCTGGTTGCGGCATTGACTACAATATTTAACGACTTGCTGGGTGCCGACCCCAGCTCTCAAATAGTGTTTGATAGAGCACATCGGGCACTACGACCGAGGGGAGCACCTACGGAGCGGCCTAGGGACGTCATCTGCCGGATACATTACTTCCAGGTGAAAGAGACTATCCTACAGAAGTCCAGACAGGCCCCGAACATAGCTTTCAATGGCCACCCCATCCAGATTTTCCAGGACCTTTCCTGGATGACTTTACAACAGAGGCGTCTCCTCCACCCCCTCACGGAAGCTCTTCGGAAGAAGGATATCAGATTCCGCTGGGGCTTTCCTCTAAGCGTCCAAGTTACCCGCGACGGGAACCGACATGTCCTGGAAGACTATGATGGCGTCCCAGCATTCTGCACGGCACTGGGCCTACCGTTAATCTCACTGCCAAATTGGACAGACCCTCTGCAGCTTCCCAATACGGCACTACCCCGCAGGGAGCCTTGGAAAAGAGTGGACGCCTCAAGACGACGCAACCGGGCGGGCAGATCCAATGAAACATCTGAAACCTCATGACGCATCTGCCACCCTAAACTGTGATATCCTTTTTATGCTACCTTACTGAAAGCTCACATTGATCTTTTTTTTTATTTTTATTATTTAATAGGTTGTTTCAAATTTGAGCTTCAATTATCCTGAGAATGCCTACCACTCCCGCACTATTACAAGTTATTAATGTAATTAACTTGAGAGGCTTCCTGTGGGCCGGAAAGGATTAGGTGGCGAGATGGAGGGAGGCGGTTGATTGATTTCCCTCCTCCCTTCTCCTTCCTGACCATGATGTATCCCTTTCAAATACCTCTTTACTTAACTATCTAATATTGTTGAACCCGCTGTTACCCTTTGGACCCCCTTCTCTGCTGTATATTTCTTAGACCATGGGATACTTAATCTATACCCATGGCTATCAATGCAGAGATCACCACTACATGTTGTTGTTTAAGTCTATGTTTCTTTTTTGGTTTCTCCCTTTCTTTTTCTATATTCATGTACCCATGTCTTCCTTTCTTTCCTCATGTGTTTACCCGACTACCCCCCCTCCTTTATGCCACAACCAATTTCAGGTTACTTATGATCCAGCACTGGGTCAGAGTCGTAGTCCTGATATATCGTTAAGCCAGTTGATCCCTATACTTTTTACGTATGGCTAGCCTAAAAATTGTTTCCTACAATGTGAAAGGTTTAAATATCCCTGAAAAGAGGTCGGGCCTGCTACATACCTTACATACTGATGGGGCAGAGGTTATTTTCTTACAGGAGACGCATTTTAAACGAGAGGCCTCCCCTGGTCTTCGCTCCCGCCACTTCCCCAATGGTTATTTTAATGATTATTCTGGGGCGAAGGCTAGGGGTGTTGCTATCCTTTTTGCCAAACATCTCAGATTGCTGGATGTCTCCGAAATGTTGATAGGGGATGGGAGGGGGATTTTGGTTAGAGTTACTATAGCACATCAAACATTTACCTTCGTAAATCTCTACCTTCCTAACCGAGGCCAAACTCGGTTTCTTAAAGAATCACTAGAACTAATCGAGCAAAACCTGATGGGCACTTTGGTAGTGGGAGGTGATCTTAATTGGGTCCTTGAACCTCGCCTGGATTCCTCCTCTGGGTCCCCGCGGAACACGCTTAAAGAATCCAGACGATTTAGAGCTGTTCTACATGATTTTCAACTAGTTGATACCTGGCGTCTTTTGCATCCTTCAGATAAAGATTATACTTTTTACTCACCCCCACATAATACATACTCCCGAATAGACTACCTCTGCGTGAGCCATGCTCATCTAGATCTATTGATTGATGCGACCATCGGCCAAATAACAATATCGGATCATGCCCCAATTGCGCTCACGCTCTCGCTCCGCCATCCTCCCCCCAAACACTGGCGCTGGCGATTCAATGAACAACTCCTCCGGGACCCTGTTTGTAGAGCCCAAATTGAGACAGCAATAGATGACTACATCTCTTTGAACACAACTGGCGATGTGTCCCCGGTTGTACTATGGGAAGCACATAAATGTGTGATCAGAGGCCAGTGCATACAATTAGGCTCACGTCTGAAAAAACAGAAGGTTGAATGTAGAAATGCCTTACTAGAAAAAATAAAAAAACTGGAACTGGCCCACAAGTCTACGCTAGCATCGGATACTTATGCCGAACTCCAAATAGCGAGACAAGCTCTTAATACTTTACTTAGTGACGGTACCCGCAGGGCGTTCCGTAAATGCAGACATAAATATCATAGATGGGGAAACAAACCTGGTAAACTCCTGGCACGTGCTCTTAGAGCTCAGAGATCTTTAACGTACATATCCAAACTCAAAGGCGCTGATGGGATATCTCGGGCCTCTGATACGGAGATAGCGGAGATTTTCCACAATTATTACTCAGCCTTATACAATCTGACCTCCACGCGGACATCAACTGCACGCAAAGATCACATACGCAACATACAAAATTTTTTAGACGAAATCACTTTCCCGACTCTCCCGACAGACATTGCTCAGGCCCTAGACGATCCTTTTACTGGGGAAGAACTGCTGGCTGCCCTAAAGTCATCTCCTAACGGTAAAAGCCCAGGGCCGGACGGCTTTCCAGTCACGTATTACAAGGCCTTTCAGGAGAAACTCAGCCCCCTTCTTCTACAGGCCTGCAATGCCATTTCATCAACGACTCCTCTATCAGGCCAGTCCTTAAGCGCCCATATTACTGTCATCCCAAAAGACTCTAAAGACCCGACGCTCCCTTCCAACTATAGACCGATATCGTTATTAAATGTAGATATTAAATTGTTCGCAAAACTTATGGCTAATCGCCTTAAACCATTACTGCCAGATATACTACACCCTGATCAGGTCGGCTTTGTTATGGGCAGAGAGGCAAGGGACAATACTATTAGAGTCATTGACCTGATAGCGCATGCGCAGATAACTGATACTCCCCTCATGCTTCTTTCCACAGACGCAGAAAAGGCTTTTGATCGGGTGGACTGGGATTTTATGGAGGCAGTGCTCCGACGCTTGGGTCTAGGAGATGTTTTTTTGCAGAGAATCCTTTCATTATATAAAGCCCCATCGGCCCGGGTCAGGGTGAATGGCGTTCTTTCTGAACCCATATCAATCTCCAATGGCACACGTCAGGGTTGCCCGCTGTCACCCTTAATTTTTGTTCTATGCATGGAGGCCCTGGCTCGGGCAATTAGATCCAACCCCAGTATCACGGGCCTGCGAGTGGGCAAAATTGAGCATCGTCTGGCCCTCTTTGCAGACGACCTATTGGCGGTCATAACAAATCCTTTGATTTCCCTACCCAACCTTATGAAAGAATTCATACGATTCGGAGACATGTCGAATTTTAAAATTAATTATTCAAAATCCATGGCAATGAATGTCACGCTCTCACCTGCTGCGGTATCCTCCCTATCGCAATCATTCCAATTCACATGGCAAAAATCCCATATTACATATTTAGGAATTCAAATCCCATCGACACTCACTACTATAGCTAGTATTAACCACACTCCTTTATTGCGCAAATTGCGACAGGAGATGAAGCACTGGCTCACGCAGAGATTCTCATGGCTAGGCCGTATAAATATAGTAAAGATGAACATTCTCCCCAGGTTGCTATACCTTTTCCAAACCATCCCTCTGAAACTTCCCCCACAATTCTTAGCCGAAGCTCACAAGGCAATAAGCCATTTCATTTGGGACGGCCGGAAGCCTAGGTTCAAGCATAGTCATTTATCTAGACTGAAATCACAAGGCGGGCAACAATTACCTATGATTTCCACATATTACCATGCCGCACTACTACATAGAATTATAGACTGGTCTCGCCCTGCTTCCCAGAGGAAACAGTGGGTCGACCTGGAATCTTCTTCCACTAATCTTAACCTACAGGTAGTGCCCTGGTCCCCTAGGTTTGGTCGCTCACCACATCTTACTGTGGGGCCCACATTGGCTCTATGGCGGACACTTCGTTATAAAATGGGACTCACGTCTAAACAAACGTCCGTTATGCCTATATTCAACAATCCATTATTCCCCCCGGGCAGGTCCAATGAGATTGCTTCTAGATGGAGGGGGGCGGGTGTGACTAGGGTGATTCACTTGATTGCACATGGCAAACTCAAAACGTTCGCTGAAATACAGAAAACGGGCGATATACCCGCTAAAGACTATTGGTTCTACCTTCAGGCACACCATTTTATTACATCACAGCGAGAGGCGACAGACCTTTATAAGGCTCTCACTCCCTTTGAATCCATGTGCAGTCAGGAGATAGCCCCCTCACATGTGGTGTCAGGCATCTATAAGATTCTTCGACAGAGTTCCTTTCTTACGGTCCCCTCATTCTGTGACGCCTGGGATAAAGATCTGAAACATCGGGGAATCAAGATCCAATGGGACACACATTGCAGGGTTATGGCACAGTGCTCCACTAGTCTGGACATTGTGGAAACACAATACAAATTACTGACTAGATGGTATAGATGCCCGTCTCTCTTACATAAAATTTACCCCTCAGTCTCTCCCCTATGTTGGAGATGCAGTAAGGAAACTGGCACATTGATCCACATATGGTGGGACTGTTCGTTAATTATCCCATTTTGGAACAAAATTATGGACCTATCAACAAAGATTTTGGGAGGCCGGGTCCCACTGGGTCCGGACTTCTGGCTACTATCACATTCAGATATACCCCCTTCTCGCTACAAGAAATCCCTTCTTAAGCATTTAAATAATGCGGCAAGAGCTGTACTCCCGGTGCACTGGAAATCCACTAACCCACCGACAATATGGGAGTGGTTCCAGCGCATTGACTTCTATATGTACATGGAAGATGTTTATTCTGCCGCCTTAGACAAATATTCGGACTATGTGGCAACCTGGTTTCTTTGGATTGACTTTAAGACCACTAAGACCTATGCTGACTATGCACCCTGAATACACACTGAAAATGGAAGCCCATGGGGCCCTCATACTGCCCTCTAAATGTCTTTACATCCGTGGCTTGTTTCCCCCCCCCCCCCTTTTTTTTTTTTTTTTTTTTTCTCTTCTCCATCCTCCCTTCTTTCCCTTGTCTCCCCCCTCTTTTTGTCTGTTTTTGATGGGTTTTGCGACCTCACACTTTGTCCAAATACTGTGTTACTATGCAATATTGCTCCGAGGTTGCTCTTTATTCCAGATTCTGTAACTTTTTATGAACGATGCACGGTTTAGGATAACGTATATGAATCTGTTAATTTCTCTTTTCACAACCATTTATTGATGTTTTGTATATTTACAGCTGACAAGATATGAGACTGTTGTATACGTTCTATTTTTGATATGTGTGTTGACATATTTGGAAAAATGTTCTATATTACAAAATGAAAAATAAAGAATTTAAAAAAAAAAGTCCATTGGAAGACTTGACTATTGTTGTTAAAAGACATAGGCATTCATATTATAGAGCCGGAAACCACACTAGTAAAATAAGAACATGATAACATGGGATTCAAACCAATGACAGTCTTAATTTGATAGTGCAAACCCAACACCTTACTAACTGTGCTAACCAGACTGTGCATACCAGACACACAATTTATCAGAGATTTAAGTGAATAAGCTACAGTGTCCAAGGTACTAAACATAATATATTCTATGGGGTGTCATAAGCATGTCATTAGAATACTTTCCTACTAAATTTATAAGACATAAGCATTCAATATTTGAGTAAACAAAGAGAAAATAAAGCTATCTATTGGGTTTCACTAAAAAGTCTATTGGAAGACTTGACTATTGTTGTTAAAAAACATAGGCATTCATATTATAGAGTCACAAACCACACTAGTAAAATAAAAACATGATAACATGGGATTTGAACCAATGACAGTCTTAATTTGATAGTGCTTACCCAACACCTTACTAACTGTGCTACCCAGACTGTGCATATCAGACATACAATTTTTCAGAGATTTAAGTGAATAAGCTACAGTGTCTAAGGTACTAAACATAATTTATTCTATGGGGTGTCATAAGCAAGTCATTGGAATACTTTCCTACTAAATTTATAAGACATAAGCATTCAATATTTGAGTAAACAAAGAGAAAATAAAGCTATCTATTGGGTTTCACTAAAAAGTCTATTGGAAGACTTGACTATTGTTGTTAAAAGACATAGGCATTCATATTATAGAGCCACAAACCACACTAGTAAAATAAAAACATGATAACATGGGATTCGAATCAATGACAGTCTTAATTTGAAAGTGCAAACCCAACACCTTACTAACTGTGCTAACCAGACTGTGCATACCAGACACAATTTATCAGAGATTTAAGTGAATAAGCTACAGTGTCCAAGGTACTAAACATAATATATACTATGGGGTGTCATAAGCAAGTCATTGGAATACTTTCCTACTAAATTTATAAGACATAAGCATTCAATATTTGAGTAAACAAAGAGAAAATAAAGCTATCTATTGGGTTTCACTAAAAAGTCCATTGGAAGACTTGACTATTGTTGTTAAAAGACATAGGCATTCATATTATAGAGCCACAAACCACACTAGTAAAATAAAAACATGATAACATGGGATTCGAACCAATGACAGTCTTAATTTGATAGTGCAAACCCAGCACCTTACTAACTGTGTTAACTAGACTGTGCATACCAGACACACAATTTATCAGAGATTTAAATGAAGAAGCTACAGTGTCCAAGGTACTAAACATAATAAACATAAGCATTCAATATTTGAGTAAACAAAGAGAAAATAAAGCTATCTATTGGGTTTCACTAAAAAGTCTGTTAGAAGACTTGACTATTGTTGTTAAAAGACATAGGCATTCATATAATAGAGCCACAAACCACACTAGTAAAATAAAAACATGATAACATGGGATTCGAACCAATGACAGTCTTAATTTGATAGTTCAAACCCAACACCTTACTAACTGTGTTAACTAGACTGTGCATACCAGACACACAATTTATCAGAGATTTAAATGAAGAAGCTACAGTGTCCAAGGTACTAAACATAATATATTCTATGGAGTGTCATAAGCAAGTCATTGGAATACTTTCCTACTAAATTTATAAGACATAAGCATTCAATATTTGAGTAAACAAAGAGAAATTAAAGCTATCTATTGGGTTTCACTAAAAAGTCCATTGGAAGACTTGACTATTGTTGTTAAAAGACATAGGCATTCATATTATAGAGCCACAAACCACACTAGTAAAATAAAAACATGATAACATGGGATTCGAACCAATGACAGTCTTAATTTGATAGTGCTTACCCAACACCTTACTAACTGTGCTACCCAGACTGTGCATATCAGACATACAATTTTTCAGAGATTTAAGTGAATAAGCTACAGTGTCTAAGGTACTAAACATAATTTATTCTATGGGGTGTCATAAGCAAGTCATTGGAATACTTTCCTACTAAATTTATAAGACATAAGCATTCAATATTTGAGTAAACAAAGAGAAAATAAAGCTATCTATTGGGTTTCACTAAAAAGTCTATTGGAAGACTTGACTATTGTTGTTAAAAGACATAGGCATTCATATTATAGAGCCACAAACCACACTAGTAAAATAAAAACATGATAACATGGGATTCGAATCAATGACAGTCTTAATTGGAAAGTGCAAACCCAACACCTTACTAACTGTGCTAACCAGACTGTGCATACCAGACACAATTTATCAGAGATTTAAGTGAATAAGCTACAGTGTCCAAGGTACTAAACATAATATATACTATGGGGTGTCATAAGCAAGTCATTGGAATACTTTCCTACTAAATTTATAAGACATAAGCATTCAATATTTGAGTAAACAAAGAGAAAATAAAGCTATCTATTGGGTTTCACTAAAAAGTCCATTGGAAGACTTGACTATTGTTGTTAAAAGACATAGGCATTCATATTATAGAGCCGCAAACCACACTAGTAAAATAAAAACATGATAACATGGGATTCGAACCAATGACAGTCTTAATTTGATAGTGCAAACCCAACACCTTACTAACTGTGCTAACCAGACTGTGCATACCAAACACATAATTTATCAGAGATTTAAGTGAATAAGCTACAGTGTCCAAGGTACTAAACATAATATATTCTATGGGGTGTCATAAGCATGTCATTAGAATACTTTCCTACTAAATTTATAAGACATAAGCATTCAATATTTGAGTAAACAAAGAGAAAATAAAGCTATCCATTGGGTTTCACTAAAAAGTCTATTGGAAGACTTGACTATTGTTGTTAAAAAACATAGGCATTCATATTATAGAGTCACAAACCACACTAGTAAAATAAAAACATGATAACATGGGATTTGAACCAATGACAGTCTTAATTTGATAGTGCTTACCCAACACCTTACTAACTGTGCTAACCAGACTGTGCATATCAGACACACAATTTTTCAGAGATTTAAGTGAATAAGCTACAGTGTCTAAGGTACTAAACATAATATATTCTATGGGGTGTCATAAGCAAGTCATTGGAATACTTTCCTACTAAATTTATAAGACATAAGCATTCAATATTTGAGTAAACAAAGAGAAAATAAAGCTATCTATTGGGTTTCACTAAAAAGTCTATTGGAAGACTTGACTATTGTTGTTAAAAGACATAGGCATTCATATTATAGAGACACAAACCACACTAGTAAAATAAAAACATGATAACATGGGATTCGAACCAATGACAGTCTTAATTTGATAGTGCAAACCCCGCACCTTACTAACTATGCTAACCAGACTGTGCATACCAGACATACAATTTATCAGATATTTAAGTGAATAAGCTACAGTGTCCAAGGTACTAAACATAATATATTCTATGTGGTGTCATAAGCAAGTCATTAGAATACATTCCTACTAAATTTATAAGACATAAGCATTCAATATCTGAGTAAACAAAGAGAAAATAAAGCTATCTATTGGGTTTCACTAAAAAGTCCATTGGAAGACTTGACTATTGTTGTTAAAAGACATAGGCATTCATATTATAGAGCCGGAAACCACACTAGTAAAATAAGAACATGATAACATGGGATTCAAACCAATGACAGTCTTAATTTGATAGTGCAAACCCAACACCTTACTAACTGTGCTAACCAGACTGTGCATACCAGACATACAATTTTTCAGAGATTTAAGTGAATAAGCTACAGTGTCCAAGGTACTAAACATAATATATTCTATGGGGTGTCATAAGCAAGTCATTGGAATACTTTCCTACTAAATTTATAAGACATAAGCATTCAATATTTGAGTAAACAAAGAGAAAATAAAGCTATCTATTGGGTTTCACTAAAAAGTCTATTGGAAGACTTGACTATTGTTGTTAAAAGACATAGGCATTCATATTATAGAGCCACAAACCACACTAGTAAAATAAAAACATGATAACATGGGATTCGAATCAATGACAGTCTTAATTTGAAAGTGCAAACCCAACACCTTACTAACTGTGCTAACCAGACTGTGCATACCAGACACAATTTATCAGAGATTTAAGTGAATAAGCTACAGTGTCCAAGGTACTAAACATAATATATACTATGGGGTGTCATAAGCAAGTCATTGGAATACTTTCCTACTAAATTTATAAGACATAAGCATTCAATATTTGAGTAAACAAAGAGAAAATAAAGCTATCTATTGGGTTTCACTAAAAAGTCCATTGGAAGACTTGACTATTGTTGTTAAAAGACATAGGCATTCATATTATAGAGCCACAAACCACACTAGTAAAATAAAAACATGATAACATGGGATTCGAACCAACGACAGTCTTAATTTGATAGTGCAAACCCAGCACCTTACTAACTGTGTTAACTAGACTGTGCATACCAGACACACAATTTATCAGAGATTTAAATGAAGAAGCTACAGTGTCCAAGGTACTAAACATAATAAACATAAGCATTCAATATTTGAGTAAACAAAGAGAAAATAAAGCTATCTATTGGGTTTCACTAAAAAGTCTGTTAGAAGACTTGACTATTGTTGTTAAAAGACATAGGCATTCATATAATAGAGCCACAAACCACACTAGTAAAATAAAAACATGATAACATGGGATTCGAACCAATGACAGTCTTAATTTGATAGTTCAAACCCAACACCTTACTGTGTTAACTAGACTGTGCATACCAGACACACAATTTATCAGAGATTTAAATGAAGAAGCTACAGTGTCCAAGGTACTAAACATAATATATTCTATGGAGTGTCATAAGCAAGTCATTGGAATACTTTCCTACTAAATTTATAAGACATAAGCATTCAATATTTGAGTAAACAAAGAGAAATTAAAGCTATCTATTGGGTTTCACTAAAAAGTCCATTGGAAGACTTGACTATTGTTGTTAAAAGACATAGGCATTCATATTATAGAGCCACAAACCACACTAGTAAAATAAAAACATGATAACATGGGATTCGAACCAATGACAGTCTTAATTTGATAGTGCAAACCCCGCACCTTACTAACTATGCTAACCAGACTGTGCATACCAGACATACAATTTATCAGATATTTAAGTGAATAAGCTACAGTGTCCAAGGTACTAAACATAATATATTCTATGTGGTGTCATAAGCAAGTCATTAGAATACATTCCTACTAAATTTATAAGACATAAGCATTCAATATCTGAGTAAACAAAGAGAAAATAAAGCTATCTATTGGGTTTCACTAAAAAGTCCATTGGAAGACTTGACTATTGTTGTTAAAAGACATAGGCATTCATATTATAGAGCCGGAAACCACACTAGTAAAATAAGAACATGATAACATGGGATTCAAACCAATGACAGTCTTAATTTGATAGTGCAATCCCAACACCTTACTAACTGTGCTAACCAGACTGTGCATACCAGACACACAATTTATCAGAGATTTAAGTGAATAAGCTACAGTGTCCAAGGTACTAAACATAATATATTCTATGGGGTGTCATAAGCATGTCATTAGAATACTTTCCTACTAAATTTATAAGACATAAGCATTCAATATTTGAGTAAACAAAGAGAAAATAAAGCTATCTATTGGGTTTCACTAAAAAGTCTATTGGAAGACTTGACTATTGTTGTTAAAAGACATAGGCATTCATATTATAGAGCCACAAACCACACTAGTAAAATAAAAACATGATAACATGGGATTCGAATCAATGACAGTCTTAATTTGAAAGTGCAAACCCAACACCTTACTAACTGTGCTAACCAGACTGTGCATACCAGACACAATTTATCAGAGATTTAAGTGAATAAGCTACAGTGTCCAAGGTACTAAACATAATATATACTATGGGGTGTCATAAGCAAGTCATTGGAATACTTTCCTACTAAATTTATAAGACATAAGCATTCAATATTTGAGTAAACAAAGAGAAAATAAAGCTATCTATTGGGTTTCACTAAAAAGTCCATTGGAAGACTTGACTATTGTTGTTAAAAGACATAGGCATTCATATTATAGAGCCACAAACCACACTAGTAAAATAAAAACATGATAACATGGGATTCGAACCAATGACAGTCTTAATTTGATAGTGCAAACCCAGCACCTTACTAACTGTGTTAACTAGACTGTGCATACCAGACACACAATTTATCAGAGATTTAAATGAAGAAGCTACAGTGTCCAAGGTACTAAACATAATAAACATAAGCATTCAATATTTGAGTAAACAAAGAGAAAATAAAGCTATCTATTGGGTTTCACTAAAAAGTCTGTTAGAAGACTTGACTATTGTTGTTAAAAGACATAGGCATTCATATAATAGAGCCACAAACCACACTAGTAAAATAAAAACATGATAACATGGGATTCGAACCAATGACAGTCTTAATTTGATAGTTCAAACCCAACACCTTACTAACTGTGTTAACTAGACTGTGCATACCAGACACACAATTTATCAGAGATTTAAATGAAGAAGCTACAGTGTCCAAGGTACTAAACATAATATATTCTATGGAGTGTCATAAGCAAGTCATTGGAATACTTTCCTACTAAATTTATAAGACATAAGCATTCAATATTTGAGTAAACAAAGAGAAATTAAAGCTATCTATTGGGTTTCACTAAAAAGTCCATTGGAAGACTTGACTATTGTTGTTAAAAGACATAGGCATTCATATTATAGAGCCACAAACCACACTAGTAAAATAAAAACATGATAACATGGGATTCGAACCAATGACAGTCTTAATTTGATAGTGCAAACCCCGCACCTTACTAACTATGCTAACCAGACTGTGCATACCAGACATACAATTTATCAGATATTTAAGTGAATAAGCTACAGTGTCCAAGGTACTAAACATAATATATTCTATGTGGTGTCATAAGCAAGTCATTAGAATACATTCCTACTAAATTTATAAGACATAAGCATTCAATATCTGAGTAAACAAAGAGAAAATAAAGCTATCTATTGGGTTTCACTAAAAAGTCCATTGGAAGACTTGACTATTGTTGTTAAAAGACATAGGCATTCATATTATAGAGCCGGAAACCACACTAGTAAAATAAGAACATGATAACATGGGATTCAAACCAATGACAGTCTTAATTTGATAGTGCAATCCCAACACCTTACTAACTGTGCTAACCAGACTGTGCATACCAGACACACAATTTATCAGAGATTTAAGTGAATAAGCTACAGTGTCCAAGGTACTAAACATAATATATTCTATGGGGTGTCATAAGCATGTCATTAGAATACTTTCCTACTAAATTTATAAGACATAAGCATTCAATATTTGAGTAAACAAAGAGAAAATAAAGCTATCTATTGGGTTTCACTAAAAAGTCTATTGGAAGACTTGACTATTGTTGTTAAAAGACATAGGCATTCATATTATAGAGCCACAAACCACACTAGTAAAATAAAAACATGATAACATGGGATTCGAATCAATGACAGTCTTAATTTGAAAGTGCAAACCCAACATCTTACTAACTGTGCTAACCAGACTGTGCATACCAGACACAATTTATCAGAGATTTAAGTGAATAAGCTACAGTGTCCAAGGTACTAAACATAATATATACTATGGGGTGTCATAAGCAAGTCATTGGAATACTTTCCTACTAAATTTATAAGACATAAGCATTCAATATTTGAGTAAACAAAGAGAAAATAAAGCTATCTATTGGGTTTCACTAAAAAGTCCATTGGAAGACTTGACTATTGTTGTTAAAAGACATAGGCATTCATATTATAGAGCCGCAAACCACACTAGTAAAATAAAAACATGATAACATGGGATTCAAACCAATGACAGTCTTAATTTGATAGTGCAAACCCAACACCTTACTAACTGTGCTAACCAGACTGTGCATACCAAACACATAATTTATCAGAGATTTAAGTGAATAAGCTACAGTGTCCAAGGTACTAAACATAATATATTCTATGGGGTGTCATAAGCATGTCATTAGAATACTTTCCTACTAAATTTATAAGACATAAGCATTCAATATTTGAGTAAACAAAGAGAAAATAAAGCTATCTATTGGGTTTCACTAAAAAGTCTATTGGAAGACTTGACTATTGTTGTTAAAAAACATAGGCATTCATATTATAGAGTCACAAACCACACTAGTAAAATAAAAACATGATAACATGGGATTTGAACCAATGACAGTCTTAATTTGATAGTGCTTACCCAACACCTTACTAACTGTGCTAACCAGACTGTGCATATCAGACACACAATTTTTCAGAGATTTAAGTGAATAAGCTACAGTGTCTAAGGTACTAAACATAATATATTCTATGGGGTGTCATAAGCAAGTCATTGGAATACTTTCCTACTAAATTTATAAGACATAAGCATTCAATATTTGAGTAAACAAAGAGAAAATAAAGCTATCTATTGGGTTTCACTAAAAAGTCTATTGGAAGACTTGACTATTGTTGTTAAAAGACATAGGCATTCATATAATAGAGCCACAAACCACACTAGTAAAATAAAAACATGATAACATGGGATTCGAATCAATGACAGTCTTAATTTGAAAGTGCAAACCCAACACCTTACTAACTGTGCTAACCAGACTGTGCATACAAGACACAATTTATCAGAGATTTAAGTGAATAAGCTACAGTGTCCAAGGTACTAAACATAATATATACTATGGGGTGTCATAAGCAAGTCATTGGAATACTTTCCTACTAAATTTATAAGACATAAGCATTCAATATTTGAGTAAACAAAGAGAAAATAAAGCTATCTATTGGGTTTCACTAAAAAGTCCATTGGAAGACTTGACTATTGTTGTTAAAAGACATAGGCATTCATATTATAGAGCCACAAACCACACTAGTAAAATAAAAACATGATAACATGGGATTCGAACCAATGACAGTCTTAATTTGATAGTGCAAACCCAGCACCTTACTAACTGTGTTAACTAGACTGTGCATACCAGACACACAATTTATCAGAGATTTAAATGAAGAAGCTACAGTGTCCAAGGTACTAAACATAATAAACATAAGCATTCAATATTTGAGTAAACAAAGAGAAAATAAAGCTATCTATTGGGTTTCACTAAAAAGTCTGTTAGAAGACTTGACTATTGTTGTTAAAAGACATAGGCATTCATATAATAGAGCCACAAACCACACTAGTAAAATAAAAACATGATAACATGGGATTCGAACCAATGACAGTCTTAATTTGATAGTTCAAACCCAACACCTTACTAACTGTGTTAACTAGACTGTGCATACCAGACACACAATTTATCAGAGATTTAAATGAAGAAGCTACAGTGTCCAAGGTACTAAACATAATATATTCTATGGAGTGTCATAAGCAAGTCATTGGAATACTTTTCTACTAAATTTATAAGACATAAGCATTCAATATTTGAGTAAACAAAGAGAAATTAAAGCTATCTATTGGGTTTCACTAAAAAGTCCATTGGAAGACTTGACTATTGTTGTTAAAAGACATAGGCATTCATATTATAGAGCCACAAACCACACTAGTAAAATAAAAACATGATAACATGGGATTCGAACCAATGACAGTCTTAATTTGATAGTGCAAACCCTGCACCTTACTAACTATGCTAACCAGACTGTGCATACCAGACATACAATTTATCAGATATTTAAGTGAATAAGCTACAGTGTCCAAGGTACTAAACATAATATATTCTATGTGGTGTCATAAGCAAGTCATTAGAATACATTCCTACTAAATTTATAAGACATAAGCATTCAATATCTGAGTAAACAAAGAGAAAATAAAGCTATCTATTGGGTTTCACTAAAAAGTCCATTGGAAGACTTGACTATTGTTGTTAAAAGACATAGGCATTCATATTATAGAGCCGGAAACCACACTAGTAAAATAAGAACATGATAACATGGGATTCAAACCAATGACAGTCTTAATTTGATAGTGCAATCCCAACACCTTACTAACTGTGCTAACCAGACTGTGCATACCAGACACACAATTTATCAGAGATTTAAGTGAATAAGCTACAGTGTCCAAGGTACTAAACATAATATATTCTATGGGGTGTCATAAACATGTCATTAGAATACTTTCCTACTAAATTTATAAGACATAAGCATTCAATATTTGAGTAAACAAAGAGAAAATAAAGCTATCTATTGGGTTTCACTAAAAAGTCTATTGGAAGACTTGACTATTGTTGTTAAAAGACATAGGCATTCATATTATAGAGCCACAAACCACACTAGTAAAATAAAAACATGATAACATGGGATTCGAATCAATGACAGTCTTAATTTGAAAGTGCAAACCCAACACCTTACTAACTGTGCTAACCAGACTGTGCATACCAGACACAATTTATCAGAGATTTAAGTGAATAAGCTACAGTGTCCAAGGTACTAAACATAATATATACTATGGGGTGTCATAAGCAAGTCATTGGAATACTTTCCTACTAAATTTATAAGACATAAGCATTCAATATTTGAGTAAACAAAGAGAAAATAAAGCTATCTATTGGGTTTCACTAAAAAGTCCATTGGAAGACTTGACTATTGTTGTTAAAAGACATAGGCATTCATATTATAGAGCCACAAACCACACTAGTAAAATAAAAACATGATAACATGGGATTCGAACCAATGACAGTCTTAATTTGATAGTGCAAACCCAGCACCTTACTAACTGTGTTAACTAGACTGTGCATACCAGACACACAATTTATCAGAGATTTAAATGAAGAAGCTACAGTGTCCAAGGTACTAAACATAATAAACATAAGCATTCAATATTTGAGTAAACAAAGAGAAAATAAAGCTATCTATTGGGTTTCACTAAAAAGTCTGTTAGAAGACTTGACTATTGTTGTTAAAAGACATAGGCATTCATATAATAGAGCCACAAACCACACTAGTAAAATAAAAACATGATAACATGGGATTCGAACCAATGACAGTCTTAATTTGATAGTTCAAACCCAACACCTTACTAACTGTGTTAACTAGACTGTGCATACCAGACACACAATTTATCAGAGATTTAAATGAAGAAGCTACAGTGTCCAAGGTACTAAACATAATATATTCTATGGAGTGTCATAAGCAAGTCATTGGAATACTTTCCTACTAAATTTATAAGACATAAGCATTCAATATTTGAGTAAACAAAGAGAAATTAAAGCTATCTATTGGGTTTCACTAAAAAGTCCATTGGAAGACTTGACTATTGTTGTTAAAAGACATAGGCATTCATATTATAGAGCCACAAACCACACTAGTAAAATAAAAACATGATAACATGGGATTCGAACCAATGACAGTCTTAATTTGATAGTGCAAACCCCGCACCTTACTAACTATGCTAACCAGACTGTGCATACCAGACATACAATTTATCAGATATTTAAGTGAATAAGCTACAGTGTCCAAGGTACTAAACATAATATATTCTATGTGGTGTCATAAGCAAGTCATTAGAATACATTCCTACTAAATTTATAAGACATAAGCATTCAATATCTGAGTAAACAAAGAGAAAATAAAGCTATCTATTGGGTTTCACTAAAAAGTCCATTGGAAGACTTGACTATTGTTGTTAAAAGACATAGGCATTCATATTATAGAGCCGGAAACCACACTAGTAAAATAAGAACATGATAACATGGGATTCAAACCAATGACAGTCTTAATTTGATAGTGCAATCCCAACACCTTACTAACTGTGCTAACCAGACTGTGCATACCAGACACACAATTTATCAGAGATTTAAGTGAATAAGCTACAGTGTCCAAGGTACTAAACATAATATATTCTATGGGGTGTCATAAGCATGTCATTAGAATACTTTCCTACTAAATTTATAAGACATAAGCATTCAATATTTGAGTAAACAAAGAGAAAATAAAGCTATCTATTGGGTTTCACTAAAAAGTCTATTGGAAGACTTGACTATTGTTGTTAAAAGACATAGGCATTCATATTATAGAGCCACAAACCACACTAGTAAAATAAAAACATGATAACATGGGATTCGAATCAATGACAGTCTTAATTTGAAAGTGCAAACCCAACACCTTACTAACTGTGCTAACCAGACTGTGCATACCAGACACAATTTATCAGAGATTTAAGTGAATAAGCTACAGTGTCCAAGGTACTAAACATAATATATACTATGGGGTGTCATAAGCAAGTCATTGGAATACTTTCCTACTAAATTTATAAGACATAAGCATTCAATATTTGAGTAAACAAAGAGAAAATAAAGCTATCTATTGGGTTTCACTAAAAAGTCCATTGGAAGACTTGACTATTGTTGTTAAAAGACATAGGCATTCATATTATAGAGCCGCAAACCACACTAGTAAAATAAAAACATGATAACATGGGATTCGAACCAATGACAGTCTTAATTTGATAGTGCAAACCCAACACCTTACTAACTGTGCTAACCAGACTGTGCATACCAAACACATAATTTATCAGAGATTTAAGTGAATAAGCTACAGTGTCCAAGGTACTAAACATAATATATTCTATGGGGTGTCATAAGCATGTCATTAGAATACTTTCCTACTAAATTTATAAGACATAAGCATTCAATATTTGAGTAAACAAAGAGAAAATAAAGCTATCTATTGGGTTTCACTAAAAAGTCTATTGGAAGACTTGACTATTGTTGTTAAAAAACATAGGCATTCATATTATAGAGTCACAAACCACACTAGTAAAATAAAAACATGATAACATGGGATTTGAACCAATGACAGTCTTAATTTGATAGTGCTTACCCAACACCTTACTAACTGTGCTAACCAGACTGTGCATATCAGACACACAATTTTTCAGAGATTTAAGTGAATAAGCTACAGTGTCCAAGGTACTAAACATAATATATTCTATGGGGTGTCATAAGCAAGTCATTGGAATACTTTCCTACTAAATTTATAAGACATAAGCATTCAATATTTGAGTAAACAAAGAGAAAATAAAGCTATCTATTGGGTTTCACTAAAAAGTCTATTGGAAGACTTGACTATTGTTGTTAAAAGACATAGGCATTCATATTATAGAGACACAAACCACACTAGTAAAATAAAAACATGATAACATGGGATTTGAACCAATGACAGTCTTAATTTGATAGTGCAAACCCAGCACCTTACTAACTGTGTTAACTAGACTGTGCATACCAGACACACAATTTATCAGAGATTTAAATGAAGAAGCTACAGTGTCCAAGGTACTAAACATAATATGTACTATGGGGTGTCATAAGCAAGTCATTGGAATACTTTCCTACTAAATTTATAAGACATAAGCATTCAATATTTGAGTAAACAAAGAGAAAATAAAGCTATCTATTGGGTTTCACTAAAAAGTCCATTGGAAGACTTGACTATTGTTGTTAAAAGACATAGGCATTCATATTATAGAGCCACAAACCACACTAGTAAAATAAAAACATAACATGGGATTCGAACCAATGACAGTCTTAATTTGATAGTGCAAACCCAGCACCTTACTAACTGTGTTAACTAGACTGTGCATACCAGACACACAATTTATCAGAGATTTAAATGAAGAAGCTACAGTGTCCAAGGTACTAAACATAATAAACATAAGCATTCAATATTTGAGTAAACAAAGAGAAAATAAAGCTATCTATTGGGTTTCACTAAAAAGTCTGTTAGAAGACTTGACTATTGTTGTTAAAAGACATAGGCATTCATATAATAGAGCCACAAACCACACTAGTAAAATAAAAACATGATAACATGGGATTCGAACCAATGACAGTCTTAATTTGATAGTTCAAACCCAACACCATACTAACTGTGTTAACTAGACTGTGCATACCAGACACACAATTTATCAGAGATTTAAATGAAGAAGCTACAGTGTCCAAGGTACTAAACATAATATATTCTATGGAGTGTCATAAGCAAGTCATTGGAATACTTTCCTACTAAATTTATAAGACATAAGCATTCAATATTTGAGTAAACAAAGAGAAATTAAAGCTATCTATTGGGTTTCACTAAAAAGTCCATTGGAAGACTTGACTATTGTTGTTAAAAGACATAGGCATTCATATTATAGAGCCACAAACCACACTAGTAAAATAAAAACTTGATAACACGGGATTCGGACCAATGACAGTCTTAATTTGATAGTGCAAACCCCGCACCTTACTAACTATGCTAACCAGACTGTGCATACCAGACATACAATTTATCAGATATTTAAGTGAATAAGCTACAGTGTCCAAGGTACTAAACATAATATATTCTATGTGGTGTCATAAGCAAGTCATTAGAATACATTCCTACTAAATTTATAAGACATAAGCATTCAATATCTGAGTAAACAAAGAGAAAATAAAGCTATCTATTGGGTTTCACTAAAAAGTCCATTGGAAGACTTGACTATTGTTGTTAAAAGACATAGGCATTCATATTATAGAGCCGGAAACCACACTAGTAAAATAAGAACATGATAACATGGGATTCAAACCAATGACAGTCTTAATTTGATAGTGCAAACCCAACACCTTACTAACTGTGCTAACCAGACTGTGCATACCAGACACACAATTTATCAGAGATTTAAGTGAATAAGCTACAGTGTCCAAGGTACTAAACATAATATATTCTATGGGGTGTCATAAGCATGTCATTAGAATACTTTCCTACTAAATTTATAAGACATAAGCATTCAATATTTGAGTAAACAAAGAGAAAATAAAGCTATCTATTGGGTTTCACTAAAAAGTCTATTGGAAGACTTGACTATTGTTGTTAAAAAACATAGGCATTCATATTATAGAGTCACAAACCACACTAGTAAAATAAAAACATGATATTTGAACCAATGACAGTCTTAATTTGATAGTGCTTACCCAACACCTTACTAACTGTGCTACCCAGACTGTGCATATCAGACATACAATTTTTCAGAGATTTAAGTGAATAAGCTACAGTGTCTAAGGTACTAAACATAATTTATTCTATGGGGTGTCATAAGCAAGTCATTGGAATACTTTCCTACTAAATTTATAAGACATAAGCATTCAATATTTGAGTAAACAAAGAGAAAATAAAGCTATCTATTGGGTTTCACTAAAAAGTCTATTGGAAGACTTGACTATTGTTGTTAAAAGACATAGGCATTCATATTATAGAGCCACAAACCACACTAGTAAAATAAAAACATGATAACATGGGATTCGAACCAATGACAGTCTTAATTTGATAGTGCAAACCCAGCACCTTACTAACTATGCTAACCAGACTGTGCATACCAGGCAAACAATTTATCAGAAATGTAAGTTAATAAGCTACAGTGTCCAAGGTACTAAACATAATATATTCTATGTGGTGTCATAAGCAAGTCATTAGAATACATTCCTACTAAATTTATAAGACATAAGCATTCAATATTTGAGTAAACAAAGAGAAAATAAAGCTATCTATTGGGTTTCACTAAAAAGTCCATTGGAAGACTTGACTATTGTTGTTAAAAGACATAGGCATTCATATTATAGAGCCGCAAACCACACTAGTAAAATAAAAACATGATAACATGGGATTCAAACCAATGACAGTCTTAATTTGATAGTGCAAACCCAACACCTTACTAACTGTGCTAACCAGACTGTGCATACCAGACGCACAATTTATCAGAGATTTAAGTGAATAAGCTACAGTGTCCAAGGTACTAAACATAATATATTCTATGGGGTGTCATAAGCATGTCATTAGAATACTTTCCTACTAAATTTATAAGACATAAGCATTCAATATTAGAGTAAACAAAGAGAAAATAAAGCTATCTATAGGGTTACACTAAAAAGTCCATTGGAAGACTTGACTATTGTTGTTAAAAGACATAGGCATTCATATTATAGAGTCACAAACCACACTAGTAAAATAAAAACATGATAACATGGGATTTGAACCAATGACAGTCTTAATTTGATAGTGCAAACCCAACACCTTACTAACTGTGCTAACCAGACTGTGCATATCAGATTTTTCAGAGATTTAAGTGAATAAGCTACAGTGTCTAAGGTACTAAACATAATATATTCTATGGGGTGTCATAAGCAAGTCATTGGAATACTTTCCTACTAAATTTATAAGACATAAGCATTCAATATTTGGGTAAACAAAGAGAAAATAAAGCTATCTATTGGGTTTCACTAAAAAGTCTATTGGAAGACTTGACTATTGTTGTTAAAAGACATAGGCATTCATATTATAGAGCCACAAACCACACTAGTAAAATAAAAACATGATAACATGGGATTCGAACCAATGACAGTCTTAATTTGATAGTGCAAACCCAACACCTTACTAACTGTGCTAACCAGACTGAGCATACCAAAAATTTTTTATCAGAGATTTAAGTGAAGAAGCTACAGTGTCCAAGGTACTAAACATAATATATTCTATGGGGTGTCATAAGCAAGTCATTGGAATACTTTCCTACTAAATTTATAAGACATAAGCATTCAATATTTGAGTAAACAAAGAGAAAATAAAGCTATCTATTGGGTTTCACTAAAAAGTCCATTGGAAGACTTGACTATTGTTGTTAAAAGACATAGGCATTCATATTATAGAGCCGGAAACCACACTAGTAAAATAAGAACATGATAACATGGGATTCAAACCAATGACAGTCTTAATTTGAAAGTGCAAACCCAACACCTTACTAACTGTGCTAACCAGACTGTGCATACCAGACACATAATTTATCAGAGATTTAAGTGAATAAGCTACAGTGTCCAAGGTACTAAACATAATATATTCTATGGGGTGTCATAAGCATGTCATTAGAATACTTTCCTACTAAATTTATAAGACATAAGCATTCAATATTTGAGTAAACAAAGAGAAAATAAAGCTATCTATTGGGTTTCACTAAAAAGTCTATTGGAAGACTTGACTATTGTTGTTAAAAAACATAGGCATTCATATTATAGAGTCACAAACCACACTAGTAAAATAAAAACATGATAACATGGGATTTGAACCAATGACAGTCTTAATTTGATAGTGCTTACCCCACACCTTACTAACTGTGCTAACCAGACTGTGCATATCAGACACACAATTTTTCAGAGATTTAAGTGAATAAGCTACAGTGTCTAAGGTACTAAACATAATATATTCTATGGGGTGTCATAAGCAAGTCATTGGAATACTTTCCTACTAAATTTATAAGACATAAGCATTCAATATTTGAGTAAACAAAGAGAAAATAAAGCTATCTATTGGGTTTCACTAAAAAGTCTATTGGAAGACTTGACTATTGTTGTTAAAAGACATAGGCATTCATATTATAGAGTCACAAACCACACTAGTAAAATAAAAACATGATAACATGGGATTTGAACCAATGACAGTCTTAATTTGATAGTGCAAACCCAACACCTTACTAACTATGCTAACCAGACTGTGCATACCAAACACATAATTTATCAGAGATTTAAGTGAATAAGCTACAGTGTCCAAGGTACTAAACATAATTTATTCTATGGGGTGTCATAAGCATGTCATTAGAATACTTTCCTACTAAATTTATAAGACATAAGCATTCAATATTTGAGTAAACAAAGAGAAAATAAAGCTATCTATTGGGTTTCACTAAAAAGTCTATTGGAAGACTTGACTATTGTTGTTAAAAAACATAGGCATTCATATTATAGAGTCACAAACCACACTAGTAAAATAAAAACATGATAACATGGGATTTGAACCAATGACAGTCTTAATTTGATAGTGCTTACCCCACACCTTACTAACTGTGCTAACCAGACTGTGCATATCAGACACACAATTTTTCAGAGATTTAAGTGAATAAGCTACAGTGTCTAAGGTACTAAACATAATATATTCTATGGGGTGTCATAAGCAAGTCATTGGAATACTTTCCTACTAAATTTATAAGACATAAGCATTCAATATTTGAGTAAACAAAGAGAAAATAAAGCTATCTATTGGGTTTCACTAAAAAGTCTATTGGAAGACTTGACTATTGTTGTTAAAAGACATAGGCATTCATATTATAGAGACACAAACCACACTAGTAAAATAAAAACATGATAACATGGGATTTGAACCAATGACAGTCTTAATTTGATAGTGCAAACCCAACACCTTACTAACTATGCTAACCAGACTGGGTACACCAGACACCATTTATCAGAGATTTAAGTGAATAAGCTACAGTGTCCAAGGTACTAAACATAATATGTACTATGGGGTGTCATAAGCAAGTCATTGGAATACTTTCCTACTAAATTTATAAGACATAAGCATTCAATATTTGAGTAAACAAAGAGAAAATAAAGCTATCTATTGGGTTTCACTAAAAAGTCCATTGGAAGACTTGACTATTGTTGTTAAAAGACATAGGCATTCATATTATAGAGCCACAAACCACACTAGTAAAATAAAAACATGATAACATGGGATTCGAACCAATGACAGTCTTAATTTGATAGTGCAAACCCAGCACCTTACTAACTATGCTAACCAGACTGTGCATACCAGGCAAACAATTTATCAGAAATGTAAGTTAATAAGCTACAGTGTCCAAGGTACTAAACATAATATATTCTATGTGGTGTCATAAGCAAGTCATTAGAATACATTCCTACTAAATTTATAAGACATAAGCATTCAATATTTGAGTAAACAAAGAGTAAAATAAAGCTATCTATTGGGTTTCACTAAAAAGTCCATTGGAAGACTTGACTATTGTTGTTAAAAGACATAGGCATTCATATTATAGAGCCGCAAACCACACTAGTAAAATAAAAACATGATAACATGGGATTCAAACCAATGACAGTCTTAATTTGATAGTGCAAACCCAACACCTTACTAACTGTGCTAACCAGACTGTGCATACCAGACACACAATTTATCAGAGATTTAAGTGAATAAGCTACAGTGTCCAAGGTACTAAACATAATATATTCTATGGGGTGTCATAAGCATGTCATTAGAATACTTTCCTACTAAATTTATAAGACATAAGCATTCAATATTAGAGTAAACAAAGAGAAAATAAAGCTATCTATAGGGTTACACTAAAAAGTCCATTGGAAGACTTGACTATTGTTGTTAAAAGACATAGGCATTCATATTATAGAGTCACAAACCACACTAGTAAAATAAAAACATGATAACATGGGATTTGAACCAATGACAGTCTTAATTTGATAGTGCAAACCCAACACCTTACTAACTGTGCTAACCAGACTGTGCATATCAGATTTTTCAGAGATTTAAGTGAATAAGCTACAGTGTCTAAGGTACTAAACATAATATATTCTATGGGGTGTCATAAGCAAGTCATTGGAATACTTTCCTACTAAATTTATAAGACATAAGCATTCAATATTTGGGTAAACAAAGAGAAAATAAAGCTATCTATTGGGTTTCACTAAAAAGTCTATTGGAAGACTTGACTATTGTTGTTAAAAGACATAGGCATTCATATTATAGAGCCACAAACCACACTAGTAAAATAAAAACATGATAACATGGGATTCGAACCAATGACAGTCTTAATTTGATAGTGCAAACCCAACACCTTACTAACTGTGCTAACCAGACTGAGCATACTAAAAAATTTTTATCAGAGATTTAAGTGAAGAAGCTACAGTGTCCAAGGTACTAAACATAATATATTCTATGGGGTGTCATAAGCAAGTCATTGGAATACTTTCCTACTAAATTTATAAGACATAAGCATTCAATATTTGAGTAAACAAAGAGAAAATAAAGCTATCTATTGGGTTTCACTAAAAAGTCCATTGGAAGACTTGACTATTGTTGTTAAAAGACATAGGCATTCATATTATAGAGCCGGAAACCACACTAGTAAAATAAGAACATGATAACATGGGATTCAAACCAATGACAGTCTTAATTTGATAGTGCAAACCCAACTCCTTACTAACTGTGCTAACCAGACTGTGCATACCAGACACACAATTTATCAGAGATTTAAGTGAATAAGCTACAGTGTCCAAGGTACTAAACATAATTTATTCTATGGGGTGTCATAAGCAAGTCTTCGGAATACTTTCCTACTAAATTTATAAGACATAAGCATTCAATATTTGAGTAAACAAAGAGAAAATAAAGCTATCTATTGGGTTTCACTAAAAAGTCTATTGGAAGACTTGACTATTGTTGTTAAAAGACATAGGCATTCATATTATAGAGCCACAAACCACACTAGTAAAATAAAAACATGATAACATGGGATTCGAACCAATGACAGTTTTAATTTGATAGTGCAAACCCAACACCTTACTAACTGTGCTAACCAGACTGAGCATACCAAAAAATTTTTATCAGAGATTTAAGTGAAGAAGCTACAGTGTCCAAGGTACTAAACATAATATATTCTATGGGGTGTCATAAGCAAGTCATTGGAATACTTTCCTACTAAATTTATAAGACATAAGCATTCAATATTTGAGTAAACAAAGAGAAAATAAAGCTATCTATTGGGTTTCACTAAAAAGTCCATTGGAAGACTTGACTATTGTTGTTAAAAGACATAGGCATTCATATTATAGAGCCGGAAACCACACTAGTAAAATAAGAACATGATAACATGGGATTCAAACCAATGACAGTCTTAATTTGAAAGTGCAAACCCAACACCTTACTAACTGTGCTAACCAGACTGTGCATACCAGACACATAATTTATCAGAGATTTAAGTGAATAAGCTACAGTGTCCAAGGTACTAAACATAATATATTCTATGGGGTGTCATAAGCATGTCATTAGAATACTTTCCTACTAAATTTATAAGACATAAGCATTCAATATTTGAGTAAACAAAGAGAAAATAAAGCTATCTATTGGGTTTCACTAAAAAGTCTATTGGAAGACTTGACTATTGTTGTTAAAAAACATAGGCATTCATATTATAGAGTCACAAACCACACTAGTAAAATAAAAACATGATAACATGGGATTTGAACCAATGACAGTCTTAATTTGATAGTGCTTACCCCACACCTTACTAACTGTGCTAACCAGACTGTGCATATCAGACACACAATTTTTCAGAGATTTAAGTGAATAAGCTACAGTGTCTAAGGTACTAAACATAATATATTCTATGGGGTGTCATAAGCAAGTCATTGGAATACTTTCCTACTAAATTTATAAGACATAAGCATTCAATATTTGAGTAAACAAAGAGAAAATAAAGCTATCTATTGGGTTTCACTAAAAAGTCTATTGGAAGACTTGACTATTGTTGTTAAAAGACATAGGCATTCATATTATAGAGTCACAAACCACACTAGTAAAATAAAAACATGATAACATGGGATTTGAACCAATGACAGTCTTAATTTGATAGTGCAAACCCAACACCTTACTAACTATGCTAACCAGACTGTGCATACCAAACACATAATTTATCAGAGATTTAAGTGAATAAGCTACAGTGTCCAAGGTACTAAACATAATATATTCTATGGGGTGTCATAAGCATGTCATTAGAATACTTTCCTACTAAATTTATAAGACATAAGCATTCAATATTTGAGTAAACAAAGAGAAAATAAAGCTATCTATTGGGTTTCACTAAAAAGTCTATTGGAAGACTTGACTATTGTTGTTAAAAAACATAGGCATTCATATTATAGAGTCACAAACCACACTAGTAAAATAAAAACATGATAACATGGGATTTGAACCAATGACAGTCTTAATTTGATAGTGCTTACCCCACACCTTACTAACTGTGCTAACCAGACTGTGCATATCAGACACACAATTTTTCAGAGATTTAAGTGAATAAGCTACAGTGTCTAAGGTACTAAACATAATATATTCTATGGGGTGTCATAAGCAAGTCATTGGAATACTTTCCTACTAAATTTATAAGACATAAGCATTCAATATTTGAGTAAACAAAGAGAAAATAAAGCTATCTATTGGGTTTCACTAAAAAGTCTATTGGAAGACTTGACTATTGTTGTTAAAAGACATAGGCATTCATATTATAGAGACACAAACCACACTAGTAAAATAAAAACATGATAACATGGGATTTGAACCAATGACAGTCTTAATTTGATAGTGCAAACCCAACACCTTACTAACTATGCTAACCAGACTGGGTACACCAGACACCATTTATCAGAGATTTAAGTGAATAAGCTACAGTGTCCAAGGTACTAAACATAATATGTACTATGGGGTGTCATAAGCAAGTCATTGGAATACTTTCCTACTAAATTTATAAGACATAAGCATTCAATATTTGAGTAAACAAAGAGAAAATAAAGCTATCTATTGGGTTTCACTAAAAAGTCCATTGGAAGACTTGACTATTGTTGTTAAAAGACATAGGCATTCATATTATAGAGCCACAAACCACACTAGTAAAATAAAAACATGATAACATGGGATTCGAACCAATGACAGTCTTAATTTGATAGTGCAAACCCAGCACCTTACTAACTATGCTAACCAGACTGTGCATACCAGGCAAACAATTTATCAGAAATGTAAGTTAATAAGCTACAGTGTCCAAGGTACTAAACATAATATATTCTATGTGGTGTCATAAGCAAGTCATTAGAATACATTCCTACTAAATTTATAAGACATAAGCATTCAATATTTGAGTAAACAAAGAGAAAATAAAGCTATCTATTGGGTTTCACTAAAAAGTCCATTGGAAGACTTGACTATTGTTGTTAAAAGACATAGGCATTCATATTATAGAGCCGCAAACCACACTAGTAAAATAAAAACATGATAACATGGGATTCAAACCAATGACAGTCTTAATTTGATAGTGCAAACCCAACACCTTACTAACTGTGCTAACCAGACTGTGCATACCAGACACACAATTTATCAGAGATTTAAGTGAATAAGCTACAGTGTCCAAGGTACTAAACATAATATATTCTATGGGGTGTCATAAGCATGTCATTAGAATACTTTCCTACTAAATTTATAAGACATAAGCATTCAATATTAGAGTAAACAAAGAGAAAATAAAGCTATCTATAGGGTTACACTAAAAAGTCCATTGGAAGACTTGACTATTGTTGTTAAAAGACATAGGCATTCATATTATAGAGTCACAAACCACACTAGTAAAATAAAAACATGATAACATGGGATTTGAACCAATGACAGTCTTAATTTGATAGTGCAAACCCAACACCTTACTAACTGTGCTAACCAGACTGTGCATATCAGATTTTTCAGAGATTTAAGTGAATAAGCTACAGTGTCTAAGGTACTAAACATAATATATTCTATGGGGTGTCATAAGCAAGTCATTGGAATACTTTCCTACTAAATTTATAAGACATAAGCATTCAATATTTGGGTAAACAAAGAGAAAATAAAGCTATCTATTGGGTTTCACTAAAAAGTCTATTGGAAGACTTGACTATTGTTGTTAAAAGACATAGGCATTCATATTATAGAGCCACAAACCACACTAGTAAAATAAAAACATGATAACATGGGATTCGAACCAATGACAGTCTTAATTTGATAGTGCAAACCCAACACCTTACTAACTGTGCTAACCAGACTGAGCATACTAAAAATTTTTTATCAGAGATTTAAGTGAAGAAGCTACAGTGTCCAAGGTACTAAACATAATATATTCTATGGGGTGTCATAAGCAAGTCATTGGAATACTTTCCTACTAAATTTATAAGACATAAGCATTCAATATTTGAGTAAACAAAGAGAAAATAAAGCTATCTATTGGGTTTCACTAAAAAGTCCATTGGAAGACTTGACTATTGTTGTTAAAAGACATAGGCATTCATATTATAGAGCCGGAAACCACACTAGTAAAATAAGAACATGATAACATGGGATTCAAACCAATGACAGTCTTAATTTGATAGTGCAAACCCAACTCCTTACTAACTGTGCTAACCAGACTGTGCATACCAGACACACAATTTATCAGAGATTTAAGTGAATAAGCTACAGTGTCCAAGGTACTAAACATAATTTATTCTATGGGGTGTCATAAGCAAGTCTTCGGAATACTTTCCTACTAAATTTATAAGACATAAGCATTCAATATTTGAGTAAACAAAGAGAAAATAAAGCTATCTATTGGGTTTCACTAAAAAGTCTATTGGAAGACTTGACTATTGTTGTTAAAAAACATAGGCATTCATATTATAGAGTCACAAACCACACTAGTAAAATAAAAACATGATAACATGGGATTTGAACCAATGACAGTCTTAATTTGATAGTGCTTACCCAACACCTTACTAACTGTGCTAACCAGACTGTGCATACCAAACACATAATTTATCAGAGATTTAAGTGAATAAGCTACAGTGTCCAAGGTACTAAACATAATATATTCTATGGGGTGTCATAAGCATGTCATTAGAATACTTTCCTACTAAATTTATAAGACATAAGCATTCAATATTTGAGTAAACAAAGAGAAAATAAAGCTATCTATTGGGTTTCACTAAAAAGTCTATTGGAAGACTTGACTATTGTTGTTAAAAAACATAGGCATTCATATTATAGAGTCACAAACCACACTAGTAAAATAAAAACATGATAACATGGGTTTTGAACCAATGACAGTCTTAATTTGATAGTGCTTACCCAACACCTTACTAACTGTGCTAACCAGACTGTGCATATCAGACACACAATTTTTCAGAGATTTAAGTGAATAAGCTACAGTGTCTAAGGTACTAAACATAATATATTCTATGGGGTGTCATAAGCAAGTCATTGGAATACTTTCCTACTAAATTTATAAGACATAAGCATTCAATATTTGAGTAAACAAAGAGAAAATAAAGCTATCTATTGGGTTTCACTAAAAAGTCTATTGGAAGACTTGACTATTGTTGTTAAAAGACATAGGCATTCATATTATAGAGCCGCAAACAACACTAGTAAAATAAAAACATGATAACATGGGATTTGAACCAATGACAGTCTTAATTTGATAGTGCAAACCCAACACCTTACTAACTGTGCTAACCAAACTGGGCACACCAGACACAATTTATCAGAGATTTAAGTGAATAAGCTACAGTGTCCAAGGTACTAAACATAATATATTCTATGGGGTGTCATAAGCAAGTCATTGGAATACTTTCCTACTAAATTTATAAGACATAAGCATTCAATATTTGAGTAAACAAAGAGAAAATAAAGCTATCTATTGGGTTTCACTAAAAAGTCCATTGGAAGACTTGACTATTGTTGTTAAAAGACATAGGCATTCATATTATAGAGCCACAAACCACACTAGTAAAATAAAAACATGATAACATGGGATTCGAACCAATGACAGTCTTAATTTGATAGTGCAAACCCAGCACCTTACTAACTATGCTAACCAGACTGGGTACACCAGACACCATTTATCAGAGATTTAAGTGAATAAGCTACAGTGTCCAAGGTACTAAACATAATATGTACTATGGGGTGTCATAAGCAAGTCATTGGAATACTTTCCTACTAAATTTATAAGACATAAGCTTTCAATATTTGAGTAAACAAAGAGAAAATAAAGCTATCTATTGGGTTTCACTAAAAAGTCCATTGGAAGACTTGACTATTGTTGTTAAAAGACATAGGCATTCATATTATAGAGCCACAAACCACACTAGTAAAATAAAAACATGATAACATGGGATTCGAACCAATGACAGTCTTAATTTGATAGTGCAAACCCAGCACCTTACTAACTATGCTAACCAGACTGTGCATACCAGGCAAACAATTTATCAGAAATGTAAGTTAATAAGCTACAGTGTCCAAGGTACTAAACATAATATATTCTATGTGGTGTCATAAGCAAGTCATTAGAATACATACCTACTAAATTTATAAGACATAAGCATTCAATATTTGAGTAAACAAAGAGAAAATAAAGCTATCTATTGGGTTTCACTAAAAAGTCCATTGGAAGACTTGACTATTGTTGTTAAAAGACATAGGCATTCATATTATAGAGCCGCAAACCACACTAGTAAAATAAAAACATGATAACATGGGATTCAAACCAATGACAGTCTTAATTTGATAGTGCAAACCCAACACCTTACTAACTGTGCTAACCAGACTGTGCATACCAGACACACAATTTATCAGAGATTTAAGTGAATAAGCTACAGTGTCCAAGGTACTAAACATAATATATTCTATGGGGTGTCATAAGCATGTCATTAGAATACTTTCCTACTAAATTTATAAGACATAAGCATTCAATATTAGAGTAAACAAAGAGAAAATAAAGCTATCTATAGGGTTACACTAAAAAGTCCATTGGAAGACTTGACTATTGTTGTTAAAAGACATAGGCATTCATATTATAGAGTCACAAACCACACTAGTAAAATAAAAACATGATAACATGGGATTTGAACCAATGACAGTCTTAATTTGATAGTGCAAACCCAACACCTTACTAACTGTGCTAACCAGACTGTGCATACCAAACACACAATTTATCAGAGATTTAAGTGAATAAGCTACAGTGTCCAAGGTACTAAACATAATTTATTCTATGGGGTGTCATAAGCAAGTCTTCGGAATACTTTCCTACTAAATTTATAAGACATAAGCATTCAATATTTGAGTAAACAAAGAGAAAATAAAGCTATCTATTGGGTTTCACTAAAAAGTCTATTGGAAGACTTGACTATTGTTGTTAAAAAACATAGGCATTCATATTATAGAGTCACAAACCACACTAGTAAAATAAAAACATGATAACATGTGATTTGAACCAATGACAGTCTTAATCTGATAGTGCAAACCCAACACCTTACTAACTGTGCTAACCAGACTGTGCATACCAGACACACAATTTATCAGAGATTTAAGTGAATAAGCTACAGTGTCCAAGGTACTAAACATAATAAACATAAGCATTCAATATTTGAGTAAACAAAGAGAAAATAAAGCTATCTATTGGGTTTCACTAAAAAGTCTGTTAGAAGACTTGACTATTGTTGTTAAAAGACATAGGCATTCATATTATAGAGCCACAAACCACACTAGTAAAATAAAAACATGATAACATGGGATTCGAACCAATGACAGTCTTAATTTGATAGTTCAAACCCAACACCTTACTAACTGTGTTAACTAGACTGTGCATACCAGACACACAATTTATCAAAGATTTAAATGAAGAAGCTACAGTGTCCAAGGTACTAAACATAATATATTCTATGGAGTGTCATAAGCAAGTCATTGGAATACTTTCCTACTAAATTTATAAGACATAAGCATTCAATATTTGAGTAAACAAAGAGAAAATAAAGCAATCTATTGGGTTTCACTAAAAAGTCCATTGGAAGACTTGACTATTGTTGTTAAAAGACATAGGCATTCATATTATAGAGCCACAAACCACACTAGTAAAATAAAAACATGATAACATGGGATTCGAACCAATGACAGTCTTAATTTGATAGTGCAAACCCTGCACCTTACTAACTATGCTAACCAGACTGTGCATACCAGACATACAATTTATCAGATATTTAAGTGAATAAGCTACAGTGTCCAAGGTACTAAACATAATATATTCTATGTGGTGTCATAAGCAAGTCATTAGAATACATTCCTACTAAATTTATAAGACATAAGCATTCAATATTTGAGTAAACAAAGAGAAAATAAAGCTATCTATTGGGTTTCACTAAAAAGTCCATTGGAAGACTTGACTATTGTTGTTAAAAGACATTGGCATTCATATTATAGAGCCGCAAACCACACTAGTAAAATAAAAACATGATAACATGGGATTCAAACCAATGACAGTCTTAATTTGGTAGTGCAAACCCAACACCTTACTAACTGTGCTAACCAGACTGTGCATACCAGACACACAATTTATCAGATATTTAAGTGAATAAGCTACAGTGTCCAAGGTACTAAACATAATATATTCTATGGGGTGTCATAAGCATGTCATTAGAATACTTTCCTACTAAATTTATAAGACATAAGCATTCAATATTTGAGTAAACAAAGAGAAAATAAAGCTATCTATAGGGTTACACTAAAAAGTCTATTGGAAGACTTGACTATTGTTGTTAAAAGACATAGGCATTCATATTATAGAGTCACAAACCACACTAGTAAAATAAAAACATGATAACATGGGATTTGAACCAATGACAGTCTTAATTTGATAGTGCAAACCCAACACCTTACTAACTGTGCTAACCAGACTGTGCATACCAGACGCACAATTTATCAGAGATTTAAGTGAATAAGCTACAGTGTCCAAGGTACTAAACATAATTTATTCTATGGGGTGTCATAAGCAAGTCATTGGAATACTTTCCTACTAAATTTACAAGACATAAGCATTCAATATTTGAGTAAACAAAGAGAAAATAAAGCTATCTATTGGGTTTCACTAAAAAGTCTATTGGAAGACTTGACTATTGTTGTTAAAAAACATAGGCATTCATATTATAGAGTCACAAACCACACTAGTAAAATAAAAACATGATAACATGGGATTTAAACCAATGACTGTCTTAATTTGATAGTGCAAACCCAACACCTTACTAACTGTGCTAACCAGACTGTGCATATCAGATTTTTCAGAGATTTAAGTGAATAAGCTACAGTGTCTAAGGTACTAAACATAATATATTCTATGGGGTGTCATAAGCAAGTCATTGGAATACTTTCCTACTAAATTTATAAGACATAAGCATTCAATATTTGGGTAAACAAAGAGAAAATAAAGCTATCTATTGGGTTTCACTAAAAAGTCTATTGGAAGACTTGACTATTGTTGTTAAAAGACATTGGCATTCATATTATAGAGCCGCAAACCACACTAGTAAAATAAAAACATGGGATTCAAACCAATGACAGTCTTAATTTGATAGTGCAAACCCAACACCTTACTAACTGTGCTAACCAGACTGTGCATACCAGACACAGAATTTATCAGAGATTTAAGTGAATAAGCTACAGTGTCCAAGGTACTAAACATAATTTATTCTATGGGGTGTCATAAGCAAGTCATTGGAATACTTTCCTACTAAATTTATAAGACATAAGCATTCAATATTTGAGTAAACAAAGAGAAAATAAAGCTATCTATTGGGTTTCACTAAAAAGTCTATTGGAAGACTTGACTATTGTTGTTAAAAAACATAGGCATTCATATTATAGAGTCACAAACCACACTAGTAAAATAAAAACATGATAACATGGGATTTGAACCAATGACTGTCTTAATTTGATAGTGCAAACCCAACACCTTACTAACTGTGCTAACCAGACTGTGCATATCAGATTTTTCAGAGATTTAAGTGAATAAGCTACAGTGTCTAAGGTACTAAACATAATATATTCTATGGGGTGTCATAAGCAAGTCATTGGAATACTTTCCTACTAAATTTATAAGACATAAGCATTCAATATTTGGGTAAACAAAGAGTAAATAAAGCTATCTATTGGGTTTCACTAAAAAGTCTATCTGAAGACTTGACTATTGTTGTTAAAAGACATAGGCATTCATATTATAGAGCCACAAACCACACTAGTAAAATAAAAACATGATAACATGGGATTCGAACCAATGACAGTCTTAATTTGATAGTGCAAACCCAACACCTTACTAACTGTGCTAACCAGACTGAGCATACCAAAAAATTTTTATCAGAGATTTAAGTGAAGAAGCTACAGTGTCCAAGGTACTAAACATAATATATTCTATGGGGTGTCATAAGCAAGTCATTGGAATACTTTCCTACTAAATTTATAAGACATAAGCATTCAATATTTGAGTAAACAAAGAGAAAATAAAGCTATCTATTGGGTTTCACTAAAAAGTCCATTGGAAGACTTGACTATTTTTGTTAAAAGACATAGGCATTCATATTATAGAGCCACAAACCACACTAGTAAAATAAAAACATGATAACATGGGATTCGAACCAATGACAGTCTTAATTTGATAGTGCAAACCCCGCACCTTACTAACTATGCTAACCAGACTGTGCATACCAGACATACAATTTATCAGATATTTAAGTGAATAAGCTACAGTGTCCAAGGTACTAAACATAATATATTCTATGTGGTGTCATAAGCAAGTCATTAGAATACATCCCTACTAAATTTATAAGACATAAGCATTCAATATTTGAGTAAACAAAGAGAAAATAAAGCTATCTATTGGGTTTCACTAAAAAGTCAATTGGAAGACTTGACTATTGTTGTTAAAAGACATAGGCATTCATATTATAGAGCCACAAACCACACTAGTAAAATAAAAACATGATAACATGGGATTCAAACCAATGACAGACTTAATTTGATAGTGCAAACCCAACACCTTACTAACTGTGCTAACCAGACTGTGCATACCAGACACACAATTTATCAGAGATTTAAGTGAATAAGCTACAGTGTCCAAGGTACTAAACATAATATATTCTATGGGGTGTCATAAGCATGTCATTAGAATACTTTCCTACTAAATTTATAAGACATAAGCATTCAATATTTGAGTAAACAAAGAGAAAATAAAGCTATCTATTGGGTTTCACTAAAAAGTCTATTGGAAGACTTGACTATTGTTGTTAAAAAACATAGGCATTCATATTATAGAGTCACAAACCACACTAGTAAAATAAAAACATGATAACATGGGATTTGAACCAATGACAGTCTTAATTTGATAGTGCTTACCCAACACCTTACTAACTGTGCTAACCAGACTGTGCATATCAGACACACAATTTTTCAGAGATTTAAGTGAATAAGCTACAGTGTCTAAGGTACTAAACATAATATATTCTATGGGGTGTCATAAGCAAGTCATTGGAATACTTTCCTACTAAATTTATAAGACATAAGCATTCAATATTTGAGTAAACAAAGAGAAAATAAAGCTATCTATTGGGTTTCACTAAAAAGTCTATTGGAAGACTTGACTATTGTTGTTAAAAGACATAGGCATTCATATTATAGAGACACAAACCACACTAGTAAAATAAAAACATGATAACATGGGACTTGAACCAATGACAGTCTTAATTTGATAGTGCAAACCCAACACCTTACTAACTGTGCTAACCAAACTGGGCACACCAGACACAATTTATCAGAGATTTAAGTAAATAAGCTACAGTGTCCAAGGTACTAAACATAATATGTACTATGGGGTGTCATAAGCAAGTCATTGGAATACTTTCCTACTAAATTTATAAGACATAAGCATTCAATATTTGAGTAAACAAAGAGAAAATAAAGCTATCTATTGGGTTTCACTAAAAAGTCCATTGGAAGACTTGACTATTGTTGTTAAAAGACATACCCATTCATATTATAGAGCCACAAACCACACTAGTAAAATAAAAACATGATAACATGGGGTTCGAACCAATGACAGTCTTAATTTGATAGTGCAAACCCAGCACCTTACTAACTATGCTAACCAGACTGTGCATACCAGGCAAACAATTTATCAGAAATGTAAGTTAATAAGCTACAGTGTCCAAGGTACTAAACATAATATATTCTATGTGGTGTCATAAGCAAGTCATTAGAATACATTCCTACTAAATTTATAAGACATAAGCATTCAATATTTGAGTAAACAAAGAGAAAATAAAGCTATCTATTGGGTTTCACTAAAAAGTCCATTGGAAGACTTGACTATTGTTGTTAAAAGACATAGGCATTCATATTATAGAGCCGCAAACCACACTAGTAAAATAAAAACATGATAACATGGGATTCAAACCAATGACAGTCTTAATTTGATAGTGCAAACCCAACACCTTACTTACTGTGCTAACCAGACTGTGCATACCAGACACCCAATTTATCAGAGATTTAAGTGAATAAGCTACAGTGTCCAAGGTACTAAACATAATAAACATAAGCATTCAATATTTGAGTAAACAAAGAGAAAATAAAGCTATCTATTGGGTTTCACTAAAAAGTCTGTTAGAAGACTTGACTATTGTTGTTAAAAGACATAGGCATTCATATTATAGAGCCACAAACCACACTAGTAAAATAAAAACATGATAACATGGGATTCGAACCAATGACAGTCTTAATTTGATAGTTCAAACCCAACACCTTACTAACTGTGTTAACTAGACTGTGCATACCAGACACACAATTTATCAAAGATTTAAATGAAGAAGCTACAGTGTCCAAGGTACTAAACATAATATATTCTATGGAGTGTCATAAGCAAGTCATTGGAATACTTTCCTACTAAATTTATAAGACATAAGCATTCAATATTTGAGTAAACAAAAAGAAAATAAAGCTATCTATTGGGTTTCACTAAAAAGTCCATTGGAAGACTTGACTATTGTTGTTAAAAGACATAGGCATTCATATTATAGAGACACAAACCACACTAGTAAAATAAAAACATGATAACATGGGATTTGAACCAATGACAGTCTTAATTTGATAGTGCAAACCCAACACCTTACTAACTGTGCTAACCAAACTGGGCACACCAGACACAATTTATCAGAGATTTAAGTGAATAAGCTACAGTGTCCAAGGTACTAAACATAATAAATACTATGGGGTGTCATCAGCAAGTCATTGGAATACTTTTCTACTAAATTTATAAGACATAAGCATTCAATATTTGAGTAAACAAAGAGAAAATAAAGCTATCTATTGGGTTTCACTAAAAAGTCCATTGGAAGACTTGACTATTGTTGTTAAAAGACATAGGCATTCATATTATAGAGCCGCAAACCACACTAGTAAAATAAAAACATGATAACATGGGATTCAAACCAATGACAGTCTTAATTTGATAGTGCAAACCCAACACCTTACTAACTGTGCTAACCAGACTGTGCATACCAGACACACAATTTATCAGAGATTTAAGTGAATAAGCTACGGTGTCCAAGGTACTAAACATAATATATTCTATGGGGTGTCATAAGCATGTCATTAGAATACTTTCCTACTAAATTTATAAGACATAAGCATTCAATATTTGAGTAAACAAAGAGAAAATAAAGCTATCTATAGGGTTACACTAAAAAGTCCATTGGAAGACTTGACTATTGTTGTTAAAAGACATAGGCATTCATATTATAGAGTCACAAACCACACTAGTAAAATAAAAACATGATAACATGGGATTTGAACCAATGACAGTCTTAATTTGATAGTGCAAACCCAACACCTTACTATCTGTGCTAACCAGACTGTGCATACCAGACACACAATTTATCAGAGATTTAAGTGAATAAGCTACAGTGTCCAAGGTACTAAACATAATTTATTCTATGGGGTGTCATAAGCAAGTCATTGGAATACTTTCCTACTAAATTTATAAGACATAAGCATTCAATATTTGAGTAAACAAAGAGAAAATAAAGCTATCTATTGGGTTTCACTAAAAAGTATATTGGAAGACTTGATTATTGTTGTTAAAAAACATAGGCATTCATATTATAGAGTCACAAACCACACTAGTAAAATAAAAACATGATAACATGTGATTTGAACCAATGACAGTCTTAATCTGATAGTGCAAACCCAACACCTTACTAACTGTGCTAACCAGACTGTGCATACCAGACACCCAATTTATCAGAGATTTAAGTGAATAAGCTACAGTGTCCAAGGTACTAAACATAATAAACATAAGCATTCAATATTTGAGTAAACAAAGAGAAAATAAAGCTATCTATTGGGTTTCACTAAAAAGTCTGTTAGAAGACTTGACTATTGTTGTTAAAAGACATAGGCATTCATATTATAGAGCCACAAACCACACTAGTAAAATAAAAACATGATAACATGGGATTCGAACCAATGACAGTCTTAATTTGATAGTTCAAACCCAACACCTTACTAACTGTGTTAACTAGACTGTGCATACCAGACACACAATTTATCAAAGATTTAAATGAAGAAGCTACAGTGTCCAAGGTACTAAACATAATATATTCTATGGAGTGTCATAAGCAAGTCATTGGAATACTTTCCTACTAAATTTATAAGACATAAGCATTCAATATTTGAGTAAACAAAAAGAAAATAAAGCTATCTATTGGGTTTCACTAAAAAGTCCATTGGAAGACTTGACTATTGTTGTTAAAAGACATAGGCATTCATATTATAGAGCCACAAACCACACTAGTAAAATAAAAACATGATAACATGGGATTCGAACCAATGACAGTCTTAATTTGATAGTGCAAACCCTGCACCTTACTAACTATGCTAACCAGACTGTGCATACCAAACATACAATTTATCAGATATTTAAGTGAATAAGCTACAGTGTCCAAGGTACTAAACATAATATATTCTATGTGGTGTCATAAGCAAGTCATTAGAATACATTCCTACTAAATTTATAAGACATAAGCATTCAATATTTGAGTAAACAAAGAGAAAATAAAGCTATCTATTGGGTTTCACTAAAAAGTCCATTGGAAGACTTGACTATTGTTGTTAAAAGACATAGGCATTCATATTATAGAGCCGCAAACCACACTAGTAATATAAAAACATGATAACATGGGATTCAAACCAATGACAGTCTTAATTTGATAGTGCAAACCCAACACCTTACTAACTGTGCTAACCAGACTGTGCATACCAGACACACAATTTATCAGAGATTTAAGTGAATAAGCTACAGTGTCCAAGGTACTAAACATAATATATTCTATGGGTTGTCATAAGCATGTCATTAGAATACTTTCCTACTAAATTTATAAGACATAAGCATTCAATATTTGAGTAAACAAAGAGAAAATAAAGCTATCTATAGGGTTACACTAAAAAGTATATTGGAAGACTAGACTATTGTTGTTAAAAGACATAGGCATTCATATTATAGAGTCACAAACCACACTAGTAAAATAAAAACATGATAACATGGGATTTGAACCAATTACAGTCTTAATTTGATAGTGCAAACCCAACACCTTACTAACTGTGCTAACCAGACTGTGCATATCAGACACACAATTTTTCAGAGATTTAAGTGAATAAGCTACAGTGTCTAAGGTACTAAACATAATATATTCTATGGGGTGTCATAAGCAAGTCATTGGAATACTTTCCTACTAAATTTATAAGACATAAGCATTCAATATTTGGGTAAACAAAGAGAAAATAAAGCTATCTATTGGGTTTCACTAAAAAGTCTGTTAGAAGACTTGACTATTGTTGTTAAAAGACATAGGCATTCATATTATAGAGCCACAAACCACACTAGTAAAATAAAAACATGATAACATGGGATTCGAACCAATGACAGTCTTAATTTGATAGTTCAAACCCAACACCTTACTAACTGTGTTAACTAGACTGTGCATACCAGACACACAATTTATCAAAGATTTAAATGAAGAAGCTACAGTGTCCAAGGTACTAAACATAATATATTCTATGGAGTGTCATAAGCAAGTCATTGGAATACTTTCCTACTAAATTTATAAGACATAAGCATTCAATATTTGAGTAAACAAAGAGAAAATAAAGCTATCTATAGGGTTACACTAAAAAGTCCATTGGAAGACTTGACTATTGTTGTTAAAAGACATAGGCATTCATATTATAGAGTCACAAACCACACTAGTAAAATAAAAACATGATAACATGGGATTTGAACCAATGACGGTCTTAATTTGATAGTGCAAACCCAACACCTTACTAACTGTGCTAACCAGACTGTGCATACCAGACACACAATTTATCAGAGATTTAAGTGAATAAGCTACAGTGTCCAAGGTACTAAACATAATTTATTCTATGGGGTGTCATAAGCAAGTCATTGGAATACTTTCCTACTAAATTTATAAGACATAAGCATTCAATATTTGAGTAAACAAAGAGAAAATAAAGCTATCTATTGGGTTTCACTAAAAAGTCTATTGGAAGACTTGACTATTGTTGTTAAAAAACATAGGTATTCATATTATAGAGTCACAAACCACACTAGTAAAATAAAAACATGATAACATGTGATTTGAACCAATGACAGTCTTAATCTGATAGTGCAAACCCAACACCTTACTAACTGTGCTAACCAGACTGTGCATACCAGACACACAATTTATCAGAGATTTAAGTGAATAAGCTACAGTGTCCAAGGTACTAAACATAATAAACATAAGCATTCAATATTTGAGTAAACAAAGAGAAAATAAAGCTATCTATTGGGTTTCACTAAAAAGTCTGTTAGAAGACTTGACTATTGTTGTTAAAAGACATAGGCATTCATATTATAGAGCCACAAACCACACTAGTAAAATAAAAACATGATAACATGGGATTCGAACCAATGACAGTCTTAATTTGATAGTTCAAACCCAACACCTTACTAACTGTGTTAACTAGACTGTGCATACCAGACACACAATTTATCAAAGATTTAAATGAAGAAGCTACAGTGTCCAAGGTACTAAACATAATATATTCTATGGAGTGTCATAAGCAAGTCATTGGAATACTTTCCTACTAAATTTATAAGACATAAGCATTCAATATTTGAGTAAACAAAAAGAAAATAAAGCTATCTATTGGGTTTCACTAAAAAGTCCATTGGAAGACTTGACTATTGTTGTTAAAAGACATAGGCATTCATATTATAGAGCCACAAACCACACTAGTAAAATAAAAACATGATAACATGGGATTCGAACCAATGACAGTCTTAATTTGATAGTGCAAACCCAACACCTTACTAACTATGCTAACCAGACTGTGCATACCAGGCAAACAATTTATCAGAAATGTAAGTTAATAAGCTACAGTGTCCAAGGTACTAAACATAATATATTCTATGTGGTGTCATAAGCAAGTCATTAGAATACATACCTACTAAATTTATAAGACATAAGCATTCAATATTTGAGTAAACAAAGAGAAAATAAAGCTATCTATTGGGTTTCACTAAAAAGTCCATTGGAAGACTTGACTATTGTTGTTAAAAGACATAGGCATTCATATTATAGAGCCGCAAACCACACTAGTAAAATAAAAACATGATAACATGGGATTCAAACCAATGACAGTCTTAATTTGATAGTGCAAACCCAACACCTTACTAACTGTGCTAACCAGACTGTGCATACCAGACACACAATTTATCAAAGATTTAAATGAAGAAGCTACAGTGTCCAAGGTACTAAACATAATATATTCTATGGAGTGTCATAAGCAAGTCATTGGAATACTTTCCTACTAAATTTATAAGACATAAGCATTCAATATTTGAGTAAACAAAAAGAAAATAAAGCTATCTATTGGGTTTCACTAAAAAGTCCATTGGAAGACTTGACTATTGTTGTTAAAAGACATAGGCATTCATATTATAGAGACACAAACCACACTAGTAAAATAAAAACATGATAACATGGGATTTGAACCAATGACAGTCTTAATTTGATAGTGCAAACCCAACACCTTACTAACTGTGCTAACCAAACTGGGCACACCAGACACAATTTATCAGAGATTTAAGTGAATAAGCTACAGTGTCCAAGGTACTAAACATAATAAATACTATGGGGTGTCATCAGCAAGTCATTGGAATACTTTTCTACTAAATTTATAAGACATAAGCATTCAATATTTGAGTAAACAAAGAGAAAATAAAGCTATCTATTGGGTTTCACTAAAAAGTCCATTGGAAGACTTGACTATTGTTGTTAAAAGACATAGGCATTCATATTATAGAGCCGCAAACCACACTAGTAAAATAAAAACATGATAACATGGGATTCAAACCAATGACAGTCTTAATTTGATAGTGCAAACCCAACACCTTACTAACTGTGCTAACCAGACTGTGCATACCAGACACACAATTTATCAGAGATTTAAGTGAATAAGCTACGGTGTCCAAGGTACTAAACATAATATATTCTATGGGGTGTCATAAGCATGTCATTAGAATACTTTCCTACTAAATTTATAAGACATAAGCATTCAATATTTGAGTAAACAAAGAGAAAATAAAGCTATCTATAGGGTTACACTAAAAAGTCCATTGGAAGACTTGACTATTGTTGTTAAAAGACATAGGCATTCATATTATAGAGTCACAAACCACACTAGTAAAATAAAAACATGATAACATGGGATTTGAACCAATGACAGTCTTAATTTGATAGTGCAAACCCAACACCTTACTATCTGTGCTAACCAGACTGTGCATACCAGACACACAATTTATCAGAGATTTAAGTGAATAAGCTACAGTGTCCAAGGTACTAAACATAATTTATTCTATGGGGTGTCATAAGCAAGTCATTGGAATACTTTCCTACTAAATTTATAAGACATAAGCATTCAATATTTGAGTAAACAAAGAGAAAATAAAGCTATCTATTGGGTTTCACTAAAAAGTCTATTGGAAGACTTGACTATTGTTGTTAAAAAACATAGGTATTCATATTATAGAGTCACAAACCACACTAGTAAAATAAAAACATGATAACATGTGATTTGAACCAATGACAGTCTTAATCTGATAGTGCAAACCCAACACCTTACTAACTGTGCTAACCAGACTGTGCATACCAGACACACAATTTATCAGAGATTTAAGTGAATAAGCTACAGTGTCCAAGGTACTAAACATAATAAACATAAGCATTCAATATTTGAGTAAACAAAGAGAAAATAAAGCTATCTATTGGGTTTCACTAAAAAGTCTGTTAGAAGACTTGACTATTGTTGTTAAAAGACATAGGCATTCATATTATAGAGCCACAAACCACACTAGTAAAATAAAAACATGATAACATGGGATTCGAACCAATGACAGTCTTAATTTGATAGTTCAAACCCAACACCTTACTAACTGTGTTAACTAGACTGTGCATACCAGACACACAATTTATCAAAGATTTAAATGAAGAAGCTACAGTGTCCAAGGTACTAAACATAATATATTCTATGGAGTGTCATAAGCAAGTCATTGGAATACTTTCCTACTAAATTTATAAGACATAAGCATTCAATATTTGAGTAAACAAAAAGAAAATAAAGCTATCTATTGGGTTTCACTAAAAAGTCCATTGGAAGACTTGACTATTGTTGTTAAAAGACATAGGCATTCATATTATAGAGCCACAAACCACACTAGTAAAATAAAAACATGATAACATGGGATTCGAACCAATGACAGTCTTAATTTGATAGTGCAAACCCAACACCTTACTAACTATGCTAACCAGACTGTGCATACCAGGCAAACAATTTATCAGAAATGTAAGTTAATAAGCTACAGTGTCCAAGGTACTAAACATAATATATTCTATGTGGTGTCATAAGCAAGTCATTAGAATACATACCTACTAAATTTATAAGACATAAGCATTCAATATTTGAGTAAACAAAGAGAAAATAAAGCTATCTATTGGGTTTCACTAAAAAGTCCATTGGAAGACTTGACTATTGTTGTTAAAAGACATAGGCATTCATATTATAGAGCCGCAAACCACACTAGTAAAATAAAAACATGATAACATGGGATTCAAACCAATGACAGTCTTAATTTGATAGTGCAAACCCAACACCTTACTAACTGTGCTAACCAGACTGTGCATACCAGACACACAATTTATCAAAGATTTAAATGAAGAAGCTACAGTGTCCAAGGTACTAAACATAATATATTCTATGGAGTGTCATAAGCAAGTCATTGGAATACTTTCCTACTAAATTTATAAGACATAAGCATTCAATATTTGAGTAAACAAAAAGAAAATAAAGCTATCTATTGGGTTTCACTAAAAAGTCCATTGGAAGACTTGACTATTGTTGTTAAAAGACATAGGCATTCATATTATAGAGACACAAACCACACTAGTAAAATAAAAACATGATAACATGGGATTTGAACCAATGACAGTCTTAATTTGATAGTGCAAACCCAACACCTTACTAACTGTGCTAACCAAACTGGGCACACCAGACACAATTTATCAGAGATTTAAGTGAATAAGCTACAGTGTCCAAGGTACTAAACATAATAAATACTATGGGGTGTCATCAGCAAGTCATTGGAATACTTTTCTACTAAATTTATAAGACATAAGCATTCAATATTTGAGTAAACAAAGAGAAAATAAAGCTATCTATTGGGTTTCACTAAAAAGTCCATTGGAAGACTTGACTATTGTTGTTAAAAGACATAGGCATTCATATTATAGAGCCGCAAACCACACTAGTAAAATAAAAACATGATAACATGGGATTCAAACCAATGACAGTCTTAATTTGATAGTGCAAACCCAACACCTTACTAACTGTGCTAACCAGACTGTGCATACCAGACACACAATTTATCAGAGATTTAAGTGAATAAGCTACGGTGTCCAAGGTACTAAACATAATATATTCTATGGGGTGTCATAAGCATGTCATTAGAATACTTTCCTACTAAATTTATAAGACATAAGCATTCAATATTTGAGTAAACAAAGAGAAAATAAAGCTATCTATAGGGTTACACTAAAAAGTCCATTGGAAGACTTGACTATTGTTGTTAAAAGACATAGGCATTCATATTATAGAGTCACAAACCACACTAGTAAAATAAAAACATGATAACATGGGATTTGAACCAATGACAGTCTTAATTTGATAGTGCAAACCCAACACCTTACTATCTGTGCTAACCAGACTGTGCATACCAGACACACAATTTATCAGAGATTTAAGTGAATAAGCTACAGTGTCCAAGGTACTAAACATAATTTATTCTATGGGGTGTCATAAGCAAGTCATTGGAATACTTTCCTACTAAATTTATAAGACATAAGCATTCAATATTTGAGTAAACAAAGAGAAAATAAAGCTATCTATTGGGTTTCACTAAAAAGTATATTGGAAGACTTGATTATTGTTGTTAAAAAACATAGGCATTCATATTATAGAGTCACAAACCACACTAGTAAAATAAAAACATGATAACATGTGATTTGAACCAATGACAGTCTTAATCTGATAGTGCAAACCCAACACCTTACTAACTGTGCTAACCAGACTGTGCATACCAGACACCCAATTTATCAGAGATTTAAGTGAACAAGCTACAGTGTCCAAGGTACTAAACATAATAAACATAAGCATTCAATATTTGAGTAAACAAAGAGAAAATAAAGCTATCTATTGGGTTTCACTAAAAAGTCTGTTAGAAGACTTGACTATTGTTGTTAAAAGACATAGGCATTCATATTATAGAGCCACAAACCACACTAGTAAAATAAAAACATGATAACATGGGATTCGAACCAATGACAGTCTTAATTTGATAGTTCAAACCCAACACCTTACTAACTGTGTTAACTAGACTGTGCATACCAGACACACAATTTATCAAAGATTTAAATGAAGAAGCTACAGTGTCCAAGGTACTAAACATAATATATTCTATGGAGTGTCATAAGCAAGTCATTGGAATACTTTCCTACTAAATTTATAAGACATAAGCATTCAATATTTGAGTAAACAAAAAGAAAATAAAGCTATCTATTGGGTTTCACTAAAAAGTCCATTGGAAGACTTGACTATTGTTGTTAAAAGACATAGGCATTCATATTATAGAGCCACAAACCACACTAGTAAAATAAAAACATGATAACATGGGATTCGAACCAATGACAGTCTTAATTTGATAGTGCAAACCCTGCACCTTACTAACTATGCTAACCAGACTGTGCATACCAAACATACAATTTATCAGATATTTAAGTGAATAAGCTACAGTGTCCAAGGTACTAAACATAATATATTCTATGTGGTGTCATAAGCAAGTCATTAGAATACATTCCTACTAAATTTATAAGACATAAGCATTCAATATTTGAGTAAACAAAGAGAAAATAAAGCTATCTATTGGGTTTCACTAAAAAGTCCATTGGAAGACTTGACTATTGTTGTTAAAAGACATAGGCATTCATATTATAGAGCCGCAAACCACACTAGTAATATAAAAACATGATAACATGGGATTCAAACCAATGACAGTCTTAATTTGATAGTGCAAACCCAACACCTTACTAACTGTGCTAACCAGACTGTGCATACCAGACACACAATTTATCAGAGATTTAAGTGAATAAGCTACAGTGTCCAAGGTACTAAACATAATATATTCTATGGGTTGTCATAAGCATGTCATTAGAATACTTTCCTACTAAATTTATAAGACATAAGCATTCAATATTTGAGTAAACAAAGAGAAAATAAAGCTATCTATAGGGTTACACTAAAAAGTATATTGGAAGACTAGACTATTGTTGTTAAAAGACATAGGCATTCATATTATAGAGTCACAAACCACACTAGTAAAATAAAAACATGATAACATGGGATTTGAACCAATTACAGTCTTAATTTGATAGTGCAAACCCAACACCTTACTAACTGTGCTAACCAGACTGTGCATATCAGACACACAATTTTTCAGAGATTTAAGTGAATAAGCTACAGTGTCTAAGGTACTAAACATAATATATTCTATGGGGTGTCATAAGCAAGTCATTGGAATACTTTCCTACTAAATTTATAAGACATAAGCATTCAATATTTGGGTAAACAAAGAGAAAATAAAGCTATCGATTGGGTTTCACTAAAAAGTCTGTTAGAAGACTTGACTATTGTTGTTAAAAGACATAGGCATTCATATTATAGAGCCACAAACCACACTAGTAAAATAAAAACATGATAACATGGGATTCGAACCAATGACAGTCTTAATTTGATAGTTCAAACCCAACACCTTACTAACTGTGTTAACTAGACTGTGCATACCAGACACACAATTTATCAAAGATTTAAATGAAGAAGCTACAGTGTCCAAGGTACTAAACATAATATATTCTATGGAGTGTCATAAGCAAGTCATTGGAATACTTTCCTACTAAATTTATAAGACATAAGCATTCAATATTTGAGTAAACAAAGAGAAAATAAAGCTATCTATAGGGTTACACTAAAAAGTCCATTGGAAGACTTGACTATTGTTGTTAAAAGACATAGGCATTCATATTATAGAGTCACAAACCACACTAGTAAAATAAAAACATGATAATATGGGATTTGAACCAATGACGGTCTTAATTTGATAGTGCAAACCCAACACCTTACTAACTGTGCTAACCAGACTGTGCATACCAGACACACAATTTATCAGAGATTTAAGTGAATAAGCTACAGTGTCCAAGGTACTAAACATAATTTATTCTATGGGGTGTCATAAGCAAGTCATTGGAATACTTTCCTACTAAATTTATAAGACATAAGCATTCAATATTTGAGTAAACAAAGAGAAAATAAAGCTATCTATTGGGTTTCACTAAAAAGTCTATTGGAAGACTTGACTATTGTTGTTAAAAAACATAGGTATTCATATTATAGAGTCACAAACCACACTAGTAAAATAAAAACATGATAACATGTGATTTGAACCAATGACAGTCTTAATCTGATAGTGCAAACCCAACACCTTACTAACTGTGCTAACCAGACTGTGCATACCAGACACACAATTTATCAGAGATTTAAGTGAATAAGCTACAGTGTCCAAGGTACTAAACATAATAAACATAAGCATTCAATATTTGAGTAAACAAAGAGAAAATAAAGCTATCTATTGGGTTTCACTAAAAAGTCTGTTAGAAGACTTGACTATTGTTGTTAAAAGACATAGGCATTCATATTATAGAGCCACAAACCACACTAGTAAAATAAAAACATGATAACATGGGATTCGAACCAATGACAGTCTTAATTTGATAGTTCAAACCCAACACCTTACTAACTGTGTTAACTAGACTGTGCATACCAGACACACAATTTATCAAAGATTTAAATGAAGAAGCTACAGTGTCCAAGGTACTAAACATAATATATTCTATGGAGTGTCATAAGCAAGTCATTGGAATACTTTCCTACTAAATTTATAAGACATAAGCATTCAATATTTGAGTAAACAAAAAGAAAATAAAGCTATCTATTGGGTTTCACTAAAAAGTCCATTGGAAGACTTGACTATTGTTGTTAAAAGACATAGGCATTCATATTATAGAGCCACAAACCACACTAGTAAAATAAAAACATGATAACATGGGATTCGAACCAATGACAGTCTTAATTTGATAGTGCAAACCCAACACCTTACTAACTATGCTAACCAGACTGTGCATACCAGGCAAACAATTTATCAGAAATGTAAGTTAATAAGCTACAGTGTCCAAGGTACTAAACATAATATATTCTATGTGGTGTCATAAGCAAGTCATTAGAATACATACCTACTAAATTTATAAGACATAAGCATTCAATATTTGAGTAAACAAAGAGAAAATAAAGCTATCTATTGGGTTTCACTAAAAAGTCCATTGGAAGACTTGACTATTGTTGTTAAAAGACATAGGCATTCATATTATAGAGCCGCAAACCACACTAGTAAAATAAAAACATGATAACATGGGATTCAAACCAATGACAGTCTTAATTTGATAGTGCAAACCCAACACCTTACTAACTGTGCTAACCAGACTGTGCATACCAGACACACAATTTATCAGAGATTTAAGTGAATAAGCTACAGTGTCCAAGGTACTAAACATAATATATTCTATGGGGTGTCATAAGCATGTCATTAGAATACTTTCCTACTAAATTTATAAGACATAAGCATTCAATATTAGAGTAAACAAAGAGAAAATAAAGCTATCTATAGGGTTACACTAAAAAGTCCATTGGAAGACTTGACTATTGTTGTTAAAAGACATAGGCATTCATATTATAGAGTCACAAACCACACTAGTAAAATAAAAACATGATAACATGGGATTTGAACCAATGACAGTCTTAATTTGATAGTGCAAACCCAACACCTTACTAACTGTGCTAACCAGACTGTGCATACCAGACACACAATTTATCAGAGATTTAAGTGAATAAGCTACAGTGTCCAAGGTACTAAACATAATTTATTCTATGGGGTGTCATAAGCAAGTCTTCGGAATACTTTCCTACTAAATTTATAAGACATAAGCATTCAATATTTGAGTAAACAAAGAGAAAATAAAGCTATCTATTGGGTTTCACTAAAAAGTCTATTGGAAGACTTGACTATTGTTGTTAAAAAACATAGGCATTCATATTATAGAGTCACAAACCACACTAGTAAAATAAAAACATGATAACATGTGATTTGAACCAATGACAGTCTTAATCTGATAGTGCAAACCCAACACCTTACTAACTGTGCTAACCAGACTGTGCATACCAGACACACAATTTATCAGAGATTTAAGTGAATAAGCTACAGTGTCCAAGGTACTAAACATAATAAACATAAGCATTCAATATTTGAGTAAACAAAGAGAAAATAAAGCTATCTATTGGGTTTCACTAAAAAGTCTGTTAGAAGACTTGACTATTGTTGTTAAAAGACATAGGCATTCATATTATAGAGCCACAAACCACACTAGTAAAATAAAAACATGATAACATGGGATTCGAACCAATGACAGTCTTAATTTGATAGTTCAAACCCAACACCTTACTAACTGTGTTAACTAGACTGTGCATACCAGACACACAATTTATCAAAGATTTAAATGAAGAAGCTACAGTGTCCAAGGTACTAAACATAATATATTCTATGGAGTGTCATAAGCAAGTCATTGGAATACTTTCCTACTAAATTTATAAGACATAAGCATTCAATATTTGAGTAAACAAAGAGAAAATAAAGCAATCTATTGGGTTTCACTAAAAAGTCCATTGGAAGACTTGACTATTGTTGTTAAAAGACATAGGCATTCATATTATAGAGCCACAAACCACACTAGTAAAATAAAAACATGATAACATGGGATTCGAACCAATGACAGTCTTAATTTGATAGTGCAAACCCTGCACCTTACTAACTATGCTAACCAGACTGTGCATACCAGACATACAATTTATCAGATATTTAAGTGAATAAGCTACAGTGTCCAAGGTACTAAACATAATATATTCTATGTGGTGTCATAAGCAAGTCATTAGAATACATTCCTACTAAATTTATAAGACATAAGCATTCAATATTTGAGTAAACAAAGAGAAAATAAAGCTATCTATTGGGTTTCACTAAAAAGTCCATTGGAAGACTTGACTATTGTTGTTAAAAGACATTGGCATTCATATTATAGAGCCGCAAACCACACTAGTAAAATAAAAACATGATAACATGGGATTCAAACCAATGACAGTCTTAATTTGGTAGTGCAAACCCAACACCTTACTAACTGTGCTAACCAGACTGTGCATACCAGACACACAATTTATCAGATATTTAAGTGAATAAGCTACAGTGTCCAAGGTACTAAACATAATATATTCTATGGGGTGTCATAAGCATGTCATTAGAATACTTTCCTACTAAATTTATAAGACATAAGCATTCAATATTTGAGTAAACAAAGAGAAAATAAAGCTATCTATAGGGTTACACTAAAAAGTCTATTGGAAGACTTGACTATTGTTGTTAAAAGACATAGGCATTCATATTATAGAGTCACAAACCACACTAGTAAAATAAAAACATGATAACATGGGATTTGAACCAATGACAGTCTTAATTTGATAGTGCAAACCCAACACCTTACTAACTGTGCTAACCAGACTGTGCATACCAGACACGCAATTTATCAGAGATTTAAGTGAATAAGCTACAGTGTCCAAGGTACTAAACATAATTTATTCTATGGGGTGTCATAAGCAAGTCATTGGAATACTTTCCTACTAAATTTACAAGACATAAGCATTCAATATTTGAGTAAACAAAGAGAAAATAAAGCTATCTATTGGGTTTCACTAAAAAGTCTATTGGAAGACTTGACTATTGTTGTTAAAAAACATAGGCATTCATATTATAGAGTCACAAACCACACTAGTAAAATAAAAACATGATAACATGGGATTTAAACCAATGACTGTCTTAATTTGATAGTGCAAACCCAACACCTTACTAACTGTGCTAACCAGACTGTGCATATCAGATTTTTCAGAGATTTAAGTGAATAAGCTACAGTGTCTAAGGTACTAAACATAATATATTCTATGGGGTGTCATAAGCAAGTCATTGGAATACTTTCCTACTAAATTTATAAGACATAAGCATTCAATATTTGGGTAAACAAAGAGAAAATAAAGCTATCTATTGGGTTTCACTAAAAAGTCTATTGGAAGACTTGACTATTGTTGTTAAAAGACATTGGCATTCATATTATAGAGCCGCAAACCACACTAGTAAAATAAAAACATGGGATTCAAACCAATGACAGTCTTAATTTGATAGTGCAAACCCAACACCTTACTAACTGTGCTAACCAGACTGTGCATACCAGACACACAATTTATCAGAGATTTAAGTGAATAAGCTACAGTGTCCAAGGTACTAAACATAATATATTCTATGGGGTGTCATAAGCATGTCATTAGAATACTTTCCTACTAAATTTATAAGACATAAGCATTTAATATTTGAGTAAACAAAGAGAAAATAAAGCTATCTATAGGGTTACACTAAAAAGTCTATTGGAAGACTTGACTATTGTTGTTAAAAGACATAGGCATTCATATTATAGAGTCACAAACCACACTAGTAAAATAAAAACATGATAACATGGGATTTGAACCAATGACAGTCTTAATTTGATAGTGCAAACCCAACACCTTACTAACTGTGCTAACCAGACTGTGCATACCAGACACAGAATTTATCAGAGATTTAAGTGAATAAGCTACAGTGTCCAAGGTACTAAACATAATTTATTCTATGGGGTGTCATGAGCAAGTCATTGGAATACTTTCCTACTAAATTTATAAGACATAAGCATTCAATATTTGAGTAAACAAAGAGAAAATAATGCTATCTATTGGGTTTCACTAAAAAGTCTATTGGAAGACTTGACTATTGTTGTTAAAAAACATAGGCATTCATATTATAGAGTCACAAACCACACTAGTAAAATAAAAACATGATAACATGGGATTTGAACCAATGACTGTCTTAATTTGATAGTGCAAACCCAACACCTTACTAACTGTGCTAACCAGACTGTGCATATCAGATTTTTCAGAGATTTAAGTGAATAAGCTACAGTGTCTAAGGTACTAAACATAATATATTCTATGGGGTGTCATAAGCAAGTCATTGGAATACTTTCCTACTAAATTTATAAGACATAAGCATTCAATATTTGGGTAAACAAAGAGTAAATAAAGCTATCTATTGGGTTTCACTAAAAAGTCTATCTGAAGACTTGACTATTGTTGTTAAAAGACATAGGCATTCATATTATAGAGCCACAAACCACACTAGTAAAATAAAAACATGATAACATGGGATTCGAACCAATGACAGTCTTAATTTGATAGTGCAAACCCAACACCTTACTAACTGTGCTAACCAGACTGAGCATACCAAAAATTTTTTATCAGAGATTTAAGTGAAGAAGCTACAGTGTCCAAGGTACTAAACATAATATATTCTATGGGGTGTCATAAGCAAGTCATTGGAATACTTTCCTACTAAATTTATAAGACATAAGCATTCAATATTTGAGTAAACAAAGAGAAAATAAAGCTATCTATTGGGTTTCACTAAAAAGTCCATTGGAAGACTTGACTATTTTTGTTAAAAGACATAGGCATTCATATTATAGAGCCACAAACCACACTAGTAAAATAAAAACATGATAACATGGGATTCGAACCAATGACAGTCTTAATTTGATAGTGCAAACCCCGCACCTTACTAACTATGCTAACCAGACTGTGCATACCAGACATACAATTTATCAGATATTTAAGTGAATAAGCTACAGTGTCCAAGGTACTAAACATAATATATTCTATGTGGTGTCATAAGCAAGTCATTAGAATACATCCCTACTAAATTTATAAGACATAAGCATTCAATATTTGAGTAAACAAAGAGAAAATAAAGCTATCTATTGGGTTTCACTAAAAAGTCAATTGGAAGACTTGACTATTGTTGTTAAAAGACATAGGCATTCATATTATAGAGCCACAAACCACACTAGTAAAATAAAAACATGATAACATGGGATTTGAACCAATGACAGTCTTAATTTGATAGTGCTTACCCAACACCTTACTAACTGTGCTAACCAGACTGTGCATATCAGGCACACAATTTTTCAGAGATTTAAGTGAATAAGCTACAGTGTCTAAGGTACTAAACATAATATATTCTATGGGGTGTCATAAGCAAGTCATTGGAATACTTTCCTACTAAATTTATAAGACATAAGCATTCAATATTTGAGTAAACAAAGAGAAAATAAAGCTATCTATTGGGTTTCACTAAAAAGTCTATTGGAAGACTTGACTATTGTTGTTAAAAGACATAGGCATTCATATTATAGAGACACAAACCACACTAGTAAAATAAAAACATGAAAACATGGGATTTGAACCAATGACAGTCTTAATTTGATAGTGCAAACCCAACACCTTACTAACTGTGCTAACCAAACTGGGCACACCAGACACAATTTATCAGAGATTTAATTAAATAAGCTACAGTGTCCAAGGTACTAAACATAATATGTACTATGGGGTGTCATAAGCAAGTCATTGGAATACTTTCCTACTAAATTTATAAGACATAAGCATTCAATATTTGAGTAAACAAAGAGAAAATAAAGCTATCTATTGGGTTTCACTAAAAAGTCAATTGGAAGACTTGACTATTGTTGTTAAAAGACATAGGCATTCATATTATAGAGCCACAAACCACACTAGTAAAATAAAAACATGATAACATGGGATTTGAACCAATGACAGTCTTAATTTGATAGTGCTTACCCAACACCTTACTAACTGTGCTAACCAGACTGTGCATACCAGGCAAACAATTTATCAGAAATGTAAGTTAATAAGCTACAGTGTCCAAGGTACTAAACATAATATATTCTATGTGGTGTCATAAGCAAGTCATTAGAATACATTCCTACTAAATTTATAAGACATAAGCATTCAATATTTGAGTAAACAAAGAGAAAATAAAGCTATCTATTGGGTTTCACTAAAAAGTCCATTGGAAGACTTGACTATTGTTGTTAAAAGACATAGGCATTCATATTATAGAGCCGCAAACCACACTAGTAAAATAAAAACATGATAACATGGGATTCAAACCAATGACAGTCTTAATTTGATAGTGCAAACCCAACACCTTACTTACTGTGCTAACCAGACTGTGCATACCAGACACCCAATTTATCAGAGATTTAAGTGAATAAGCTACAGTGTCCAAGGTACTAAACATAATAAACATAAGCATTCAATATTTGAGTAAACAAAGAGAAAATAAAGCTATCTATTGGGTTTCACTAAAAAGTCTGTTAGAAGACTTGACTATTGTTGTTAAAAGACATAGGCATTCATATTATAGAGCCACAAACCACACTAGTAAAATAAAAACATGATAACATGGGATTCGAACCAATGACAGTCTTAATTTGATAGTTCAAACCCAACACCTTACTAACTGTGTTAACTAGACTGTGCATACCAGACACACAATTTATCAAAGATTTAAATGAAGAAGCTACAGTGTCCAAGGTACTAAACATAATATATTCTATGGAGTGTCATAAGCAAGTCATTGGAATACTTTCCTACTAAATTTATAAGACATAAGCATTCAATATTTGAGTAAACAAAAAGAAAATAAAGCTATCTATTGGGTTTCACTAAAAAGTCCATTGGAAGACTTGACTATTGTTGTTAAAAGACATAGGCATTCATATTATAGAGACACAAACCACACTAGTAAAATAAAAACATGATAACATGGGATTTGAACCAATGACAGTCTTAATTTGATAGTGCAAACCCAACACCTTACTAACTGTGCTAACCAAACTGGGCACACCAGACACAATTTATCAGAGATTTAAGTGAATAAGCTACAGTGTCCAAGGTACTAAACATAATAAATACTATGGGGTGTCATCAGCAAGTCATTGGAATACTTTTCTACTAAATTTATAAGACATAAGCATTCAATATTTGAGTAAACAAAGAGAAAATAAAGCTATCTATTGGGTTTCACTAAAAAGTCCATTGGAAGACTTGACTATTGTTGTTAAAAGACATAGGCATTCATATTATAGAGCCGCAAACCACACTAGTAAAATAAAAACATGATAACATGGGATTCGAACCAATGACAGTCTTAATTTGATAGTTCAAACCCAACACCTTACTAACTGTGTTAACTAGACTGTGCATACCAGACACACAATTTATCAAAGATTTAAATGAAGAAGCTACAGTGTCCAAGGTACTAAACATAATATATTCTATGGAGTGTCATAAGCAAGTCATTGGAATACTTTCCTACTAAATTTATAAGACATAAGCATTCAATATTTGAGTAAACAAAGAGAAAATAAAGCTATCTATAGGGTTACACTAAAAAGTCCATTGGAAGACTTGACTATTGTTGTTAAAAGACATAGGCATTCATATTATAGAGTCACAAACCACACTAGTAAAATAAAAACATGATAATATGGGATTTGAACCAATGACGGTCTTAATTTGATAGTGCAAACCCAACACCTTACTAACTGTGCTAACCAGACTGTGCATACCAGACACACAATTTATCAGAGATTTAAGTGAATAAGCTACAGTGTCCAAGGTACTAAACATAATTTATTCTATGGGGTGTCATAAGCAAGTCATTGGAATACTTTCCTACTAAATTTATAAGACATAAGCATTCAATATTTGAGTAAACAAAGAGAAAATAAAGCTATCTATTGGGTTTCACTAAAAAGTCTATTGGAAGACTTGACTATTGTTGTTAAAAAACATAGGTATTCATATTATAGAGTCACAAACCACACTAGTAAAATAAAAACATGATAACATGTGATTTGAACCAATGACAGTCTTAATCTGATAGTGCAAACCCAACACCTTACTAACTGTGCTAACCAGACTGTGCATACCAGACACACAATTTATCAGAGATTTAAGTGAATAAGCTACAGTGTCCAAGGTACTAAACATAATAAACATAAGCATTCAATATTTGAGTAAACAAAGAGAAAATAAAGCTATCTATTGGGTTTCACTAAAAAGTCTGTTAGAAGACTTGACTATTGTTGTTAAAAGACATAGGCATTCATATTATAGAGCCACAAACCACACTAGTAAAATAAAAACATGATAACATGGGATTCGAACCAATGACAGTCTTAATTTGATAGTTCAAACCCAACACCTTACTAACTGTGTTAACTAGACTGTGCATACCAGACACACAATTTATCAAAGATTTAAATGAAGAAGCTACAGTGTCCAAGGTACTAAACATAATATATTCTATGGAGTGTCATAAGCAAGTCATTGGAATACTTTCCTACTAAATTTATAAGACATAAGCATTCAATATTTGAGTAAACAAAAAGAAAATAAAGCTATCTATTGGGTTTCACTAAAAAGTCCATTGGAAGACTTGACTATTGTTGTTAAAAGACATAGGCATTCATATTATAGAGCCACAAACCACACTAGTAAAATAAAAACATGATAACATGGGATTCGAACCAATGACAGTCTTAATTTGATAGTGCAAACCCAACACCTTACTAACTATGCTAACCAGACTGTGCATACCAGGCAAACAATTTATCAGAAATGTAAGTTAATAAGCTACAGTGTCCAAGGTACTAAACATAATATATTCTATGTGGTGTCATAAGCAAGTCATTAGAATACATACCTACTAAATTTATAAGACATAAGCATTCAATATTTGAGTAAACAAAGAGAAAATAAAGCTATCTATTGGGTTTCACTAAAAAGTCCATTGGAAGACTTGACTATTGTTGTTAAAAGACATAGGCATTCATATTATAGAGCCGCAAACCACACTAGTAAAATAAAAACATGATAACATGGGATTCAAACCAATGACAGTCTTAATTTGATAGTGCAAACCCAACACCTTACTAACTGTGCTAACCAGACTGTGCATACCAGACACACAATTTATCAGAGATTTAAGTGAATAAGCTACAGTGTCCAAGGTACTAAACATAATATATTCTATGGGGTGTCATAAGCATGTCATTAGAATACTTTCCTACTAAATTTATAAGACATAAGCATTCAATATTAGAGTAAACAAAGAGAAAATAAAGCTATCTATAGGGTTACACTAAAAAGTCCATTGGAAGACTTGACTATTGTTGTTAAAAGACATAGGCATTCATATTATAGAGTCACAAACCACACTAGTAAAATAAAAACATGATAACATGGGATTTGAACCAATGACAGTCTTAATTTGATAGTGCAAACCCAACACCTTACTAACTGTGCTAACCAGACTGTGCATACCAGACACACAATTTATCAGAGATTTAAGTGAATAAGCTACAGTGTCCAAGGTACTAAACATAATTTATTCTATGGGGTGTCATAAGCAAGTCTTCGGAATACTTTCCTACTAAATTTATAAGACATAAGCATTCAATATTTGAGTAAACAAAGAGAAAATAAAGCTATCTATTGGGTTTCACTAAAAAGTCTATTGGAAGACTTGACTATTGTTGTTAAAAAACATAGGCATTCATATTATAGAGTCACAAACCACACTAGTAAAATAAAAACATGATAACATGTGATTTGAACCAATGACAGTCTTAATCTGATAGTGCAAACCCAACACCTTACTAACTGTGCTAACCAGACTGTGCATACCAGACACACAATTTATCAGAGATTTAAGTGAATAAGCTACAGTGTCCAAGGTACTAAACATAATAAACATAAGCATTCAATATTTGAGTAAACAAAGAGAAAATAAAGCTATCTATTGGGTTTCACTAAAAAGTCTGTTAGAAGACTTGACTATTGTTGTTAAAAGACATAGGCATTCATATTATAGAGCCACAAACCACACTAGTAAAATAAAAACATGATAACATGGGATTCGAACCAATGACAGTCTTAATTTGATAGTTCAAACCCAACACCTTACTAACTGTGTTAACTAGACTGTGCATACCAGACACACAATTTATCAAAGATTTAAATGAAGAAGCTACAGTGTCCAAGGTACTAAACATAATATATTCTATGGAGTGTCATAAGCAAGTCATTGGAATACTTTCCTACTAAATTTATAAGACATAAGCATTCAATATTTGAGTAAACAAAGAGAAAATAAAGCAATCTATTGGGTTTCACTAAAAAGTCCATTGGAAGACTTGACTATTGTTGTTAAAAGACATAGGCATTCATATTATAGAGCCACAAACCACACTAGTAAAATAAAAACATGATAACATGGGATTCGAACCAATGACAGTCTTAATTTGATAGTGCAAACCCTGCACCTTACTAACTATGCTAACCAGACTGTGCATACCAGACATACAATTTATCAGATATTTAAGTGAATAAGCTACAGTGTCCAAGGTACTAAACATAATATATTCTATGTGGTGTCATAAGCAAGTCATTAGAATACATTCCTACTAAATTTATAAGACATAAGCATTCAATATTTGAGTAAACAAAGAGAAAATAAAGCTATCTATTGGGTTTCACTAAAAAGTCCATTGGAAGACTTGACTATTGTTGTTAAAAGACATTGGCATTCATATTATAGAGCCGCAAACCACACTAGTAAAATAAAAACATGATAACATGGGATTCAAACCAATGACAGTCTTAATTTGGTAGTGCAAACCCAACACCTTACTAACTGTGCTAACCAGACTGTGCATACCAGACACACAATTTATCAGATATTTAAGTGAATAAGCTACAGTGTCCAAGGTACTAAACATAATATATTCTATGGGGTGTCATAAGCATGTCATTAGAATACTTTCCTACTAAATTTATAAGACATAAGCATTCAATATTTGAGTAAACAAAGAGAAAATAAAGCTATCTATAGGGTTACACTAAAAAGTCTATTGGAAGACTTGACTATTGTTGTTAAAAGACATAGGCATTCATATTATAGAGTCACAAACCACACTAGTAAAATAAAAACATGATAACATGGGATTTGAACCAATGACAGTCTTAATTTGATAGTGCAAACCCAACACCTTACTAACTGTGCTAACCAGACTGTGCATACCAGACACGCAATTTATCAGAGATTTAAGTGAATAAGCTACAGTGTCCAAGGTACTAAACATAATTTATTCTATGGGGTGTCATAAGCAAGTCATTGGAATACTTTCCTACTAAATTTACAAGACATAAGCATTCAATATTTGAGTAAACAAAGAGAAAATAAAGCTATCTATTGGGTTTCACTAAAAAGTCTATTGGAAGACTTGACTATTGTTGTTAAAAAACATAGGCATTCATATTATAGAGTCACAAACCACACTAGTAAAATAAAAACATGATAACATGGGATTTAAACCAATGACTGTCTTAATTTGATAGTGCAAACCCAACACCTTACTAACTGTGCTAACCAGACTGTGCATATCAGATTTTTCAGAGATTTAAGTGAATAAGCTACAGTGTCTAAGGTACTAAACATAATATATTCTATGGGGTGTCATAAGCAAGTCATTGGAATACTTTCCTACTAAATTTATAAGACATAAGCATTCAATATTTGGGTAAACAAAGAGAAAATAAAGCTATCTATTGGGTTTCACTAAAAAGTCTATTGGAAGACTTGACTATTGTTGTTAAAAGACATTGGCATTCATATTATAGAGCCGCAAACCACACTAGTAAAATAAAAACATGGGATTCAAACCAATGACAGTCTTAATTTGATAGTGCAAACCCAACACCTTACTAACTGTGCTAACCAGACTGTGCATACCAGACACACAATTTATCAGAGATTTAAGTGAATAAGCTACAGTGTCCAAGGTACTAAACATAATATATTCTATGGGGTGTCATAAGCATGTCATTAGAATACTTTCCTACTAAATTTATAAGACATAAGCATTTAATATTTGAGTAAACAAAGAGAAAATAAAGCTATCTATAGGGTTACACTAAAAAGTCTATTGGAAGACGACTATTGTTGTTAAAAGACATAGGCATTCATATTATAGAGTCACAAACCACACTAGTAAAATAAAAACATGATAACATGGGATTTGAACCAATGACAGTCTTAATTTGATAGTGCAAACCCAACACCTTACTAACTGTGCTAACCAGACTGTGCATACCAGACACAGAATTTATCAGAGATTTAAGTGAATAAGCTACAGTGTCCAAGGTACTAAACATAATTTATTCTATGGGGTGTCATGAGCAAGTCATTGGAATACTTTCCTACTAAATTTATAAGACATAAGCATTCAATATTTGAGTAAACAAAGAGAAAATAATGCTATCTATTGGGTTTCACTAAAAAGTCTATTGGAAGACTTGACTATTGTTGTTAAAAAACATAGGCATTCATATTATAGAGTCACAAACCACACTAGTAAAATAAAAACATGATAACATGGGATTTGAACCAATGACTGTCTTAATTTGATAGTGCAAACCCAACACCTTACTAACTGTGCTAACCAGACTGTGCATATCAGATTTTTCAGAGATTTAAGTGAATAAGCTACAGTGTCTAAGGTACTAAACATAATATATTCTATGGGGTGTCATAAGCAAGTCATTGGAATACTTTCCTACTAAATTTATAAGACATAAGCATTCAATATTTGGGTAAACAAAGAGTAAATAAAGCTATCTATTGGGTTTCACTAAAAAGTCTATCTGAAGACTTGACTATTGTTGTTAAAAGACATAGGCATTCATATTATAGAGCCACAAACCACACTAGTAAAATAAAAACATGATAACATGGGATTCGAACCAATGACAGTCTTAATTTGATAGTGCAAACCCAACACCTTACTAACTGTGCTAACCAGACTGAGCATACCAAAAAATTTTTATCAGAGATTTAAGTGAAGAAGCTACAGTGTCCAAGGTACTAAACATAATATATTCTATGGGGTGTCATAAGCAAGTCATTGGAATACTTTCCTACTAAATTTATAAGACATAAGCATTCAATATTTGAGTAAACAAAGAGAAAATAAAGCTATCTATTGGGTTTCACTAAAAAGTCCATTGGAAGACTTGACTATTTTTGTTAAAAGACATAGGCATTCATATTATAGAGCCACAAACCACACTAGTAAAATAAAAACATGATAACATGGGATTCGAACCAATGACAGTCTTAATTTGATAGTGCAAACCCCGCACCTTACTAACTATGCTAACCAGACTGTGCATACCAGACATACAATTTATCAGATATTTAAGTGAATAAGCTACAGTGTCCAAGGTACTAAACATAATATATTCTATGTGGTGTCATAAGCAAGTCATTAGAATACATCCCTACTAAATTTATAAGACATAAGCATTCAATATTTGAGTAAACAAAGAGAAAATAAAGCTATCTATTGGGTTTCACTAAAAAGTCAATTGGAAGACTTGACTATTGTTGTTAAAAGACATAGGCATTCATATTATAGAGCCACAAACCACACTAGTAAAATAAAAACATGATAACATGGGATTTGAACCAATGACAGTCTTAATTTGATAGTGCTTACCCAACACCTTACTAACTGTGCTAACCAGACTGTGCATATCAGGCACACAATTTTTCAGAGATTTAAGTGAATAAGCTACAGTGTCTAAGGTACTAAACATAATATATTCTATGGGGTGTCATAAGCAAGTCATTGGAATACTTTCCTACTAAATTTATAAGACATAAGCATTCAATATTTGAGTAAACAAAGAGAAAATAAAGCTATCTATTGGGTTTCACTAAAAAGTCTATTGGAAGACTTGACTATTGTTGTTAAAAGACATAGGCATTCATATTATAGAGACACAAACCACACTAGTAAAATAAAAACATGATAACATGGGATTTGAACCAATGACAGTCTTAATTTGATAGTGCAAACCCAACACCTTACTAACTGTGCTAACCAAACTGGGCACACCAGACACAATTTATCAGAGATTTAATTAAATAAGCTACAGTGTCCAAGGTACTAAACATAATATGTACTATGGGGTGTCATAAGCAAGTCATTGGAATACTTTCCTACTAAATTTATAAGACATAAGCATTCAATATTTGAGTAAACAAAGAGAAAATAAAGCTATCTATTGGGTTTCACTAAAAAGTCCATTGGAAGACTTGACTATTGTTGTTAAAAGACATACCCATTCATATTATAGAGCCACAAACCACACTAGTAAAATAAAAACATGATAACATGGGATTCGAACCAATGACAGTCTTAATTTGATAGTGCAAACCCAGCACCTTACTAACTATGCTAACCAGACTGTGCATACCAGGCAAACAATTTATCAGAAATGTAAGTTAATAAGCTACAGTGTCCAAGGTACTAAACATAATATATTCTATGTGGTGTCATAAGCAAGTCATTAGAATACATTCCTACTAAATTTATAAGACATAAGCATTCAATATTTGAGTAAACAAAGAGAAAATAAAGCTATCTATTGGGTTTCACTAAAAAGTCCATTGGAAGACTTGACTATTGTTGTTAAAAGACATAGGCATTCATATTATAGAGCCGCAAACCACACTAGTAAAATAAAAACATGATAACATGGGATTCAAACCAATCACAGTCTTAATTTGATAGTGCAAACCCAACACCTTACTTACTGTGCTAACCAGACTGTGCATACCAGACACCCAATTTATCAGAGATTTAAGTGAATAAGCTACAGTGTCCAAGGTACTAAACATAATAAACATAAGCATTCAATATTTGAGTAAACAAAGAGAAAATAAAGCTATCTATTGGGTTTCACTAAAAAGTCTGTTAGAAGACTTGACTATTGTTGTTAAAAGACATAGGCATTCATATTATAGAGCCACAAACCACACTAGTAAAATAAAAACATGATAACATGGGATTCGAACCAATGACAGTCTTAATTTGATAGTTCAAACCCAACACCTTACTAACTGTGTTAACTAGACTGTGCATACCAGACACACAATTTATCAAAGATTTAAATGAAGAAGCTACAGTGTCCAAGGTACTAAACATAATATATTCTATGGAGTGTCATAAGCAAGTCATTGGAATACTTTCCTACTAAATTTATAAGACATAAGCATTCAATATTTGAGTAAACAAAAAGAAAATAAAGCTATCTATTGGGTTTCACTAAAAAGTCCATTGGAAGACTTGACTATTGTTGTTAAAAGACATAGGCATTCATATTATAGAGACACAAACCACACTAGTAAAATAAAAACATGATAACATGGGATTTGAACCAATGACAGTCTTAATTTGATAGTGCAAACCCAACACCTTACTAACTGTGCTAACCAAACTGGGCACACCAGACACAATTTATCAGAGATTTAAGTGAATAAGCTACAGTGTCCAAGGTACTAAACATAATAAATACTATGGGGTGTCATCAGCAAGTCATTGGAATACTTTTCTACTAAATTTATAAGACATAAGCATTCAATATTTGAGTAAACAAAGAGAAAATAAAGCTATCTATTGGGTTTCACTAAAAAGTCCATTGGAAGACTTGACTATTGTTGTTAAAAGACATAGGCATTCATATTATAGAGCCGCAAACCACACTAGTAAAATAAAAACATGATAACATGGGATTCAAACCAATGACAGTCTTAATTTGATAGTGCAAACCCAACACCTTACTAACTGTGCTAACCAGACTGTGCATACCAGACACACAATTTATCAGAGATTTAAGTGAATAAGCTACAGTGTCCAAGGTACTAAACATAATATATTCTATGGGGTGTCATAAGCATGTCATTAGAATACTTTCCTACTAAATTTATAAGACATAAGCATTCAATATTTGAGTAAACAAAGAGAAAATAAAGCTATCTATAGGGTTACACTAAAAAGTCCATTGGAAGACTTGACTATTGTTGTTAAAAGACATAGGCATTCATATTATAGAGTCACAAACCACATTAGTAAAATAAAAACATGATAACATGGGATTTGAACCAATGACAGTCTTAATTTGATAGTGCAAACCCAACACCTTACTAACTGTGCTAACCAGACTGTGCATACCAGACACACAATTTATCAGAGATTTAAGTGAATAAGCTACAGTGTCCAAGGTACTAAACATAATTTATTCTATGGGGTGTCATAAGCAAGTCATTGGAATACTTTCCTACTAAATTTATAAGACATAAGCATTCAATATTTGAGTAAACAAAGAGAAAATAAAGCTATCTATTGGGTTTCACTAAAAAGTATATTGGAAGACTTGATTATTGTTGTTAAAAAACATAGGCATTCATATTATAGAGTCACAAACCACACTAGTAAAATAAAAACATGATAACATGTGATTTGAACCAATGACAGTCTTAATCTGATAGTGCAAACCCAACACCTTACTAACTGTGCTAACCAGACTGTGCATACCAGACACCCAATTTATCAGAGATTTAAGTGAATAAGCTACAGTGTCCAAGGTACTAAACATAATAAACATAAGCATTCAATATTTGAGTAAACAAAGAGAAAATAAAGCTATCTATTGGGTTTCACTAAAAAGTCTGTTAGAAGACTTGACTATTGTTGTTAAAAGACATAGGCATTCATATTATAGAGCCACAAACCACACTAGTAAAATAAAAACATGATAACATGGGATTCGAACCAATGACAGTCTTAATTTGATAGTTCAAACCCAACACCTTACTAACTGTGTTAACTAGACTGTGCATACCAGACACACAATTTATCAAAGATTTAAATGAAGAAGCTACAGTGTCCAAGGTACTAAACATAATATATTCTATGGAGTGTCATAAGCAAGTCATTGGAATACTTTCCTACTAAATTTATAAGACATAAGCATTCAATATTTGAGTAAACAAAAAGAAAATAAAGCTATCTATTGGGTTTCACTAAAAAGTCCATTGGAAGACTTGACTATTGTTGTTAAAAGACATAGGCATTCATATTATAGAGCCACAAACCACACTAGTAAAATAAAAACATGATAACATGGGATTCGAACCAATGACAGTCTTAATTTGATAGTGCAAACCCTGCACCTTACTAACTATGCTAACCAGACTGTGCATACCAGACATACAATTTATCAGATATTTAAGTGAATAAGCTACAGTGTCCAAGGTACTAAACATAATATATTCTATGTGGTGTCATAAGCAAGTCATTAGAATACATTCCTACTAAATTTATAAGACATAAGCATTCAATATTTGAGTAAACAAAGAGAAAATAAAGCTATCTATTGGGTTTCACTAAAAAGTCCATTGGAAGACTTGACTATTGTTGTTAAAAGACATAGGCATTCATATTATAGAGCCGCAAACCACACTAGTAATATAAAAACATGATAACATGGGATTCAAACCAATGACAGTCTTAATTTGATAGTGCAAACCCAACACCTTACTAACTGTGCTAACCAGACTGTGCATACCAGACACACAATTTATCAGAGATTTAAGTGAATAAGCTACAGTGTCCAAGGTACTAAACATAATATATTCTATGGGTTGTCATAAGCATGTCATTAGAATACTTTCCTACTAAATTTATAAGACATAAGCATTCAATATTTGAGTAAACAAAGAGAAAATAAAGCTATCTATAGGGTTACACTAAAAAGTATATTGGAAGACTAGACTATTGTTGTTAAAAGACATAGGCATTCATATTATAGAGTCACAAACCACACTAGTAAAATAAAAACATGATAACATGGGATTTGAACCAATTACAGTCTTAATTTGATAGTGCAAACCCAACACCTTACTAACTGTGCTAACCAGACTGTGCATATCAGACACACAATTTTTCAGAGATTTAAGTGAATAAGCTACAGTGTCTAAGGTACTAAACATAATATATTCTATGGGGTGTCATAAGCAAGTCATTGGAATACTTTCCTACTAAATTTATAAGACATAAGCATTCAATATTTGGGTAAACAAAGAGAAAATAAAGCTATCTATTGGGTTTCACTAAAAAGTCTGTTAGAAGACTTGACTATTGTTGTTAAAAGACATAGGCATTCATATTATAGAGCCACAAACCACACTAGTAAAATAAAAACATGATAACATGGGATTCGAACCAATGACAGTCTTAATTTGATAGTTCAAACCCAACACCTTACTAACTGTGTTAACTAGACTGTGCATACCAGACACACAATTTATCAAAGATTTAAATGAAGAAGCTACAGTGTCCAAGGTACTAAACATAATATATTCTATGGAGTGTCATAAGCAAGTCATTGGAATACTTTCCTACTAAATTTATAAGACATAAGCATTCAATATTTGAGTAAACAAAGAGAAAATAAAGCTATCTATAGGGTTACACTAAAAAGTCCATTGGAAGACTTGACTATTGTTGTTAAAAGACATAGGCATTCATATTATAGAGTCACAAACCACACTAGTAAAATAAAAACATGATAACATGGGATTTGAACCAATGACGGTCTTAATTTGATAGTGCAAACCCAACACCTTACTAACTGTGCTAACCAGACTGTGCATACCAGACACACAATTTATCAGAGATTTAAGTGAATAAGCTACAGTGTCCAAGGTACTAAACATAATTTATTCTATGGGGTGTCATAAGCAAGTCATTGGAATACTTTCCTACTAAATTTATAAGACATAAGCATTCAATATTTGAGTAAACAAAGAGAAAATAAAGCTATCTATTGGGTTTCACTAAAAAGTCTATTGGAAGACTTGACTATTGTTGTTAAAAAACATAGGTATTCATATTATAGAGTCACAAACCACACTAGTAAAATAAAAACATGATAACATGTGATTTGAACCAATGACAGTCTTAATCTGATAGTGCAAACCCAACACCTTACTAACTGTGCTAACCAGACTGTGCATACCAGACACACAATTTATCAGAGATTTAAGTGAATAAGCTACAGTGTCCAAGGTACTAAACATAATAAACATAAGCATTCAATATTTGAGTAAACAAAGAGAAAATAAAGCTATCTATTGGGTTTCACTAAAAAGTCTGTTAGAAGACTTGACTATTGTTGTTAAAAGACATAGGCATTCATATTATAGAGCCACAAACCACACTAGTAAAATAAAAACATGATAACATGGGATTCGAACCAATGACAGTCTTAATTTGATAGTTCAAACCCAACACCTTACTAACTGTGTTAACTAGACTGTGCATACCAGACACACAATTTATCAAAGATTTAAATGAAGAAGCTACAGTGTCCAAGGTACTAAACATAATATATTCTATGGAGTGTCATAAGCAAGTCATTGGAATACTTTCCTACTAAATTTATAAGACATAAGCATTCAATATTTGAGTAAACAAAAAGAAAATAAAGCTATCTATTGGGTTTCACTAAAAAGTCCATTGGAAGACTTGACTATTGTTGTTAAAAGACATAGGCATTCATATTATAGAGCCACAAACCACACTAGTAAAATAAAAACATGATAACATGGGATTCGAACCAATGACAGTCTTAATTTGATAGTGCAAACCCTGCACCTTACTAACTATGCTAACCAGACTGTGCATACCAGACATACAATTTATCAGATATTTTTGTGAATAAGCTACAGTGTCCAAGGTACTAAACATAATATATTCTATGTGGTGTCATAAGCAAGTCATTAGAATACATTCCTACTAAATTTATAAGACATAAGCATTCAATATTTGAGTAAACAAAGAGAAAATAAAGCTATCTATTGGGTTTCACTAAAAAGTCCATTGGAAGACTTGACTATTGTTGTTAAAAGACATAGGCATTCATATTATAGAGCCGCAAACCACACTAGTAATATAAAAACATGATAACATGGGATTCAAACCAATGACAGTCTTAATTTGATAGTGCAAACCCAACACCTTACTAACTGTGCTAACCAGACTGTGCATACCAGACACACAATTTATCAGAGATTTAAGTGAATAAGCTACAGTGTCCAAGGTACTAAACATAATATATTCTATGGGTTGTCATAAGCATGTCATTAGAATACTTTCCTACTAAATTTATAAGACATAAGCATTCAATATTTGAGTAAACAAAGAGAAAATAAAGCTATCTATAGGGTTACACTAAAAAGTCTATTGGAAGACTTGACTATTGTTGTTAAAAGACATAGGCATTCATATTATAGAGTCACAAACCACACTAGTAAAATAAAAACATGATAACATGGGATTTGAACCAATGACAGTCTTAATTTGATAGTGCAAACCCAACACCTTACTAACTGTGCTAACCAGACTGTGCATATCAGACACACAATTTTTCAGAGATTTAAGTGAATAAGCTACAGTGTCTAAGGTACTAAACATAATATATTCTATGGGGTGTCATAAGCAAGTCATTGGAATACTTTCCTACTAAATTTATAAGACATAAGCATTCAATATTTGGGTAAACAAAGAGAAAATAAAGCTATCTATTGGGTTTCACTAAAAAGTCTATTGGAAGACTTGACTATTGTTGTTAAAAGACATAGGCATTCATATTATAGAGCCACAAACCACACTAGTAAAATAAAAACATGATAACATGGGATTCGAACCAATGACAGTCTTAATTTGATAGTGCAAACCCAACACCTTACTAACTGTGCTAACCAGACTGAGCATACCAACAATTTTTTATCAGAGATTTAAGTGAAGAAGCTACAGTGTCCAAGGTACTAAACATAATATATTCTATGGGGTGTCATAAGCAAGTCATTGGAATACTTTCCTACTAAATTTATAAGACATAAGCATTCAATATTTGAGTAAACAAAGAGAAAATAAAGCTATCTATTGGGTTTCACTAAAAAGTCCATTGGAAGACTTGACTATTGTTGTTAAAAGACATAGGCATTCATATTATAGAGCCACAAACCACACTAGTAAAATAAAAACATGATAACATGAGATTCGAACCAATGACAGTCTTAATTTGATAGTGCAAACCCCGCACCTTACTAACTATGCTAACCAGACTGTGCATACCAGACATACAATTTATCAGATATTTAAGTGAATAAGCTGCAGTGTCCAAGGTACTAAACATAATATATTCTATGTGGTGTCATAAGCAAGTCATTAGAATACATCCCTACTAAATTTATAAGACATAAGCATTCAATATTTGAGTAAACAAAGAGAAAATAAAGCTATCTATTGGGTTTCACTAAAAAGTCCATTGGAAGACTTGACTATTGTTGTTAAAAGACATAGGCATTCATATTATAGAGCCACAAACCACACTAGTAAAATAAAAACATGATAACATGGGATTCAAACCAATGACAGACTTAATTTGATAGTGCAAACCCAACACCTTACTAACTGTGCTAACCAGACTGTGCATACCAGACTTACAATTTATCAGAGATTTAAGTGAATAAGCTACAGTGTCCAAGGTACTAAACATAATAAACATAAGCATTCAATATTTGAGTAAACAAAGAGAAAATAAAGCTATCTATTGGGTTTCACTAAAAAGTCTGTTAGAAGACTTGACTATTGTTGTTAAAAGACATAGGCATTCATATTATAGAGCCACAAACCACACTAGTAAAATAAAAACATGATAACATGGGATTCGAACCAATGACAGTCTTAATTTGATAGTTCAAACCCAACACCTTACTAACTGTGTTAACTAGACTGTGCATACCAGACACACAATTTATCAGAGATTTAAATGAAGAAGCTACAGTGTCCAAGGTACTAAACATAATATATTCTATGGAGTGTCATAAGCAAGTCATTGGAATACTTTCCTACTAAATTTATAAGACATAAGCATTCAATATTTGAGTAAACAAAGAGAAAATAAAGCTATCTATTGGGTTTCACTAAAAAGTCCATTGGAAGACTTGACTATTGTTGTTAAAAGACATAGGCATTCATATTATAGAGCCACAAACCACACTAGTAAAATAAAAACATGATAACATGGGATTCGAACCAATGACAGTCTTAATTTGATAGTTCAAACCCAACACCTTACTAACTGTGTTAACTAGACTGTGCATACCAGACACACAATTTATCAGAGATTTAAATGAAGAAGCTACAGTGTCCAAGGTACTAAACATAATATATTCTATGGAGTGTCATAAGCAAGTCATTGGAATACTTTCCTACTAAATTTATAAGACATAAGCATTCAATATTTGAGTAAACAAAGAGAAAATAAAGCTATCTATTGGGTTTCACTAAAAAGTCCATTGGAAGACTTGACTATTGTTGTTAAAAGACATAGGCATTCATATTATAGAGCCACAAACCACACTAGTAAAATAAAAACATGATAACATGGGATTCGAACCAATGACAGTCTTAATTTGATAGTGCAAACCCCGCACCTTACTAACTATGCTAACCAGACTGTGCATACCAGACACACAATTTATCAGATATTTAAGTGAATAAGCTACAGTGTCCAAGGTACTAAACATAATATATTCTATGTGGTGTCATAAGCAAGTCATTAGAATACATTCCTACTAAATTTATAAGACATAAGCATTCAATATTTGAGTAAACAAAGAGAAAATAAAGCTATCTATTGGGTTTCACTAAAAAGTCCATTGGAAGACTTGACTATTGTTGTTAAAAGACATAGGCATTCATATTATAGAGCCACAAACCACACTAGTAAAATAAAAACATGATAACATGAGATTCGAACCAATGACAGTCTTAATTTGATAGTGCAAACCCCGCACCTTACTAACTATGCTAACCAGACTGTGCATACCAGACATACAATTTATCAGATATTTAAGTGAATAAGTTACAGTGTCCAAGGTACTAAACATAATATATTCTATGTGGTGTCATAAGCAAGTCATTAGAATACATCCCTACTAAATTTATAAGACATAAGCATTCAATATTTGAGTAAACAAAGAGAAAATAAAGCTATCTATTGGGTTTCACTAAAAAGTCCATTGGAAGACTTGACTATTGTTGTTAAAAGACATAGGCATTCATATTATAGAGCCACAAACCACACTAGTAAAATAAAAACATGATAACATGGGATTCGAACCAATGACAGTCTTAATTTGATAGTGCAAACCCTGCACCTTACTAACTATGCTAACCAGACTGTGCATACCAGACATACAATTTATCAGATATTTAAGTGAATAAGCTACAGTGTCCAAGGTACTAAACATAATATATTCTATGTGGTGTCATAAGCAAGTCATTAGAATACATTCCTACTAAATTTATAAGACATAAGCATTCAATATTTGAGTAAACAAAGAGAAAATAAAGCTATCTATTGGGTTTCACTAAAAAGTCCATTGGAAGACTTGACTATTGTTGTTAAAAGACATAGGCATTCATATTATAGAGCCGCAAACCACACTAGTAATATAAAAACATGATAACATGGGATTCAAACCAATGACAGTCTTAATTTGATAGTGCAAACCCAACACCTTACTAACTGTGCTAACCAGACTGTGCATACCAGACACACAATTTATCAGAGATTTAAGTGAATAAGCTACAGTGTCCAAGGTACTAAACATAATATATTCTATGGGTTGTCATAAGCATGTCATTAGAATACTTTCCTACTAAATTTATAAGACATAAGCATTCAATATTTGAGTAAACAAAGAGAAAATAAAGCTATCTATAGGGTTACACTAAAAAGTATATTGGAAGACTAGACTATTGTTGTTAAAAGACATAGGCATTCATATTATAGAGTCACAAACCACACTAGTAAAATAAAAACATGATAACATGGGATTTGAACCAATTACAGTCTTAATTTGATAGTGCAAACCCAACACCTTACTAACTGTGCTAACCAGACTGTGCATATCAGACACACAATTTTTCAGAGATTTAAGTGAATAAGCTACAGTGTCTAAGGTACTAAACATAATATATTCTATGGGGTGTCATAAGCAAGTCATTGGAATACTTTCCTACTAAATTTATAAGACATAAGCATTCAATATTTGGGTAAACAAAGAGAAAATAAAGCTATCTATTGGGTTTCACTAAAAAGTCTGTTAGAAGACTTGACTATTGTTGTTAAAAGACATAGGCATTCATATTATAGAGCCACAAACCACACTAGTAAAATAAAAACATGATAACATGGGATTCGAACCAATGACAGTCTTAATTTGATAGTTCAAACCCAACACCTTACTAACTGTGTTAACTAGACTGTGCATACCAGACACACAATTTATCAAAGATTTAAATGAAGAAGCTACAGTGTCCAAGGTACTAAACATAATATATTCTATGGAGTGTCATAAGCAAGTCATTGGAATACTTTCCTACTAAATTTATAAGACATAAGCATTCAATATTTGAGTAAACAAAGAGAAAATAAAGCTATCTATAGGGTTACACTAAAAAGTCCATTGGAAGACTTGACTATTGTTGTTAAAAGACATAGGCATTCATATTATAGAGTCACAAACCACACTAGTAAAATAAAAACATGATAACATGGGATTTGAACCAATGACGGTCTTAATTTGATAGTGCAAACCCAACACCTTACTAACTGTGCTAACCAGACTGTGCATACCAGACACACAATTTATCAGAGATTTAAGTGAATAAGCTACAGTGTCCAAGGTACTAAACATAATTTATTCTATGGGGTGTCATAAGCAAGTCATTGGAATACTTTCCTACTAAATTTATAAGACATAAGCATTCAATATTTGAGTAAACAAAGAGAAAATAAAGCTATCTATTGGGTTTCACTAAAAAGTCTATTGGAAGACTTGACTATTGTTGTTAAAAAACATAGGTATTCATATTATAGAGTCACAAACCACACTAGTAAAATAAAAACATGATAACATGTGATTTGAACCAATGACAGTCTTAATCTGATAGTGCAAACCCAACACCTTACTAACTGTGCTAACCAGACTGTGCATACCAGACACACAATTTATCAGAGATTTAAGTGAATAAGCTACAGTGTCCAAGGTACTAAACATAATAAACATAAGCATTCAATATTTGAGTAAACAAAGAGAAAATAAAGCTATCTATTGGGTTTCACTAAAAAGTCTGTTAGAAGACTTGACTATTGTTGTTAAAAGACATAGGCATTCATATTATAGAGCCACAAACCACACTAGTAAAATAAAAACATGATAACATGGGATTCGAACCAATGACAGTCTTAATTTGATAGTTCAAACCCAACACCTTACTAACTGTGTTAACTAGACTGTGCATACCAGACACACAATTTATCAAAGATTTAAATGAAGAAGCTACAGTGTCCAAGGTACTAAACATAATATATTCTATGGAGTGTCATAAGCAAGTCATTGGAATACTTTCCTACTAAATTTATAAGACATAAGCATTCAATATTTGAGTAAACAAAAAGAAAATAAAGCTATCTATTGGGTTTCACTAAAAAGTCCATTGGAAGACTTGACTATTGTTGTTAAAAGACATAGGCATTCATATTATAGAGCCACAAACCACACTAGTAAAATAAAAACATGATAACATGGGATTCGAACCAATGACAGTCTTAATTTGATAGTGCAAACCCTGCACCTTACTAACTATGCTAACCAGACTGTGCATACCAGACATACAATTTATCAGATATTTTTGTGAATAAGCTACAGTGTCCAAGGTACTAAACATAATATATTCTATGTGGTGTCATAAGCAAGTCATTAGAATACATTCCTACTAAATTTATAAGACATAAGCATTCAATATTTGAGTAAACAAAGAGAAAATAAAGCTATCTATTGGGTTTCACTAAAAAGTCCATTGGAAGACTTGACTATTGTTGTTAAAAGACATAGGCATTCATATTATAGAGCCGCAAACCACACTAGTAATATAAAAACATGATAACATGGGATTCAAACCAATGACAGTCTTAATTTGATAGTGCAAACCCAACAACTTACTAACTGTGCTAACCAGACTGTGCATACCAGACACACAATTTATCAGAGATTTAAGTGAATAAGCTACAGTGTCCAAGGTACTAAACATAATATATTCTATGGGTTGTCATAAGCATGTCATTAGAATACTTTCCTACTAAATTTATAAGACATAAGCATTCAATATTTGAGTAAACAAAGAGAAAATAAAGCTATCTATAGGGTTACACTAAAAAGTCTATTGGAAGACTTGACTATTGTTGTTAAAAGACATAGGCATTCATATTATAGAGTCACAAACCACACTAGTAAAATAAAAACATGATAACATGGGATTTGAACCAATGACAGTCTTAATTTGATAGTGCAAACCCAACACCTTACTAACTGTGCTAACCAGACTGTGCATATCAGACACACAATTTTTCAGAGATTTAAGTGAATAAGCTACAGTGTCTAAGGTACTAAACATAATATATTCTACGGGGTGTCATAAGCAAGTCATTGGAATACTTTCCTACTAAATTTATAAGACATAAGCATTCAATATTTGGGTAAACAAAGAGAAAATAAAGCTATCTATTGGGTTTCACTAAAAAGTCTATTGGAAGACTTGACTATTGTTGTTAAAAGACATAGGCATTCATATTATAGAGCCACAAACCACACTAGTAAAATAAAAACATGATAACATGGGATTCGAACCAATGACAGTCTTAATTTGATAGTGCAAACCCAACACCTTACTAACTGTGCTAACCAGACTGAGCATACCAACAATTTTTTATCAGAGATTTAAGTGAAGAAGCTACAGTGTCCAAGGTACTAAACATAATATATTCTATGGGGTGTCATAAGCAAGTCATTGGAATACTTTCCTACTAAATTTATAAGACATAAGCATTCAATATTTGAGTAAACAAAGAGAAAATAAAGCTATCTATTGGGTTTCACTAAAAAGTCCATTGGAAGACTTGACTATTGTTGTTAAAAGACATAGGCATTCATATTATAGAGCCACAAACCACACTAGTAAAATAAAAACATGATAACATGAGATTCGAACCAATGACAGTCTTAATTTGATAGTGCAAACCCCGCACCTTACTAACTATGCTAACCAGACTGTGCATACCAGACATACAATTTATCAGATATTTAAGTGAATAAGCTGCAGTGTCCAAGGTACTAAACATAATATATTCTATGTGGTGTCATAAGCAAGTCATTAGAATACATCCCTACTAAATTTATAAGACATAAGCATTCAATATTTGAGTAAACAAAGAGAAAATAAAGCTATCTATTGGGTTTCACTAAAAAGTCCATTGGAAGACTTGACTATTGTTGTTAAAAGACATAGGCATTCATATTATAGAGCCACAAACCACACTAGTAAAATAAAAACATGATAACATGGGATTCAAACCAATGACAGACTTAATTTGATAGTGCAAACCCAACACCTTACTAACTGTGCTAACCAGACTGTGCATACCAGACTTACAATTTATCAGAGATTTAAGTGAATAAGCTACAGTGTCCAAGGTACTAAACATAATAAACATAAGCATTCAATATTTGAGTAAACAAAGAGAAAATAAAGCTATCTATTGGGTTTCACTAAAAAGTCTGTTAGAAGACTTGACTATTGTTGTTAAAAGACATAGGCATTCATATTATAGAGCCACAAACCACACTAGTAAAATAAAAACATGATAACATGGGATTCGAACCAATGACAGTCTTAATTTGATAGTTCAAACCCAACACCTTACTAACTGTGTTAACTAGACTGTGCATACCAGACACACAATTTATCAGAGATTTAAATGAAGAAGCTACAGTGTCCAAGGTACTAAACATAATATATTCTATGGAGTGTCATAAGCAAGTCATTGGAATACTTTCCTACTAAATTTATAAGACATAAGCATTCAATATTTGAGTAAACAAAGAGAAAATAAAGCTATCTATTGGGTTTCACTAAAAAGTCCATTGGAAGACTTGACTATTGTTGTTAAAAGACATAGGCATTCATATTATAGAGCCACAAACCACACTAGTAAAATAAAAACATGATAACATGGGATTCGAACCAATGACAGTCTTAATTTGATAGTTCAAACCCAACACCTTACTAACTGTGTTAACTAGACTGTGCATACCAGACACACAATTTATCAGAGATTTAAATGAAGAAGCTACAGTGTCCAAGGTACTAAACATAATATATTCTATGGAGTGTCATAAGCAAGTCATTGGAATACTTTCCTACTAAATTTATAAGACATAAGCATTCAATATTTGAGTAAACAAAGAGAAAATAAAGCTATCTATTGGGTTTCACTAAAAAGTCCATTGGAAGACTTGACTATTGTTGTTAAAAGACATAGGCATTCATATTATAGAGCCACAAACCACACTAGTAAAATAAAAACATGATAACATGGGATTCGAACCAATGACAGTCTTAATTTGATAGTGCAAACCCCGCACCTTACTAACTATGCTAACCAGACTGTGCATACCAGACACACAATTTATCAGATATTTAAGTGAATAAGCTACAGTGTCCAAGGTACTAAACATAATATATTCTATGTGGTGTCATAAGCAAGTCATTAGAATACATTCCTACTAAATTTATAAGACATAAGCATTCAATATTTGAGTAAACAAAGAGAAAATAAAGCTATCTATTGGGTTTCACTAAAAAGTCCATTGGAAGACTTGACTATTGTTGTTAAAAGACATAGGCATTCATATTATAGAGCCACAAACCACACTAGTAAAATAAAAACATGATAACATGAGATTCGAACCAATGACAGTCTTAATTTGATAGTGCAAACCCCGCACCTTACTAACTATGCTAACCAGACTGTGCATACCAGACATACAATTTATCAGATATTTAAGTGAATAAGTTACAGTGTCCAAGGTACTAAACATAATATATTCTATGTGGTGTCATAAGCAAGTCATTAGAATACATCCCTACTAAATTTATAAGACATAAGCATTCAATATTTGAGTAAACAAAGAGAAAATAAAGCTATCTATTGGGTTTCACTAAAAAGTCCATTGGAAGACTTGACTATTGTTGTTAAAAGACATAGGCATTCATATTATAGAGCCACAAACCACACTAGTAAAATAAAAACATGATAACATGGGATTCGAACCAATGACAGTCTTAATTTGATAGTGCAAACCCTGCACCTTACTAACTATGCTAACCAGACTGTGCATACCAGACATACAATTTATCAGATATTTAAGTGAATAAGCTACAGTGTCCAAGGTACTAAACATAATATATTCTATGTGGTGTCATAAGCAAGTCATTAGAATACATTCCTACTAAATTTATAAGACATAAGCATTCAATATTTGAGTAAACAAAGAGAAAATAAAGCTATCTATTGGGTTTCACTAAAAAGTCCATTGGAAGACTTGACTATTGTTGTTAAAAGACATAGGCATTCATATTATAGAGCCGCAAACCACACTAGTAATATAAAAACATGATAACATGGGATTCAAACCAATGACAGTCTTAATTTGATAGTGCAAACCCAACACCTTACTAACTGTGCTAACCAGACTGTGCATACCAGACACACAATTTATCAGAGATTTAAGTGAATAAGCTACAGTGTCCAAGGTACTAAACATAATATATTCTATGGGTTGTCATAAGCATGTCATTAGAATACTTTCCTACTAAATTTATAAGACATAAGCATTCAATATTTGAGTAAACAAAGAGAAAATAAAGCTATCTATAGGGTTACACTAAAAAGTATATTGGAAGACTAGACTATTGTTGTTAAAAGACATAGGCATTCATATTATAGAGTCACAAACCACACTAGTAAAATAAAAACATGATAACATGGGATTTGAACCAATTACAGTCTTAATTTGATAGTGCAAACCCAACACCTTACTAACTGTGCTAACCAGACTGTGCATATCAGACACACAATTTTTCAGAGATTTAAGTGAATAAGCTACAGTGTCTAAGGTACTAAACATAATATATTCTATGGGGTGTCATAAGCAAGTCATTGGAATACTTTCCTACTAAATTTATAAGACATAAGCATTCAATATTTGGGTAAACAAAGAGAAAATAAAGCTATCTATTGGGTTTCACTAAAAAGTCTGTTAGAAGACTTGACTATTGTTGTTAAAAGACATAGGCATTCATATTATAGAGCCACAAACCACACTAGTAAAATAAAAACATGATAACATGGGATTCGAACCAATGACAGTCTTAATTTGATAGTTCAAACCCAACACCTTACTAACTGTGTTAACTAGACTGTGCATACCAGACACACAATTTATCAAAGATTTAAATGAAGAAGCTACAGTGTCCAAGGTACTAAACATAATATATTCTATGGAGTGTCATAAGCAAGTCATTGGAATACTTTCCTACTAAATTTATAAGACATAAGCATTTAATATTTGAGTAAACAAAGAGAAAATAAAGCTATCTATAGGGTTACACTAAAAAGTCCATTGGAAGACTTGACTATTGTTGTTAAAAGACATAGGCATTCATATTATAGAGTCACAAACCACACTAGTAAAATAAAAACATGATAACATGGGATTTGAACCAATGACGGTCTTAATTTGATAGTGCAAACCCAACACCTTACTAACTGTGCTAACCAGACTGTGCATACCAGACACACAATTTATCAGAGATTTAAGTGAATAAGCTACAGTGTCCAAGGTACTAAACATAATTTATTCTATGGGGTGTCATAAGCAAGTCATTGGAATACTTTCCTACTAAATTTATAAGACATAAGCATTCAATATTTGAGTAAACAAAGAGAAAATAAAGCTATCTATTGGGTTTCACTAAAAAGTCTATTGGAAGACTTGACTATTGTTGTTAAAAAACATAGGTATTCATATTATAGAGTCACAAACCACACTAGTAAAATAAAAACATGATAACATGTGATTTGAACCAATGACAGTCTTAATCTGATAGTGCAAACCCAACACCTTACTAACTGTGCTAACCAGACTGTGCATACCAGACACACAATTTATCAGAGATTTAAGTGAATAAGCTACAGTGTCCAAGGTACTAAACATAATAAACATAAGCATTCAATATTTGAGTAAACAAAGAGAAAATAAAGCTATCTATTGGGTTTCACTAAAAAGTCTGTTAGAAGACTTGACTATTGTTGTTAAAAGACATAGGCATTCATATTATAGAGCCACAAACCACACTAGTAAAATAAAAACATGATAACATGGGATTCGAACCAATGACAGTCTTAATTTGATAGTTCAAACCCAACACCTTACTAACTGTGTTAACTAGACTGTGCATACCAGACACACAATTTATCAAAGATTTAAATGAAGAAGCTACAGTGTCCAAGGTACTAAACATAATATATTCTATGGAGTGTCATAAGCAAGTCATTGGAATACTTTCCTACTAAATTTATAAGACATAAGCATTCAATATTTGAGTAAACAAAAAGAAAATAAAGCTATCTATTGGGTTTCACTAAAAAGTCCATTGGAAGACTTGACTATTGTTGTTAAAAGACATAGGCATTCATATTATAGAGCCACAAACCACACTAGTAAAATAAAAACATGATAACATGGGATTCGAACCAATGACAGTCTTAATTTGATAGTGCAAACCCTGCACCTTACTAACTATGCTAACCAGACTGCGCATACCAGACATACAATTTATCAGATATTTTTGTGAATAAGCTACAGTGTCCAAGGTACTAAACATAATATATTCTATGTGGTGTCATAAGCAAGTCATTAGAATACATTCCTACTAAATTTATAAGACATAAGCATTCAATATTTGAGTAAACAAAGAGAAAATAAAGCTATCTATTGGGTTTCACTAAAAAGTCCATTGGAAGACTTGACTATTGTTGTTAAAAGACATAGGCATTCATATTATAGAGCCGCAAACCACACTAGTAATATAAAAACATGATAACATGGGATTCAAACCAATGACAGTCTTAATTTGATAGTGCAAACCCAACACCTTACTAACTGTGCTAACCAGACTGTGCATACCAGACACACAATTTATCAGAGATTTAAGTGAATAAGCTACAGTGTCCAAGGTACTAAACATAATATATTCTATGGGTTGTCATAAGCATGTCATTAGAATACTTTCCTACTAAATTTATAAGACATAAGCATTCAATATTTGAGTAAACAAAGAGAAAATAAAGCTATCTATATGGTTACACTAAAAAGTCTATTGGAAGACTTGACTATTGTTGTTAAAAGACATAGGCATTCATATTATAGAGTCACAAACCACACTAGTAAAATAAAAACATGATAACATGGGATTTGAACCAATGACAGTCTTAATTTGATAGTGCAAACCCAACACCTTACTAACTGTGCTAACCAGACTGTGCATATCAGACACACAATTTTTCAGAGATTTAAGTGAATAAGCTACAGTGTCTAAGGTACTAAACATAATATATTCTATGGGGTGTCATAAGCAAGTCATTGGAATACTTTCCTACTAAATTTATAAGACATAAGCATTCAATATTTGGGTAAACAAAGAGAAAATAAAGCTATCTATTGGGTTTCACTAAAAAGTCTATTGGAAGACTTGACTATTGTTGTTAAAAGACATAGGCATTCATATTATAGAGCCACAAACCACACTAGTAAAATAAAAACATGATAACATGGGATTCGAACCAATGACAGTCTTAATTTGATAGTGCAAACCCAACACCTTACTAACTGTGCTAACCAGACTGAGCATACCAACAATTTTTTATCAGAGATTTAAGTGAAGAAGCTACAGTGTCCAAGGTACTAAACATAATATATTCTATGGGGTGTCATAAGCAAGTCATTGGAATACTTTCCTACTAAATTTATAAGACATAAGCATTCAATATTTGAGTAAACAAAGAGAAAATAAAGCTATCTATTGGGTTTCACTAAAAAGTCCATTGGAAGACTTGACTATTGTTGTTAAAAGACATAGGCATTCATATTATAGAGCCACAAACCACACTAGTAAAATAAAAACATGATAACATGAGATTCGAACCAATGACAGTCTTAATTTGATAGTGCAAACCCCGCACCTTACTAACTATGCTAACCAGACTGTGCATACCAGACATACAATTTATCAGATATTTAAGTGAATAAGCTGCAGTGTCCAAGGTACTAAACATAATATATTCTATGTGGTGTCATAAGCAAGTCATTAGAATACATCCCTACTAAATTTATAAGACATAAGCATTCAATATTTGAGTAAACAAAGAGAAAATAAAGCTATCTATTGGGTTTCACTAAAAAGTCCATTGGAAGACTTGACTATTGTTGTTAAAAGACATAGGCATTCATATTATAGAGCCACAAACCACACTAGTAAAATAAAAACATGATAACATGGGATTCAAACCAATGACAGACTTAATTTGATAGTGCAAACCCAACACCTTACTAACTGTGCTAACCAGACTGTGCATACCAGACTTACAATTTATCAGAGATTTAAGTGAATAAGCTACAGTGTCCAAGGTACTAAACATAATAAACATAAGCATTCAATATTTGAGTAAACAAAGAGAAAATAAAGCTATCTATTGGGTTTCACTAAAAAGTCTGTTAGAAGACTTGACTATTGTTGTTAAAAGACATAGGCATTCATATTATAGAGCCACAAACCACACTAGTAAAATAAAAACATGATAACATGGGATTCGAACCAATGACAGTCTTAATTTGATAGTTCAAACCCAACACCTTACTAACTGTGTTAACTAGACTGTGCATACCAGACACACAATTTATCAGAGATTTAAATGAAGAAGCTACAGTGTCCAAGGTACTAAACATAATATATTCTATGGAGTGTCATAAGCAAGTCATTGGAATACTTTCCTACTAAATTTATAAGACATAAGCATTCAATATTTGAGTAAACAAAGAGAAAATAAAGCTATCTATTGGGTTTCACTAAAAAGTCCATTGGAAGACTTGACTATTGTTGTTAAAAGACATAGGCATTCATATTATAGAGCCACAAACCACACTAGTAAAATAAAAACATGATAACATGGGATTCGAACCAATGACAGTCTTAATTTGATAGTTCAAACCCAACACCTTACTAACTGTGTTAACTAGACTGTGCATACCAGACACACAATTTATCAGAGATTTAAATGAAGAAGCTACAGTGTCCAAGGTACTAAACATAATATATTCTATGGAGTGTCATAAGCAAGTCATTGGAATACTTTCCTACTAAATTTATAAGACATAAGCATTCAATATTTGAGTAAACAAAGAGAAAATAAAGCTATCTATTGGGTTTCACTAAAAAGTCCATTGGAAGACTTGACTATTGTTGTTAAAAGACATAGGCATTCATATTATAGAGCCACAAACCACACTAGTAAAATAAAAACATGATAACATGGGATTCGAACCAATGACAGTCTTAATTTGATAGTGCAAACCCCGCACCTTACTAACTATGCTAACCAGACTGTGCATACCAGACACACAATTTATCAGATATTTAAGTGAATAAGCTACAGTGTCCAAGGTACTAAACATAATATATTCTATGTGGTGTCATAAGCAAGTCATTAGAATACATTCCTACTAAATTTATAAGACATAAGCATTCAATATTTGAGTAAACAAAGAGAAAATAAAGCTATCTATTGGGTTTCACTAAAAAGTCCATTGGAAGACTTGACTATTGTTGTTAAAAGACATAGGCATTCATATTATAGAGCCACAAACCACACTAGTAAAATAAAAACATGATAACATGAGATTCGAACCAATGACAGTCTTAATTTGATAGTGCAAACCCCGCACCTTACTAACTATGCTAACCAGACTGTGCATACCAGACATACAATTTATCAGATATTTAAGTGAATAAGTTACAGTGTCCAAGGTACTAAACATAATATATTCTATGTGGTGTCATAAGCAAGTCATTAGAATACATCCCTACTAAATTTATAAGACATAAGCATTCAATATTTGAGTAAACAAAGAGAAAATAAAGCTATCTATTGGGTTTCACTAAAAAGTCCATTGGAAGACTTGACTATTGTTGTTAAAAGACATAGGCATTCATATTATAGAGCCACAAACCACACTAGTAAAATAAAAACATGATAACATGGGATTCAAACCAATGACAGACTTAATTTGATAGTGCAAACCCAACACCTTACTAACTGTGCTAACCAGACTGTGCATACCAGACTCACAATTTATCAGAGATTTAAGTGAATAAGCTACAGTGTCCAAGGTACTAAACATAATAAACATAAGCATTCAATATTTGAGTAAACAAAGAGAAAATAAAGCTATCTATTGGGTTTCACTAAAAAGTCTGTTAGAAGACTTGACTATTGTTGTTAAAAGACATAGGCATTCATATTATAGAGCCACAAACCACACTAGTAAAATAAAAACATGATAACATGGGATTCGAACCAATGACAGTCTTAATTTGATAGTTCAAACCCAACACCTTACTAACTGTGTTAACTAGACTGTGCATACCAGACACACAATTTATCAGAGATTTAAATGAAGAAGCTACAGTGTCCAAGGTACTAAACATAATATATTCTATGGAGTGTCATAAGCAAGTCATTGGAATACTTTCCTACTAAATTTATAAGACATAAGCATTCAATATTTGAGTAAACAAAGAGAAAATAAAGCTATCTATTGGGTTTCACTAAAAAGTCCATTGGAAGACTTGACTATTGTTGTTAAAAGACATAGGCATTCATATTATAGAGCCACAAACCACACTAGTAAAATAAAAACATGATAACATGGGATTCGAACCAATGACAGTCTTAATTTGATAGTTCAAACCCAACACCTTACTAACTGTGTTAACTAGACTGTGCATACCAGACACACAATTTATCAGAGATTTAAATGAAGAAGCTACAGTGTCCAAGGTACTAAACATAATATATTCTATGGAGTGTCATAAGCAAGTCATTGGAATACTTTCCTACTAAATTTATAAGACATAAGCATTCAATATTTGAGTAAACAAAGAGAAAATAAAGCTATCTATTGGGTTTCACTAAAAAGTCCATTGGAAGACTTGACTATTGTTGTTAAAAGACATAGGCATTCATATTATAGAGCCACAAACCACACTAGTAAAATAAAAACATGATAACATGGGATTCGAACCAATGACAGTCTTAATTTGATAGTGCAAACCCCGCACCTTACTAACTATGCTAACCAGACTGTGCATACCAGACACACAATTTATCAGATATTTAAGTGAATAAGCTACAGTGTCCAAGGTACTAAACATAATATATTCTATGTGGTGTCATAAGCAAGTCATTAGAATACATTCCTACTAAATTTATAAGACATAAGCATTCAATATTTGAGTAAACAAAGAGAAAATAAAGCTATCTATTGGGTTTCACTAAAAAGTCCATTGGAAGACTTGACTATTGTTGTTAAAAGACATAGGCATTCATATTATAGAGCCACAAACCACACTAGTAAAATAAAAACATGATAACATGGGATTCAAACCAATGACAGACTTAATTTGATAGTGCAAACCCAACACCCTACTAACTGTGCTAACCAGACTGTGCATACCAGACACACAATTTATCAGAGATTTAAGTGAATAAGCTACAGTGTCCAAGGTACTAAACATAATAAACATAAGCATTCAATATTTGAGTAAACAAAGAGAAAATAAAGCTATCTATTGGGTTTCACTAAAAAGTCTGTTAGAAGACTTGACTATTGTTGTTAAAAGACATAGGCATTCATATTATAGAGCCACAAACCACACTAGTAAAATAAAAACATGATAACATGGGATTCGAAATAATGACAGTCTTAATTTGATAGTTCAAACACAACACCTTACTAACTGTGCTAACTAGACTGTGCACACCAGACACACAATTTATCAGAGATTTAAATGAAGAAGCTACAGTGTCCAAGGTATTAAACATAAAATATTCTATGGAGTGTCATAAGCATGTCATTAGAATACTTTCCTACTAAATTTATAAGACATAAGCATTCAATATTTGAGTAAACAAAGAGAAAATAAAGCTATCTATTGGGTTTCACTAAAAAGTATATTGGAAGACTTGACTATTGTTGTTAAAAGACATAGGCATTCAGATTATAGAGCCACAAACTACACTAGTAAAATAAAAACAAGATAACATGCGATTCGAACCAATGACAGTCTTAATTTGATAGTACAAACCCAACACCTTACTAACTGTGCTAACCAGACTGTGCATACCAGACATACAATTTATCAGAAATTTAAGTGAATAAGCTACAGTGTCCAAGGTACTAAACATAATATATTCTATGGGGTGTCATAAGCATGTCATTAGAATACTTTCCTACCAAATTTATAAGACATAAGCATTCAATATTTGAGTAAACAAAGAGAAAATAAAGCTATCTCTTGGGTTTCACTAAAAAGTCCATTTCAAGACTTGACTATTGTTGTTAAAAGACATAGGCATTCATATTATAGAGTCACAAACCACACTAGTAAAATAAAAACATAATAACATGGGATTTGAACCAATGACAGTCTTAATTTGATAGTGCAAACCCAACACCTTACTAACTGTGCTAACCAGACTGTGCATATCAGACACACAATTTTTCAGAGATTTAAGTGAATAAGCTACAGTGTCTAAGGTACTAAACATAATATATTCTATGGGGTGTCATAAGCAAGTCATTGGAATACTTTCCTACTAAATTTATAAGACATAAGCATTCAATATTTGAGTAAACAAAGAGAAAATAAAGCTATCTATTGGGTTTCACTAAAAAGTCTATTGGAAGACTTGACTATTGTTGTTAAAAGACATAGGCATTCATATTATAGAGCCACAAACCACACTAGTAAAATAAAAACATGATAACATGGGATTTGAACAAATGACAGTCTTAATTTGATAGTGCAAACCCAACACCTTACTAACTGTGCTAACCAGACTGTGCATACCAGACAAAATTTATCAGAGATTTAAGTGAATAAGCTACAGTGTCCAAGGTACTAAACATAATATATACTATGGGGTGTCATAAGCAAGTCATTGGAATACTTTCCTACTAAATTTATAAGACATAAGCATTCAATATTTGACTAAACAAAGAGAAAATAAAGCTATCTATTGGGTTTCACTAAAAAGTCCATTGGAAGACTTGACTATTGTTGTTAAAAGACATAGGCATTCATATTATAGAGCCACAAACCACACTAGTAAAATAAAAACATGATAACATGGGATTCGAACCAATGACAGTCTTAATTTGATAGTTCAAACCCAACACCTTACTAACTGTGTTAACTAGACTGTGCATACCAGACACACAATTTATCAGAGATTTAAATGAAGAAGCTACAGTGTCCAAGGTACTAAACATAATATATTCTATGGAGTGTCATAAGCAAGTCATTGTAATACTTTCCTACTAAATTTATAAGACATAAGCATTCAATATTTGAGTAAACAAAGAGAAAATAAAGCTATCTATTGGGTTTCACTAAAAAGTCCATTGGAAGACTTGACTATTGTTGTTAAAAGACATAGGCATTCATATTATAGAGCCACAAACCACACTAGTAAAATAAAAACATGATAACATGGGATTCAAACCAATGACAGACTTAATTTGATAGTGCAAACCCAACACCCTACTAACTGTGCTAACCAGACTGTGCATACCAGACACCCAATTTATCAGAGATTTAAGTGAATAAGCTACAGTGTCCAAGGTACTAAACATAATAAACATAAGCATTCAATATTTGAGTAAACAAAGAGAAAATAAAGCTATCTATTGGGTTTCACTAAAAAGTCTGTTAGAAGACTTGACTATTGTTGTTAAAAGACATAGGCATTCATATTATAGAGCCACAAACCACACTAGTAAAATAAAAACATGATAACATGGGATTCGAACCAATGACAGTCTTAATTTGATAGTTCAAACCCAACACCTTACTAACTGTGCTAACCAGCCTGTGCAAACCGGACATACAATTTATCAGAAATTTAAGTGAATAAGCTACAGTGTCCAAGGTACTAAACATAATATATTCTATGTGGTGTCATAAGCAAGTCATTAGAATACATTCCTACTAAATTTATAAGACATAAGCATTCAATATTTGAGTAAACAAAGAGAAAATAAAGCTATCTATTGGGTTTCACTAAAAAGTCTATTGGAAGACTTGACTATTGTTGTTAAAAGACATAGGCATTCATATTATAGAGCCACAAACCACACTAGTAAAATAAAAACATGATAACATGGGATTTGAACAAATGACAGTCTTAATTTGATAGTGCAAACCCAACACCTTACTAACTGTGCTAACCAGACTGGGCACACCAGACACAATTTATCAGAGATTTAAGTAAATAAGCTACAGTGTCCAAGGTACTAAACATAATATGTACTATGGGGTGTCATAAGCAAGTCATTGGAATACTTTCCTACTAAATTTATAAGACATAAGCATTCAATATTTGAGTAAACAAAGAGAAAATAAAGCTATCTATTGGGTTTCACTAAAAAGTCCATTGGAAGACTTGACTATTGTTGTTAAAAGACATACCCATTCATATTATAGAGCCACAAACCACACTAGTAAAATAAAAACATGATAACATGGGATTCGAACCAATGACAGTCTTAATTTGATAGTGCAAACCCAGCACCTTACTAACTATGCTAACCAGACTGTGCATACCAGGCAAACAATTTATCAGAAATGTAAGTTAATAAGCTACAGTGTCCAAGGTACTAAACATAATATATTCTATGTGGTGTCATAAGCAAGTCATTAGAATACATTCCTACTAAATTTATAAGACATAAGCATTCAATATTTGAGTAAACAAAGAGAAAATAAAGCTATCTATTGGGTTTCACTAAAAAGTCCATTGGAAGACTTGACTATTGTTGTTAAAAGACATAGGCATTCATATTATAGAGCCGCAAACCACACTAGTAAAATAAAAACATGATAACATGGGATTCAAATCAATGACAGTCTTAATTTGATAGTGCAAACCCAACACCTTACTTACTGTGCTAACCAGACTGTGCATACCAGACACCCAATTTATCAGAGATTTAAGTGAATAAGCTACAGTGTCCAAGGTACTAAACATAATAAACATAAGCATTCAATATTTGAGTAAACAAAGAGAAAATAAAGCTATCTATTGGGTTTCACTAAAAAGTCTGTTAGAAGACTTGACTATTGTTGTTAAAAGACATAGGCATTCATATTATAGAGCCACAAACCACACTAGTAAAATAAAAACATGATAACATGGGATTCGAACCAATGACAGTCTTAATTTGATAGTTCAAACCCAACACCTTACTAACTGTGTTAACTAGACTGTGCATACCAGACACACAATTTATCAAAGATTTAAATGAAGAAGCTACAGTGTCCAAGGTACTAAACATAATATATTCTATGGAGTGTCATAAGCAAGTCATTGGAATACTTTCCTACTAAATTTATAAGACATAAGCATTCAATATTTGAGTAAACAAAAAGAAAATAAAGCTATCTATTGGGTTTCACTAAAAAGTCCATTGGAAGACTTGACTATTGTTGTTAAAAGACATAGGCATTCATATTATAGAGACACAAACCACACTAGTAAAATAAAAACATGATAACATGGGATTTGAACCAATGACAGTCTTAATTTGATAGTGCAAACCCAACACCTTACTAACTGTGCTAACCAAACTGGGCACACCAGACACAATTTATCAGAGATTTAAGTGAATAAGCTACAGTGTCCAAGGTACTAAACATAATAAATACTATGGGGTGTCATAAGCAAGTCATTGGAATACTTTCCTACTAAATTTATAAGACATAAGCATTCAATATTTGAGTAAACAAAGAGAAAATAAAGCTATCTATTGGGTTTCACTAAAAAGTCCATTGGAAGACTTGACTATTGTTGTTAAAAGACATAGGCATTCATATTATAGAGCCGCAAACCACACTAGTAAAATAAAAACATGATAACATGGGATTCAAACCAATGACAGTCTTAATTTGATAGTGCAAACCCAACACCTTACTAACTGTGCTAACCAGACTGTGCATACCAGACACACAATTTATCAGAGATTTAAGTGAATAAGCTACAGTGTCCAAGGTACTAAACATAATATATTCTATGGGGTGTCATAAGCATGTCATTAGAATACTTTCCTACTAAATTTATAAGACATAAGCATTCAATATTTGAGTTAACAAAGAGAAAATAAAGCTATCTATAGGGTTACACTAAAAAGTCCATTGGAAGACTTGACTATTGTTGTTAAAAGACATAGGCATTCATATTATAGAGTCACAAACCACACTAGTAAAATAAAAACATGATAACATGGGATTTGAACCAATGACAGTCTTAATTTGATAGTGCAAACCCAACACCTTACTAACTATGCTAACCAGACTGTGCATACCAGACACCCAATTTATCAGAGATTTAAGTGAATAAGCTACAGTGTCCAAGGTACTAAACATAATAAACATAAGCATTCAATATTTGAGTAAACAAAGAGAAAATAAAGCTATCTATTGGGTTTCACTAAAAAGTCTGTTAGAAGACTTGACTATTGTTGTTAAAAGACATAGGCATTCATATTATAGAGCCACAAACCACACTAGTAAAATAAAAACATGATAACATGGGATTCGAACCAATGACAGTCTTAATTTGATAGTTCAAACCCAACACCTTACTAACTGTGTTAACTAGACTGTGCATACCAGACACACAATTTATCAAAGATTTAAATGAAGAAGCTACAGTGTCCAAGGTACTAAACATAATATATTCTATGGAGTGTCATAAGCAAGTCATTGGAATACTTTCCTACTAAATTTATAAGACATAAGCATTCAATATTTGAGTAAACAAAAAGAAAATAAAGCTATCTATTGGGTTTCACTAAAAAGTCCATTGGAAGACTTGACTATTGTTGTTAAAAGACATAGGCATTCATATTATAGAGCCACAAACCACACTAGTAAAATAAAAACATGATAACATGGGATTCGAACCAATGACAGTCTTAATTTGATAGTGCAAACCCTGCACCTTACTAACTATGCTAACCAGACTGTGCATACCAGACATACAATTTATCAGATATTTTTGTGAATAAGCTACAGTGTCCAAGGTACTAAACATAATATATTCTATGTGGTGTCATAAGCAAGTCATTAGAATACATTCCTACTAAATTTATAAGACATAAGCATTCAATATTTGAGTAAACAAAGAGAAAATAAAGCTATCTATTGGGTTTCACTAAAAAGTCCATTGGAAGACTTGACTATTGTTGTTAAAAGACATAGGCATTCATATTATAGAGCCGCAAACCACACTAGTAATATAAAAACATGATAACATGGGATTCAAACCAATGACAGTCTTTATTTGATAGTGCAAACCCAACACCTTACTAACTGTGCTAACCAGACTGTGCATACCAGACACACAATTTATCAGAGATTTAAGTGAATAAGCTACAGTGTCCAAGGTACTAAACATAATATATTCTATGGGTTGTCATAAGCATGTCATTAGAATACTTTCCTACTAAATTTATAAGACATAAGCATTCAATATTTGAGTAAACAAAGAGAAAATAAAGCTATCTATAGGGTTACACTAAAAAGTCTATTGGAAGACTTGACTATTGTTGTTAAAAGACATAGGCATTCATATTATAGAGTCACAAACCACACTAGTAAAATAAAAACATGATAACATGGGATTTGAACCAATGACAGTCTTAATTTGATAGTGCAAACCCAACACCTAACTAACTGTGCTAACCAGACTGTGCATATCAGACACACAATTTTTCAGAGATTTAAGTGAATAAGCTACAGTGTCTAAGGTACTAAACATAATATATTCTATGGGGTGTCATAAGCAAGTCATTGGAATACTTTCCTACTAAATTTATAAGACATAAGCATTCAATATTTGGGTAAACAAAGAGAAAATAAAGCTATCTATTGGGTTTCACTAAAAAGTCTATTGGAAGACTTGACTATTGTTGTTAAAAGACATAGGCATTCATATTATAGAGCCACAAACCACACTAGTAAAATAAAAACATGATAACATGGGATTCGAACCAATGACAGTCTTAATTTGATAGTGCAAACCCAACACCTTACTAACTGTGCTAACCAGACTGAGCATACCAACAATTTTTTAACAGAGATTTAAGTGAAGAAGCTACAGTGTCCAAGGTACTAAACATAATATATTCTATGGGGTGTCATAAGCAAGTCATTGGAATACTTTCCTACTAAATTTATAAGACATAAGCATTCAATATTTGAGTAAACAAAGAGAAAATAAAGCTATCTATTGGGTTTCACTAAAAAGTCCATTGGAAGACTTGACTATTGTTGTTAAAAGACATAGGCATTCATATTATAGAGCCACAAACCACACTAGTAAAATAAAAACATGATAACATTAGATTCGAACCAATGACAGTCTTAATTTGATAGTGCAAACCCCGCACCTTACTAACTATGCTAACCAGACTGTGCATACCAGACATACAATTTATCAGATATTTAAGTGAATAAGCTGCAGTGTCCAAGGTACTAAACATAATATATTCTATGTGGTGTCATAAGCAAGTCATTAGAATACATCCCTACTAAATTTATAAGACATAAGCATTCAATATTTGAGTAAACAAAGAGAAAATAAAGCTATCTATTGGGTTTCACTAAAAAGTCCATTGGAAGACTTGACTATTGTTGTTAAAAGACATAGGCATTCATATTATAGAGCCACAAACCACACTAGTAAAATAAAAACATGATAACATGGGATTCAAACCAATGACAGACTTAATTTGATAGTGCAAACCCAACACCTTACTAACTGTGCTAACCAGACTGTGCATACCAGACTCACAATTTATCAGAGATTTAAGTGAATAAGCTACAGTGTCCAAGGTACTAAACATAATAAACATAAGCATTCAATATTTGAGTAAACAAAGAGAAAATAAAGCTATCTATTGGGTTTCACTAAAAAGTCTGTTAGAAGACTTGACTATTGTTGTTAAAAGACATAGGCATTCATATTATAGAGCCACAAACCACACTAGTAAAATAAAAACATGATAACATGGGATTCGAACCAATGACAGTCTTAATTTGATAGTTCAAACCCAACACCTTACTAACTGTGTTAACTAGACTGTGCATACCAGACACACAATTTATCAGAGATTTAAATGAAGAAGCTACAGTGTCCAAGGTACTAAACATAATATATTCTATGGAGTGTCATAAGCAAGTCATTGGAATACTTTCCTACTAAATTTATAAGACATAAGCATTCAATATTTGAGTAAACAAAGAGAAAATAAAGCTATCTATTGGGTTTCACTAAAAAGTCCATTGGAAGACTTGACTATTGTTGTTAAAAGACATAGGCATTCATATTATAGAGCCACAAACCACACTAGTAAAATAAAAACATGATAACATGGGATTCGAACCAATGACAGTCTTAATTTGATAGTTCAAACCCAACACCTTACTAACTGTGTTAACTAGACTGTGCATACCAGACACACAATTTATCAGAGATTTAAATGAAGAAGCTACAGTGTCCAAGGTACTAAACATAATATATTCTATGGAGTGTCATAAGCAAGTCATTGGAATACTTTCCTACTAAATTTATAAGACATAAGCATTCAATATTTGAGTAAACAAAGAGAAAATAAAGCTATCTATTGGGTTTCACTAAAAAGTCCATTGGAAGACTTGACTATTGTTGTTAAAAGACATAGGCATTCATATTATAGAGCCACAAACCACACTAGTAAAATAAAAACATGATAACATGGGATTCGAACCAATGACAGTCTTAATTTGATAGTGCAAACCCCGCACCTTACTAACTATGCTAACCAGACTGTGCATACCAGACACACAATTTATCAGATATTTAAGTGAATAAGCTACAGTGTCCAAGGTACTAAACATAATATATTCTATGTGGTGTCATAAGCAAGTCATTAGAATACATTCCTACTAAATTTATAAGACATAAGCATTCAATATTTGAGTAAACAAAGAGAAAATAAAGCTATCTATTGGGTTTCACTAAAAAGTCCATTGGAAGACTTGACTATTGTTGTTAAAAGACATAGGCATTCATATTATAGAGCCACAAACCACACTAGTAAAATAAAAACATGATAACATGAGATTCGAACCAATGACAGTCTTAATTTGATAGTGCAAACCCCGCACCTTACTAACTATGCTAACCAGACTGTGCATACCAGACATACAATTTATCAGATATTTAAGTGAATAAGCTACAGTGTCCAAGGTACTAAACATAATATATTCTATGTGGTGTCATAAGCAAGTCATTAGAATACATCCCTACTAAATTTATAAGACATAAGCATTCAATATTTGAGTAAACAAAGAGAAAATAAAGCTATCTATTGGGTTTCACTAAAAAGTCCATTGGAAGACTTGACTATTGTTGTTAAAAGACATAGGCATTCATATTATAGAGCCACAAACCACACTAGTAAAATAAAAACATGATAACATGGGATTCAAACCAATGACAGACTTAATTTGATAGTGCAAACCCAACACCTTACTAACTGTGCTAACCAGACTGTGCATACCAGACTCACAATTTATCAGAGATTTAAGTGAATAAGCTACAGTGTCCAAGGTACTAAACATAATAAACATAAGCATTCAATATTTGAGTAAACAAAGAGAAAATAAAGCTATCTATTGGGTTTCACTAAAAAGTCTGTTAGAAGACTTGACTATTGTTGTTAAAAGACATAGGCATTCATATTATAGAGCCACAAACCACACTAGTAAAATAAAAACATGATAACATGGGATTCGAACCAATGACAGTCTTAATTTGATAGTTCAAACCCAACACCTTACTAACTGTGTTAACTAGACTGTGCATACCATACACACAATTTATCAGAGATTTAAATGAAGAAGCTACAGTGTCCAAGGTACTAAACATAATATATTCTATGGAGTGTCATAAGCAAGTCATTGGAATACTTTCCTACTAAATTTATAAGACATAAGCATTCAATATTTGAGTAAACAAAGAGAAAATAAAGCTATCTATTGGGTTTCACTAAAAAGTCCATTGGAAGACTTGACTATTGTTGTTAAAAGACATAGGCATTCATATTATAGAGCCACAAACCACACTAGTAAAATAAAAACATGATAACATGGGATTCGAACCAATGACAGTCTTAATTTGATAGTTCAAACCCAACACCTTACTAACTGTGTTAACTAGACTGTGCATACCAGACACACAATTTATCAGAGATTTAAATGAAGAAGCTACAGTGTCCAAGGTACTAAACATAATATATTCTATGGAGTGTCATAAGCAAGTCATTGGAATACTTTCCTACTAAATTTATAAGACATAAGCATTCAATATTTGAGTAAACAAAGAGAAAATAAAGCTATCTATTGGGTTTCACTAAAAAGTCCATTGGAAGACTTGACTATTGTTGTTAAAAGACATAGGCATTCATATTATAGAGCCACAAACCACACTAGTAAAATAAAAACATGATAACATGGGATTCGAACCAATGACAGTCTTAATTTGATAGTGCAAACCCCGCACCTTACTAACTATGCTAACCAGACTGTGCATACCAGACACACAATTTATCAGATATTTAAGTGAATAAGCTACAGTGTCCAAGGTACTAAACATAATATATTCTATGTGGTGTCATAAGCAAGTCATTAGAATACATTCCTACTAAATTTATAAGACATAAGCATTCAATATTTGAGTAAACAAAGAGAAAATAAAGCTATCTATTGGGTTTCACTAAAAAGTCCATTGGAAGACTTGACTATTGTTGTTAAAAGACATAGGCATTCATATTATAGAGCCACAAACCACACTAGTAAAATAAAAACATGATAACATGGGATTCAAACCAATGACAGACTTAATTTGATAGTGCAAACCCAACACCCTACTAACTGTGCTAACCAGACTGTGCATACCAGACACACAATTTATCAGAGATTTAAGTGAATAAGCTACAGTGTCCAAGGTACTAAACATAATAAACATAAGCATTCAATATTTGAGTAAACAAAGAGAAAATAAAGCTATCTATTGGGTTTCACTAAAAAGTCTGTTAGAAGACTTGACTATTGTTGTTAAAAGACATAGGCATTCATATTATAGAGCCACAAACCACACTAGTAAAATAAAAACATGATAACATGGGATTCGAAATAATGACAGTCTTAATTTGATAGTTCAAACACAACACCTTACTAACTGTGCTAACTAGACTGTGCACACCAGACACACAATTTATCAGAGATTTAAATGAAGAAGCTACAGTGTCCAAGGTATTAAACATAAAATATTCTATGGAGTGTCATAAGCATGTCATTAGAATACTTTCCTACTAAATTTATAAGACATAAGCATTCAATATTTGAGTAAACAAAGAGAAAATAAAGCTATCTATTGGGTTTCACTAAAAAGTATATTGGAATACTTGACTATTGTTGTTAAAAGACATAGGCATTCAGATTATAGAGCCACAAACTACACTAGTAAAATAAAAACAAGATAACATGCGATTCGAACCAATGACAGTCTTAATTTGATAGTACAAACCCAACACCTTACTAACTGTGCTAACCAGACTGTGCATACCAGACATACAATTTATCAGAAATTTAAGTGAATAAGCTACAGTGTACAAGGTACTAAACATAATATATTCTATGGGGTGTCATAAGCATGTCATTAGAATACTTTCCTACCAAATTTATAAGACATAAGCATTCAATATTTGAGTAAACAAAGAGAAAATAAAGCTATCTATTGGGTTTCACTAAAAAGTCCATTTCAAGACTTGACTATTGTTGTTAAAAGACATAGGCATTCATATTATAGAGTCACAAACCACACTAGTAAAATAAAAACATAATAACATGGGATTTGAACCAATGACAGTCTTAATTTGATAGTGCAAACCCAACACCTTACTAACTGTGCTAACCAGACTGTGCATATCAGACACACAATTTTTCAGAGATTTAAGTGAATAAGCTACAGTGTCTAAGGTACTAAACATAATATATTCTATGGGGTGTCATAAGCAAGTCATTGGAATACTTTCCTACTAAATTTATAAGACATAAGCATTCAATATTTGAGTAAACAAAGAGAAAATAAAGCTATCTATTGGGTTTCACTAAAAAGTCTATTGGAAGACTTGACTATTGTTGTTAAAAGACATAGGCATTCATATTATAGAGCCACAAACCACACTAGTAAAATAAAAACATGATAACATGGGATTTGAACAAATGACAGTCTTAATTTGATAGTGCAAACCCAACACCTTACTAACTGTGCTAACCAGACTGTGCATACCAGACAACATTTATCAGAGATTTAAGTGAATAAGCTACAGTGTCCAAGGTACTAAACATAATATATACTATGGGGTGTCATAAGCAAGTCATTGGAATACTTTCCTACTAAATTTATAAGACATAAGCATTCAATATTTGAGTAAACAAAGAGAAAATAAAGCTATCTATTGGGTTTCACTAAAAAGTCCATTGGAAGACTTGACTATTGTTGTTAAAAGACATAGGCATTCATATTATAGAGCCACAAACCACACTAGTAAAATAAAAACATGATAACATGGGATTCGAACCAATGACAGTCTTAATTTGATAGTTCAAACCCAACACCTTACTAACTGTGTTAACTAGACTGTGCATACCAGACACACAATTTATCAGAGATTTAAATGAAGAAGCTACAGTGTCCAAGGTACTAAACATAATATATTCTATGGAGTGTCATAAGCAAGTCATTGTAATACTTTCCTACTAAATTTATAAGACATAAGCATTCAATATTTGAGTAAACAAAGAGAAAATAAAGCTATCTATTGGGTTTCACTAAAAAGTCCATTGGAAGACTTGACTATTGTTGTTAAAAGACATAGGCATTCATATTATAGAGCCACAAACCACACTAGTAAAATAAAAACATGATAACATGGCATTCAAACCAATGACAGACTTAATTTGATAGTGCAAACCCAACACCCTACTAACTGTGCTAACCAGACTGTGCATACCAGACACCCAATTTATCAGAGATTTAAGTGAATAAGCTACAGTGTCCAAGGTACTAAACATAATAAACATAAGCATTCAATATTTGAGTAAACAAAGAGAAAATAAAGCTATCTATTGGGTTTCACTAAAAAGTCTGTTAGAAGACTTGACTATTGTTGTTAAAAGACATAGGCATTCATATTATAGAGCCACAAACCACACTAGTAAAATAAAAACATGATAACATGGGATTCGAACCAATGACAGTCTTAATTTGATAGTTCAAACCAAACACCTTACTAACTGTGCTAACCAGCCTGTGCAAACCGGACATACAATTTATCAGAAATTTAAGTGAATAAGCTACAGTGTCCAAGGTACTAAACATAATATATTCTATGTGGTGTCATAAGCAAGTCATTAGAATACATTCCTACTAAATTTATAAGACATAAGCATTCAATATTTGAGTAAACAAAGAGAAAATAAAGCTATCTATTGGGTTTCACTAAAAAGTCTATTGGAAGACTTGACTATTGTTGTTAAAAGACATAGGCATTCATATTATAGAGCCACAAACCACACTAGTAAAATAAAAACATGATAACATGGGATTTGAACAAATGACAGTCTTAATTTGATAGTGCAAACCCAACACCTTACTAACTGTGCTAACCAGACAGTGCATACCAGACACACAATTTATCAGAGATTTAAATGAATAAGCTACAGTGTCCAAGGTACTAAACATAATATATTCTATGGGGTGTCATAAGCATGTCATTAGAATACTTTCCTACCAAATTTATAAGACATAAGCATTCAATATTTGAGTAAACAAAGAGAAAATAAAGCTATCTATTGGGTTTCACTAAAAAGTCCATTTCAAGACTTGACTATTGTTGTTAAAAGACATAGGCATTCATATTATAGAGTCACAAACCACACTAGTAAAATAAAAACATAATAACATGGGATTTAAACCAATGATAGTCTTAATTTGATAGTGCAAACCCAACACCTTACTAACTGTGCTAACCAGACTGTGAATATCAGACACACAATTTTTCAGAGATTTAAGTGAATAAGCTACAGTGTCTAAGGTACTAAACATAATATATTCTATGGGGTGTCATAAGCAAGTCATTGGAATACTTTCCTACTAAATTTATAAGACATAAGCATTCAATATTTGAGTAAACAAAGAGAAAATAAAGCTATCTATTGGGTTTCACTAAAAAGTCTATTGGAAGACTTGACTATTGTTGTTAAAAGACATAGGCATTCATATTATAGAGCCACAAACCACACTAGTAAAATAAAAACATGATAACATGGGATTTGAACCAATGACAGTCTTAATTTGATAGTGCAAACCCAACACCTTACTAACTGTGCTAACCAGACTGTGCATACCAGACAAAATTTATCAGAGATTTAAGTGAATAAGCTACAGTGTCCAAGGTACTAAACATAATATATACTATGGGGTGTCATAAGCAAGTCATTGGAATACTTTCCTACTAAATTTATAAGACATAAGCATTCAATATTTGAGTAAACAAAGAGAAAATAAAGCTATCTATACGGTTACACTAAAAAGTCTATTGGAAGACTTGACTATTGTTGTTAAAAAACATAGGTATTCATATTATAGAGTCACAAACCACACTAGTAAAATAAAAACATGATAACATGTGATTTGAACCAATGACAGTCTTAATCTGATAGTGCAAACCCAACACCTTACTAACTGTGCTAACCAGACTGTGCATACCAGACACACAATTTATCAGAGATTTAAGTGAATAAGCTACAGTGTCCAAGGTACTAAACATAATAAACATAAGCATTCAATATTTGAGTAAACAAAGAGAAAATAAAGCTATCTATTGGGTTTCACTAAAAAGTCTGTTAGAAGACTTGACTATTGTTGTTAAAAGACATAGGCATTCATATTATAGAGCCACAAACCACACTAGTAAAATAAAAACATGATAACATGGGATTCGAAATAATGACAGTCTTAATTTGATAGTTCAAACACAACACCTTACTAACTGTGCTAACTAGACTGTGCACACCAGACACACAATTTATCAGAGATTTAAATGAAGAAGCTACAGTGTCCAAGGTATTAAACATAAAATATTCTATGGAGTGTCATAAGCATGTCATTAGAATACTTTCCTACTAAATTTATAAGACATAAGCATTCAATATTTGAGTAAACAAAGAGAAAATAAAGCTATCTATTGGGTTTCACTAAAAAGTATATTGGAAGACTTGACTATTGTTGTTAAAAGACATAGGCATTCATATTATAGAGCCACAAACTACACTAGTAAAATAAAAACAAGATAACATGCGATTCGAACCAATGACAGTCTTAATTTGATAGTACAAACCCAACACCTTACTAACTGTGCTAACCAGACTGTGCATACCAGACATACAATTTATCAGAAATTTAAGTGAATAAGCTACAGTGTCCAAGGTACTAAACATAATATATTCTATGGGGTGTCATAAGCATGTCATTAGAATACTTTCCTACCAAATTTATAAGACATAAGCATTCAATATTTGAGTGAACAAAGAGAAAATAAAGCTATCTATTGGGTTTCACTAAAAAGTCCATTTCAAGACATGACTATTGTTGTTAAAAGACATAGGCATTCATATTATAGAGTCACAAACCACACTAGTAAAATAAAAACATAATAACATGGGATTTGAACCAATGACAGTCTTAATTTGATAGTGCAAACCCAACACCTTACTAACTGTGCTAACCAGACTGTGCATATCAGACACACAATTTTTCAGAGATTTAAGTGAATAAGCTACAGTGTCTAAGGTACTAAACATAATATATTCTATGGGGTGTCATAAGCAAGTCATTGGAATACTTTCCTACTAAATTTATAAGACATAAGCATTCAATATTTGAGTAAACAAAGAGAAAATAAAGCTATCTATTGGGTTTCACTAAAAAGTCTATTGGAAGACTTGACTATTGTTGTTAAAAGACATAGGCATTCATATTATAGAGCCACAAACCACACTAGTAAAATAAAAACATGATAACATGGGATTTGAACAAATGACAGTCTTAATTTGATAGTGCAAACCCAACACCTTACTAACTGTGCTAACCAGACTGTGCATACCAGACAAAATTTATCAGAGATTTAAGTGAATAAGCTACAGTGTCCAAGGTACTAAACATAATATATACTATGGGGTGTCATAAGCAAGTCATTGGAATACTTTCCTACTAAATTTATAAGACATAAGCATTCAATATTTGAGTAAACAAAGAGAAAATAAAGCTATCTATTGGGTTTCACTAAAAAGTCCATTGGAAGACTTGACTATTGTTGTTAAAAGACATAGGCATTCATATTATAGAGCCACAAACCACACTAGTAAAATAAAAACATGATAACATGGGATTCGAACCAATGACAGTCTTAATTTGATAGTTCAAACCCAACACCTTACTAACTGTGTTAACTAGACTGTGCATACCAGACACACAATTTATCAGAGATTTAAATGAAGAAGCTACAGTGTCCAAGGTACTAAACATAATATATTCTATGGAGTGTCATAAGCAAGTCATTGTAATACTTTCCTACTAAATTTATAAGACATAAGCATTCAATATTTGAGTAAACAAAGAGAAAATAAAGCTATCTATTGGGTTTCACTAAAAAGTCCATTGGAAGACTTGACTATTGTTGTTAAAAGACATAGGCATTCATATTATAGAGCCACAAACCACACTAGTAAAATAAAAACATGATAACATGGGATTCAAACCAATGACAGACTTAATTTGATAGTGCAAACCCAACACCCTACTAACTGTGCTAACCAGACTGTGCATACCAGACACCCAATTTATCAGAGATTTAAGTGAATAAGCTACAGTGTCCAAGGTACTAAACATAATAAACATAAGCATTCAATATTTGAGTAAACAAAGAGAAAATAAAGCTATCTATTGGGTTTCACTAAAAAGTCTGTTAGAAGACTTGACTATTGTTGTTAAAAGACATAGGCATTCATATTATAGAGCCACAAACCACACTAGTAAAATAAAAACATGATAACATGGGATTCGAACCAATGACAGTCTTAATTTGATAGTTCAAACCCAACACCTTACTAACTGTGCTAACCAGCCTGTGCAAACCGGACATACAATTTATCAGAAATTTAAGTGAATAAGCTACAGTGTCCAAGGTACTAAACATAATATATTCTATGTGGTGTCATAAGCAAGTCATTAGAATACATTCCTACTAAATTTATAAGACATAAGCATTCAATATTTGAGTAAACAAAGAGAAAATAAAGCTATCTATTGGGTTTCACTAAAAAGTCTATTGGAAGACTTGACTATTGTTGTTAAAAGACATAGGCATTCATATTATAGAGCCACAAACCACACTAGTAAAATAAAAACATGATAACATGGGATTTGAACAAATGACAGTCTTAATTTGATAGTGCAAACCCAACACCTTACTAACTGTGCTAACCAGACTGTGCATACCAGACAACATTTATCAGAGATTTAAGTGAATAAGCTACAGTGTCCAAGGTACTAAACATAATATATTCTATGGGGTGTCATAAGCAAGTCATTGGAATACTTTCCTACTAAATTTATAAGACATAAGCATTCAATATTTGAGTAAACAAAGAGAAAATAAAGCTATCTATTGGGTTTCACTAAAAAGTCCATTGGAAGACTTGACTATTGTTGTTAAAAGACATAGGCATTCATATTATAGAGCCACAAACCACACTAGTAAAATAAAAACATGATAACATGGGATTCAAACCAATGACAGACTTAATTTGATAGTGCAAACCCAACACCCTACTAACTGTGCTAACCAGACTGTGCATACCAGACACCCAATTTATCAGAGATTTAAGTGAATAAGCTACAGTGTCCAAGGTACTAAACATAATAAACATAAGCATTCAATATTTGAGTAAACAAAGAGAAAATAAAGCTATCTATTGGGTTTCACTAAAAAGTCTGTTAGAAGACTTGACTATTGTTGTTAAAAGACATAGGCATTCATATTATAGAGCCACAAACCACACTAGTAAAATAAAAACATGATAACATGGGATTCGAACCAATGACAGTCTTAATTTGATAGTTCAAACCCAACACCTTACTAACTGTGCTAACCAGCCTGTGCAAACCGGACATACAATTTATCAGAAATTTAAGTGAATAAGCTACAGTGTCCAAGGTACTAAACATAATATATTCTATGTGGTGTCATAAGCAAGTCATTAGAATACATTCCTACTAAATTTATAAGACATAAGCATTCAATATTTGAGTAAACAAAGAGAAAATAAAGCTATCTATTGGGTTTCACTAAAAAGTCTATTGGAAGACTTGACTATTGTTGTTAAAAGACATAGGCATTCATATTATAGAGCCACAAACCACACTAGTAAAATAAAAACATGATAACATGGGATTTGAACAAATGACAGTCTTAATTTGATAGTGCAAACCCAACACCTTACTAACTGTGCTAACCAGACTGTGCATACCAGACACACAATTTATCAGAGATTTAAATGAATAAGCTACAGTGTCCAAGGTACTAAACATAATATATTCTATGGGGTGTCATAAGCATGTCATTAGAATACTTTCCTACCAAATTTATAAGACATAAGCATTCAATATTTGAGTAAACAAAGAGAAAATAAAGCTATCTATTGGGTTTCACTAAAAAGTCCATTTCAAGACTTGACTATTGTTGTTAAAAGACATAGGCATTCATATTATAGAGTCACAAACCACACTAGTAAAATAAAAACATAATAACATGGGATTTGAACCAATGATAGTCTTAATTTGATAGTGCAAACCCAACACCTTACTAACTGTGCTAACCAGACTGTGAATATCAGACACACAATTTTTCAGAGATTTAAGTGAATAAGCTACAGTGTCTAAGGTACTAAACATAATATATTCTATGGGGTGTCATAAGCAAGTCATTGGAATACTTTCCTACTAAATTTATAAGACATAAGCATTCAATATTTGAGTAAACAAAGAGAAAATAAAGCTATCTATTGGGTTTCACTAAAAAGTCTATTGGAAGACTTGACTATTGTTGTTAAAAGACATAGGCATTCATATTATAGAGCCACAAACCACACTAGTAAAATAAAAACATGATAACATGGGATTTGAACCAATGACAGTCTTAATTTGATAGTGCAAACCCAACACCTTACTAACTGTGCTAACCAGACTGTGCATACCAGACAAAATTTATCAGAGATTTAAGTGAATAAGCTACAGTGTCCAAGGTACTAAACATAATATATACTATGGGGTGTCATAAGCAAGTCATTGGAATACTTTCCTACTAAATTTATAAGACATAAGCTTTCAATATTTGAGTAAACAAAGAGAAAATAAAGCTATCTATAGGGTTACACTAAAAAGTCCATTGGAAGACTTGACTATTGTTGTTAAAAGACATAGGCATTCATATTATAGAGTCACAAACCACACTAGTAAAATAAAAACATGATAACATGGGATTTGAACCAATGACAGTCTTAATTTGATAGTGCAAACCCAACACCTTACTAACTGTGCTAACCAGACTGTGCATACCAGACACACAATTTATCAGAGATTTAAGTGAATAAGCTACAGTGTCCAAGGTACTAAACATAATTTATTCTATGGGGTGTCATAAGCAAGTCATTGGAATACTTTCCTACTAAATTTATAAGACATAAGCATTCAATATTTGAGTAAACAAAGAGAAAATAAAGCTATCTATTGGGTTTCACTAAAAAGTCCATTGGAAGACTTGACTATTGTTGTTAAAAGACATAGGCATTCATATTATAGAGCCACAAACCACACTAGTAAAATAAAAACATGATAACATGGGATTCAAACCAATGACAGACTTAATTTGATAGTGCAAACCCAACACCTTACTAACTGTGCTAACCAGACTGTGCATACCAGACTCACAATTTATCAGAGATTTAAGTGAATAAGCTACAGTGTCCAAGGTACTAAACATAATAAACATAAGCATTCAATATTTGAGTAAACAAAGAGAAAATAAAGCTATCTATTGGGTTTCACTAAAAAGTCTTTTAGAAGACTTGACTATTGTTGTTAAAAGACATAGGCATTCATATTATAGAGCCACAAACCACACTAGTAAAATAAAAACATGATAACATGGGATTCGAACCAATGACAGTCTTAATTTGATAGTTCAAACCCAACACCTTACTAACTGTGTTAACTAGACTGTGCATACCAGACACACAATTTATCAGAGATTTAAGTGAATAAGCTACAGTGTCCAAGGTACTAAACATAATTTATTCTATGGGGTGTCATAAGCAAGTCATTGGAATACTTTCCTACTAAATTTATAAGACATAAGCATTCAATATTTGAGTAAACAAAGAGAAAATAAAGCTATCTATTGGGTTTCACTAAAAAGTCCATTGGAAGACTTGACTATTGTTGTTAAAAGACATAGGCATTCATATTATAGAGCCACAAACCACACTAGTAAAATAAAAACATGATAACATGGGATTCAAACCAATGACAGACTTAATTTGATAGTGCAAACCCAACACCTTACTAACTGTGCTAACCAGACTGTGCATACCAGACTCACAATTTATCAGAGATTTAAGTGAATAAGCTACAGTGTCCAAGGTACTAAACATAATAAACATAAGCATTCAATATTTGAGTAAACAAAGAGAAAATAAAGCTATCTATTGGGTTTCACTAAAAAGTCTTTTAGAAGACTTGACTATTGTTGTTAAAAGACATAGGCATTCATATTATAGAGCCACAAACCACACTAGTAAAATAAAAACATGATAACATGGGATTCGAACCAATGACAGTCTTAATTTGATAGTTCAAACCCAACACCTTACTAACTGTGTTAACTAGACTGTGCATACCAGACACACAATTTATCAGAGATTTAAATGAAGAAGCTACAGTGTCCAAGGTACTAAACATAATATATTCTATGGAGTGTCATAAGCAAGTCATTGGAATACTTTCCTACTAAATTTATAAGACATAAGCATTCAATATTTGAGTAAACAAAGAGAAAATAAAGCTATCTATTGGGTTTCACTAAAAAGTCCATTGGAAGACTTGACTATTGTTGTTAAAAGACATAGGCATTCATATTATAGAGCCACAAACCACACTAGTAAAATAAAAACATGATAACATGGGATTCGAACCAATGACAGTCTTAATTTGATAGTTCAAACCCAACACCTTACTAACTGTGTTAACTAGACTGTGCATACCAGACACACAATTTATCAGAGATTTAAATGAAGAAGCTACAGTGTCCAAGGTACTAAACATAATATATTCTATGGAGTGTCATAAGCAAGTCATTGGAATACTTTCCTACTAAATTTATAAGACATAAGCATTCAATATTTGAGTAAACAAAGAGAAAATAAAGCTATCTATTGGGTTTCACTAAAAAGTCCATTGGAAGACTTGACTATTGTTGTTAAAAGACATAGGCATTCATATTATAGAGCCACAAACCACACTAGTAAAATAAAAACATGATAACATGGGATTCGAACCAATGACAGTCTTAATTTGATAGTGCAAACCCCGCACCTTACTAACTATGCTAACCAGACTGTGCATACCAGACACACAATTTATCAGATATTTAAGTGAATAAGCTACAGTGTCCAAGGTACTAAACATAATATATTCTATGTGGTGTCATAAGCAAGTCATTAGAATACATTCCTACTAAATTTATAAGACATAAGCATTCAATATTTGAGTAAACAAAGAGAAAATAAAGCTATCTATTGGGTTTCACTAAAAAGTCCATTGGAAGACTTGACTATTGTTGTTAAAAGACATAGGCATTCATATTATAGAGCCACAAACCACACTAGTAAAATAAAAACATGATAACATGGGATTCAAACCAATGACAGACTTAATTTGATAGTGCAAACCCAACACCCTACTAACTGTGCTAACCAGACTGTGCATACCAGACACACAATTTATCAGAGATTTAAGTGAATAAGCTACAGTGTCCAAGGTACTAAACATAAAATATTCTATGGAGTGTCATAAGCATGTCATTAGAATACTTTCCTACTAAATTTATAAGACATAAGCATTCAATATTTGAGTAAACAAAGAGAAAATAAAGCTATCTATTGGGTTTCACTAAAAAGTCTGTTAGAAGACTTGACTATTGTTGTTAAAAGACATAGGCATTCATATTATAGAGCCACAAACCACACTAGTAAAATAAAAACATGATAACATGTGATTCGAACCAATGACAGTCTTAATTTGATAGTTCAAACACAACACCTTACTAACTGTGCTAACTAGACTGTGCACACCAGACACACAATTTATCAGAGATTTAAATGAAGAAGCTACAGTGTCCAAGGTATTAAACATAAAATATTCTATGGAGTGTCATAAGCATGTCATTAGAATACTTTCCTACTAAATTTATAAGACATAAGCATTCAATATTTGAGTAAACAAAGAGAAAATAAAGCTATCTATTGGGTTTCACTAAAAAGTATATTGGAAGACTTGACTATTGTTGTTAAAAGACATAGGCATTCATATTATAGAGCCACAAACTACACTAGTAAAATAAAAACAAGATAACATGGGATTCGAACCAATGACAGTCTTAATTTGATAGTACAAACCCAACACCTTACTAACTGTGCTAACCAGACTGTGCATACCAGACATACAATTTATCAGAAATTTAAGTGAATAAGCTACAGTGTCCAAGGTACTAAACATAATATATTCTATGGGGTGTCATAAGCATGTCATTAGAATACTTTCCTACCAAATTTATAAGACATAAGCATTCAATATTTGAGTAAACAAAGAGAAAATAAAGCTATCTATTGGGTTTCACTAAAAAGTCCATTTCAAGACTTGACTATTGTTGTTAAAAGACATAGGCATTCATATTATAGAGTCACAAACCACACTAGTAAAATAAAAACATAATAACATGGGATTTGAACCAATGACAGTCTTAATTTGATAGTGCAAACCCAACACCTTACTAACTGTGCTAACCAGACTGTGCATATCAGACACACAATTTTTCAGAGATTTAAGTGAATAAGCTACAGTGTCTAAGGTACTAAACATAATATATTCTATGGGGTGTCATAAGCAAGTCATTGGAATACTTTCCTACTAAATTTATAAGACATAAGCATTCAATATTTGAGTAAACAAAGAGAAAATAAAGCTATCTATTGGGTTTCACTAAAAAGTCTATTGGAAGACTTGACTATTGTTGTTAAAAGACATAGGCATTCATATTATAGAGCCACAAACCACACTAGTAAAATAAAAACATGATAACATGGGATTTGAACAAATGACAGTCTTAATTTGATAGTGCAAACCCAACACCTTACTAACTGTGCTAACCAGACTGTGCATACCAGACAAAATTTATCAGAGATTTAAGTGAATAAGCTACAGTGTCCAAGGTACTAAACATAATATATACTATGGGGTGTCATAAGCAAGTCATTGGAATACTTTCCTACTAAATTTATAAGACATAAGCATTCAATATTTGAGTAAACAAAGAGAAAATAAAGCTATCTATTGGGTTTCACTAAAAAGTCCATTGGAAGACTTGACTATTGTTGTTAAAAGACATAGGCATTCATATTATAGAGCCACAAACCACACTAGTAAAATAAAAACATGATAACATGGGATTCGAACCAATGACAGTCTTAATTTGATAGTTCAAACCCAACACCTTACTAACTGTGTTAACTAGACTGTGCATACCAGACACACAATTTATCAGAGATTTAAATGAAGAAGCTACAGTGTCCAAGGTACTAAACATAATATATTCTATGGAGTGTCATAAGCAAGTCATTGTAATACTTTCCTACTAAATTTATAAGACATAAGCATTCAGTATTTGAGTAAACAAAGAGAAAATAAAGCTATCTATTGGGTTTCACTAAAAAGTCCATTGGAAGACTTGACTATTGTTGTTAAAAGACATAGGCATTCATATTATAGAGCCACAAACCACACTAGTAAAATAAAAACATGATAACATGGGATTCGAACCAATGACAGTCTTAATTTGATAGTTCAAACCCAACACCTTACTAACTGTTCTAACCAGCCTGTGCAAACCGGACATACAATTTATCAGAAATTTAAGTGAATAAGCTACAGTGTCCAAGGTACTAAACATAATATATTCTATGTGGTGTCATAAGCAAGTCATTAGAATACATTCCTACTAAATTTATAAGACATAAGCATACAATATTTGAGTAAACAAATAGAAAATAAAGCTATCTATTGGGTTTCACTAAAAAGTCCATTGGAAGACTTGACTATTGTTGTTAAAATACATAGGCATTCATATTATAGAGCCACATACCACACTAGTAAAATAAAAACATGATAACATAGGATTCAAACCAATGACAGTCTTAATTTGATAGTGCAAACCCAACACCTTACTAACTGTGCTAACCAGACTGTGCATACCAGACACACAATTTATCAGAGATTTAAATGAATAAGCTACAGTGTCCAAGGTACTAAACATAATATATTCTATGGGGTGTCATAAGCATGTCATTAGAATACTTTCCTACCAAATTTATAAGACATAAGCATTCAATATTTGAGTAAACAAAGAGAAAATAAAGCTATCTATTGGGTTTCACTAAAAAGTCTATTGGAAGACTTGACTATTGTTGTTAAAAGACATAGGCATTCATATTATAGAGCCACAAGCCACACTAGTAAAATAAAAACATGATAACATGGGATTTGAACCAATGACAGTCTTAATTTGATAGTGCAAACCCAACACCTTACTAACTGTGCTAACCAGACTGTGCATACCAGACAAAATTTATCAGAGATTTAAGTGAATAAGCTACAGTGTCCAAGGTACTAAACATAATATATACTATGGGGTGTCATAAGCAAGTCATTGGAATACTTTCCTACTAAATTTATAAGACATAAGCATTCAATATTTGAGTAAACAAAGAGAAAATAAAGCTATCTATTGGGTTTCACTAAAAAGTCCATTGGAAGACTTGACTATTGTTGTTAAAAGACATAGGCATTCATATTATAGAGCCACAAACCACACTAGTAAAATAAAAACATGATAACATGGGATTCGAATCAAAGACAGTCTTAATTTGATAGTGCAAACACAGCACTTTACTAACTATGCTAACCAGACTGTGCATACCAGGCATACAATTTATCAGATATTTAAGTGAATAAGCTACAGTGTCCAAGGTACTAAACATAATATATTCTATGTGGTGTCATAAGCAAGTCATTAGAATACATTCCTACTAAATTTATAAGACATAAGCATTCAATATTTGAGTAAACAAAGAGAAAATAAAGCTATCTATTGGGTTTCACTAAAAAGTCCATTGGAAGACATGACTATTGTTGTTAAAAGACATAGGCATTCATATTATAGAGCCGCAAACCACACTAGTAAAATAAAAACATGATAATATGGGATTTGAATCAATGACAGTCTTAATTTGATAGTGCAAACCCAACACCTTACTAACTGTGCTAACCAGACTGTGCATACCAGACACACAATTTATCAGAGATTTAAGTGAATAAGCTACAGTGTCCAAGGTACTAAACATAATTTATTCTATGGAGTGTCATAAGCAAGTCATTGGAATACTTTCCTACTAAATTTATAAGACATAAGCATTCAATATTTGAGTAAACAAAGAGAAAATAAAGCTATCTATTGGGTTTCACTAAAAAGTCCATTGGAAGACTTGACTATTGTTGTTAAAAGACATAGGCATTCATATTATAGAGCCACAAACCACACTAGTAAAATAAAAACATGATAACATGGGATTCGAATCAAAGACAGTCTTAATTTGATAGTGCAAACACATGACTTTACTAACTATGCTAACCAGACTGTGCATACCAGACATACAATTTATCAGATATTTAAGTGAATAAGCTACAGTGTCCAAGGTACTAAACATAATATATTCTATGGGGTGTCATAAGCAAGTCATTAGAATACATTCCTACTAAATTTATAAGACATAAGCATTCAATATTTGAGTAAACAAAGAGAAAAAAAAGCTATCTATTGGGTTTCACTAAAAAGTCCATTGGAAGACATGACTATTGTTGTTAAAAGACATAGGCATTCATATTATAGAGCCGCAAACCACACTAGTAAAATAAAAACATGATAACATGGGATTCGAACCAATGACAGTCTTAATTTGATAGTTCAAACCCAACACCTTACTAACTGTGCTAACCAGCCTGTGCAAACCGGACATACAATTTATCAGAAATTTAAGTGAATAAGCTACAGTGTCCAAGGTACTAAACATAATATATTCTATGTGGTGTCATAAGCAAGTCATTAGAATACATTCCTACTAAATTTATAAGACATAAGCATTCAATATTTGAGTAAACAAAGAGAAAATAAAGCTATCTATTGGGTTTCACTAAAAAGTCTTTTAGAAGACTTGACTATTGTTGTTAAAAGACATAGGCATTCATATTATAGAGCCACAAACCACACTAGTAAAATAAAAACATGATAACATGGGATTCGAACCAATGACAGTCTTAATTTGATAGTTCAAACCCAACACCTTACTAACTGTGTTAACTAGACTGTGCATACCAGACACACAATTTATCAGAGATTTAAATGAAGAAGCTACAGTGTCCAAGGTACTAAACATAATATATTCTATGGAGTGTCATAAGCAAGTCATTGGAATACTTTCCTACTAAATTTATAAGACATAAGCATTCAATATTTGAGTAAACAAAGAGAAAATAAAGCTATCTATTGGGTTTCACTAAAAAGTCCATTGGAAGACTTGACTATTGTTGTTAAAAGACATAGGCATTCATATTATAGAGCCACAAACCACACTAGTAAAATAAAAACATGATAACATGGGATTCGAACCAATGACAGTCTTAATTTGATAGTTCAAACCCAACACCTTACTAACTGTGTTAACTAGACTGTGCATACCAGACACACAATTTATCAGAGATTTAAATGAAGAAGCTACAGTGTCCAAGGTACTAAACATAATATATTCTATGGAGTGTCATAAGCAAGTCATTGGAATACTTTCCTACTAAATTTATAAGACATAAGCATTCAATATTTGAGTAAACAAAGAGAAAATAAAGCTATCTATTGGGTTTCACTAAAAAGTCCATTGGAAGACTTGACTATTGTTGTTAAAAGACATAGGCATTCATATTATAGAGCCACAAACCACACTAGTAAAATAAAAACATGATAACATGGGATTCTAACCAATGACAGTCTTAATTTGATAGTGCAAACCCCGCACCTTACTAACTATGCTAACCAGACTGTGCATACCAGACACACAATTTATCAGATATTTAAGTGAATAAGCTACAGTGTCCAAGGTACTAAACATAATATATTCTATGTGGTGTCATAAGCAAGTCATTAGAATACATTCCTACTAAATTTATAAGACATAAGCATTCAATATTTGAGTAAACAAAGAGAAAATAAAGCTATCTATTGGGTTTCACTAAAAAGTCCATTGGAAGACTTGACTATTGTTGTTAAAAGACATAGGCATTCATATTATAGAGCCACAAACCACACTAGTAAAATAAAAACATGATAACATGGGATTCAAACCAATGACAGACTTAATTTGATAGTGCAAACCCAACACCCTACTAACTGTGCTAACCAGACTGTGCATACCAGACACACAATTTATCAGAGATTTAAGTGAATAAGCTACAGTGTCCAAGGTACTAAACATAAAATATTCTATGGAGTGTCATAAGCATGTCATTAGAATACTTTCCTACTAAATTTATAAGACATAAGCATTCAATATTTGAGTAAACAAAGAGAAAATAAAGCTATCTATTGGGTTTCACTAAAAAGTCTGTTAGAAGACTTGACTATTGTTGTTAAAAGACATAGGCATTCATATTATAGAGCCACAAACCACACTAGTAAAATAAAAACATGATAACATGGGATTCGAACCAATGACAGTCTTAATTTGATAGTTCAAACACAACACCTTACTAACTGTGCTAACTAGACTGTGCACACCAGACACACAATTTATCAGAGATTTAAATGAAGAAGCTACAGTGTCCAAGGTATTAAACATAAAATATTCTATGGAGTGTCATAAGCATGTCATTAGAATACTTTCCTACTAAATTTATAAGACATAAGCATTCAATATTTGAGTAAACAAAGAGAAAATAAAGCTATCTATTGGGTTTCACTAAAAAGTATATTGGAAGACTTGACTATTGTTGTTAAAAGACATAGGCATTCATATTATAGAGCCACAAACTACACTAGTAAAATAAAAACAAGATAACATGGGATTCGAACCAATGACAGTCTTAATTTGATAGTACAAACCCAACACCTTACTAACTGTGCTAACCAGACTGTGCATACCAGACATACAATTTATCAGAAATTTAAGTGAATAAGCTACAGTGTCCAAGGTACTAAACATAATATATTCTATGGGGTGTCATAAGCATGTCATTAGAATACTTTCCTACCAAATTTATAAGACATAAGCATTCAATATTTGAGTAAACAAAGAGAAAATAAAGCTATCTATTGGGTTTCACTAAAAAGTCCATTTCAAGACTTGACTATTGTTGTTAAAAGACATAGGCATTCATATTATAGAGTCACAAACCACACTAGTAAAATAAAAACATAATAACATGGGATTTGAACCAATGACAGTCTTAATTTGATAGTGCAAACCCAACACCTTACTAACTGTGCTAACCAGACTGTGCATATCAGACACACAATTTTTCAGAGATTTAAGTGAATAAGCTACAGTGTCTAAGGTACTAAACATAATATATTCTATGGGGTGTCATAAGCAAGTCATTGGAATACTTTCCTACTAAATTTATAAGACATAAGCATTCAATATTTGAGTAAACAAAGAGAAAATAAAGCTATCTATTGGGTTTCACTAAAAAGTCTATTGGAAGACTTGACTATTGTTGTTAAAAGACATAGGCATTCATATTATAGAGCCACAAACCACACTAGTAAAATAAAAACATGATAACATGGGATTTGAACAAATGACAGTCTTAATTTGATAGTGCAAACCCAACACCTTACTAACTGTGCTAACCAGACTGTGCATACCAGACAAAATTTATCAGAGATTTAAGTGAATAAGCTACAGTGTCCAAGGTACTAAACATAATATATACTATGGGGTGTCATAAGCAAGTCATTGGAATACTTTCCTACTAAATTTATAAGACATAAGCATTCAATATTTGAGTAAACAAAGAGAAAATAAAGCTATCTATTGGGTTTCACTAAAAAGTCCATTGGAAGACTTGACTATTGTTGTTAAAAGACATAGGCATTCATATTATAGAGCCACAAACCACACTAGTAAAATAAAAACATGATAACATGGGATTCGAACCAATGACAGTCTTAATTTGATAGTTCAAACCCAACACCTTACTAACTGTGTTAACTAGACTGTGCATACCAGACACACAATTTATCAGAGATTTAAATGAAGAAGCTACAGTGTCCAAGGTACTAAACATAATATATTCTATGGAGTGTCATAAGCAAGTCATTGTAATACTTTCCTACTAAATTTATAAGACATAAGCATTCAGTATTTGAGTAAACAAAGAGAAAATAAAGCTATCTATTGGGTTTCACTAAAAAGTCCATTGGAAGACTTGACTATTGTTGTTAAAAGACATAGGCATTCATATTATAGAGCCACAAACCACACTAGTAAAATAAAAACATGATAACATGGGATTCGAAACCAATGACAGTCTTAATTTGATAGTTCAAACCCAACACCTTACTAACTGTTCTAACCAGCCTGTGCAAACCGGACATACAATTTATCAGAAATTTAAGTGAATAAGCTACAGTGTCCAAGGTACTAAACATAATATATTCTATGTGGTGTCATAAGCAAGTCATTAGAATACATTCCTACTAAATTTATAAGACATAAGCATACAATATTTGAGTAAACAAATAGAAAATAAAGCTATCTATTGGGTTTCACTAAAAAGTCCATTGGAAGACTTGACTATTGTTGTTAAAATACATAGGCATTCATATTATAGAGCCACATACCACACTAGTAAAATAAAAACATGATAACATAGGATTCAAACCAATGACAGTCTTAATTTGATAGTGCAAACCCAACACCTTACTAACTGTGCTAACCAGACTGTGCATACCAGACACACAATTTATCAGAGATTTAAATGAATAAGCTACAGTGTCCAAGGTACTAAACATAATATATTCTATGGGGTGTCATAAGCATGTCATTAGAATACTTTCCTACCAAATTTATAAGACATAAGCATTCAATATTTGAGTAAACAAAGAGAAAATAAAGCTATCTATTGGGTTTCACTAAAAAGTCCATTTCAAGACTTGACTATTGTTGTTAAAAGACATAGGCATTCATATTATAGAGTCACAAACCACACTAGTAAAATAAAAACATAATAACATGGGATTTGAACCAAGGACAGTCTTAATTTGATAGTGCAAACCCAACACCTTACTAACTGTGCTAACCAGACTGTGAATATCAGACACACAATTTTTCAGAGATTTAAGTGAATAAGCTACAGTGTCTAAGGTACTAAACATAATATATTCTATGGGGTGTCATAAGCAAGTCATTGGAATACTTTCCTACTAAATTTATAAGACATAAGCATTCAATATTTGAGTAAACAAAGAGAAAATAAAGCTATCTATTGGGTTTCACTAAAAAGTCTATTGGAAGACTTGACTATTGTTGTTAAAAGACATAGGCATTCATATTATAGAGCCACAAGCCACACTAGTAAAATAAAAACATGATAACATGGGATTTGAACCAATGACAGTCTTAATTTGATAGTGCAAACCCAACACCTTACTAACTGTGCTAACCAGACTGTGCATACCAGACAAAATTTATCAGAGATTTAAGTGAATAAGCTACAGTGTCCAAGGTACTAAACATAATATATACTATGGGGTGTCATAAGCAAGTCATTGGAATACTTTCCTACTAAATTTATAAGACATAAGCATTCAATATTTGAGTAAACAAAGAGAAAATAAAGCTATCTATTGGGTTTCACTAAAAAGTCCATTGGAAGACTTGACTATTGTTGTTAAAAGACATAGGCATTCATATTATAGAGCCACAAACCACACTAGTAAAATAAAAACATGATAACATGGGATTCGAATCAAAGACAGTCTTAATTTGATAGTGCAAACACAGCACTTTACTAACTATGCTAACCAGACTGTGCATACCAGGCATACAATTTATCAGATATTTAAGTGAATAAGCTACAGTGTCCAAGGTACTAAACATAATATATTCTATGTGGTGTCATAAGCAAGTCATTAGAATACATTCCTACTAAATTTATAAGACATAAGCATTCAATATTTGAGTAAACAAAGAGAAAATAAAGCTATCTATTGGGTTTCACTAAAAAGTCCATTGGAAGACATGACTATTGTTGTTAAAAGACATAGGCATTCATATTATAGAGCCGCAAACCACACTAGTAAAATAAAAACATGATAATATGGGATTTGAATCAATGACAGTCTTAATTTGATAGTGCAAACCCAACACCTTACTAACTGTGCTAACCAGACTGTGCATACCAGACACACAATTTATCAGAGATTTAAGTGAATAAGCTACAGTGTCCAAGGTACTAAACATAATTTATTCTATGGAGTGTCATAAGCAAGTCATTGGAATACTTTCCTACTAAATTTATAAGACATAAGCATTCAATATTTGAGTAAACAAAGAGAAAATAAAGCTATCTATTGGGTTTCACTAAAAAGTCTGTTAGAAGACTTGACTATTGTTGTTAAAAGACATAGGCATTCATATTATAGAGCCACAAACCACACTAGTAAAATAAAAACATGATAACATGGGATTCGAACCAATGACAGTCTTAATTTGATAGTTCAAACACAACACCTTACTAACTGTGCTAACTAGACTGTGCACACCAGACACACAATTTATCAGAGATTTAAATGAAGAAGCTACAGTGTCCAAGGTATTAAACATAAAATATTCTATGGAGTGTCATAAGCATGTCATTAGAATACTTTCCTACTAAATTTATAAGACATAAGCATTCAATATTTGAGTAAACAAAGAGAAAATAAAGCTATCTATTGGGTTTCACTAAAAAGTATATTGGAAGACTTGACTATTGTTGTTAAAAGACATAGGCATTCATATTATAGAGCCACAAACTACACTAGTAAAATAAAAACAAGATAACATGGGATTCGAACCAATGACAGTCTTAATTTGATAGTACAAACCCAACACCTTACTAACTGTGCTAACCAGACTGTGCATACCAGACATACAATTTATCAGAAATTTAAGTGAATAAGCTACAGTGTCCAAGGTACTAAACATAATATATTCTATGGGGTGTCATAAGCATGTCATTAGAATACTTTCCTACCAAATTTATAAGACATAAGCATTCAATATTTGAGTAAACAAAGAGAAAATAAAGCTATCTATTGGGTTTCACTAAAAAGTCCATTTCAAGACTTGACTATTGTTGTTAAAAGACATAGGCATTCATATTATAGAGTCACAAACCACACTAGTAAAATAAAAACATAATAACATGGGATTTGAACCAATGACAGTCTTAATTTGATAGTGCAAACCCAACACCTTACTAACTGTGCTAACCAGACTGTGCATATCAGACACACAATTTTTCAGAGATTTAAGTGAATAAGCTACAGTGTCTAAGGTACTAAACATAATATATTCTATGGGGTGTCATAAGCAAGTCATTGGAATACTTTCCTACTAAATTTATAAGACATAAGCATTCAATATTTGAGTAAACAAAGAGAAAATAAAGCTATCTATTGGGTTTCACTAAAAAGTCTATTGGAAGACTTGACTATTGTTGTTAAAAGACATAGGCATTCATATTATAGAGCCACAAACCACACTAGTAAAATAAAAACATGATAACATGGGATTTGAACAAATGACAGTCTTAATTTGATAGTGCAAACCCAACACCTTACTAACTGTGCTAACCAGACTGTGCATACCAGACAAAATTTATCAGAGATTTAAGTGAATAAGCTACAGTGTCCAAGGTACTAAACATAATATATACTATGGGGTGTCATAAGCAAGTCATTGGAATACTTTCCTACTAAATTTATAAGACATAAGCATTCAATATTTGAGTAAACAAAGAGAAAATAAAGCTATCTATTGGGTTTCACTAAAAAGTCCATTGGAAGACTTGACTATTGTTGTTAAAAGACATAGGCATTCATATTATAGAGCCACAAACCACACTAGTAAAATAAAAACATGATAACATGGGATTCGAACCAATGACAGTCTTAATTTGATAGTTCAAACCCAACACCTTACTAACTGTGTTAACTAGACTGTGCATACCAGACACACAATTTATCAGAGATTTAAATGAAGAAGCTACAGTGTCCAAGGTACTAAACATAATATATTCTATGGAGTGTCATAAGCAAGTCATTGTAATACTTTCCTACTAAATTTATAAGACATAAGCATTCAGTATTTGAGTAAACAAAGAGAAAATAAAGCTATCTATTGGGTTTCACTAAAAAGTCCATTGGAAGACTTGACTATTGTTGTTAAAAGACATAGGCATTCATATTATAGAGCCACAAACCACACTAGTAAAATAAAAACATGATAACATGGGATTCGAAACCAATGACAGTCTTAATTTGATAGTTCAAACCCAACACCTTACTAACTGTTCTAACCAGCCTGTGCAAACCGGACATACAATTTATCAGAAATTTAAGTGAATAAGCTACAGTGTCCAAGGTACTAAACATAATATATTCTATGTGGTGTCATAAGCAAGTCATTAGAATACATTCCTACTAAATTTATAAGACATAAGCATACAATATTTGAGTAAACAAATAGAAAATAAAGCTATCTATTGGGTTTCACTAAAAAGTCCATTGGAAGACTTGACTATTGTTGTTAAAATACATAGGCATTCATATTATAGAGCCACATACCACACTAGTAAAATAAAAACATGATAACATAGGATTCAAACCAATGACAGTCTTAATTTGATAGTGCAAACCCAACACCTTACTAACTGTGCTAACCAGACTGTGCATACCAGACACACAATTTATCAGAGATTTAAATGAATAAGCTACAGTGTCCAAGGTACTAAACATAATATATTCTATGGGGTGTCATAAGCATGTCATTAGAATACTTTCCTACCAAATTTATAAGACATAAGCATTCAATATTTGAGTAAACAAAGAGAAAATAAAGCTATCTATTGGGTTTCACTAAAAAGTCCATTTCAAGACTTGACTATTGTTGTTAAAAGACATAGGCATTCATATTATAGAGTCACAAACCACACTAGTAAAATAAAAACATAATAACATGGGATTTGAACCAATGACAGTCTTAATTTGATAGTGCAAACCCAACACCTTACTAACTGTGCTAACCAGACTGTGAATATCAGACACACAATTTTTCAGAGATTTAAGTGAATAAGCTACAGTGTCTAAGGTACTAAACATAATATATTCTATGGGGTGTCATAAGCAAGTCATTGGAATACTTTCCTACTAAATTTATAAGACATAAGCATTCAATATTTGAGTAAACAAAGAGAAAATAAAGCTATCTATTGGGTTTCACTAAAAAGTCTATTGGAAGACTTGACTATTGTTGTTAAAAGACATAGGCATTCATATTATAGAGCCACAAGCCACACTAGTAAAATAAAAACATGATAACATGGGATTTGAACCAATGACAGTCTTAATTTGATAGTGCAAACCCAACACCTTACTAACTGTGCTAACCAGACTGTGCATACCAGACAAAATTTATCAGAGATTTAAGTGAATAAGCTACAGTGTCCAAGGTACTAAACATAATATATACTATGGGGTGTCATAAGCAAGTCATTGGAATACTTTCCTACTAAATTTATAAGACATAAGCATTCAATATTTGAGTAAACAAAGAGAAAATAAAGCTATCTATTGGGTTTCACTAAAAAGTCCATTGGAAGACTTGACTATTGTTGTTAAAAGACATAGGCATTCATATTATAGAGCCACAAACCACACTAGTAAAATAAAAACATGATAACATGGGATTCGAATCAAAGACAGTCTTAATTTGATAGTGCAAACACAGCACTTTACTAACTATGCTAACCAGACTGTGCATACCAGGCATACAATTTATCAGATATTTAAGTGAATAAGCTACAGTGTCCAAGGTACTAAACATAATATATTCTATGTGGTGTCATAAGCAAGTCATTAGAATACATTCCTACTAAATTTATAAGACATAAGCATTCAATATTTGAGTAAACAAAGAGAAAATAAAGCTATCTATTGGGTTTCACTAAAAAGTCCATTGGAAGACATGACTATTGTTGTTAAAAGACATAGGCATTCATATTATAGAGCCGCAAACCACACTAGTAAAATAAAAACATGATAATATGGGATTTGAATCAATGACAGTCTTAATTTGATAGTGCAAACCCAACACCTTACTAACTGTGCTAACCAGACTGTGCATACCAGACACACAATTTATCAGAGATTTAAGTGAATAAGCTACAGTGTCCAAGGTACTAAACATAATTTATTCTATGGAGTGTCATAAGCAAGTCATTGGAATACTTTCCTACTAAATTTATAAGACATAAGCATTCAATATTTGAGTAAACAAAGAGAAAATAAAGCTATCTATTGGGTTTCACTAAAAAGTCCATTGGAAGACTTGACTATTGTTGTTAAAAGACATAGGCATTCATATTATAGAGCCACAAACCACACTAGTAAAATAAAAACATGATAACATGGGATTCGAATCAAAGACAGTCTTAATTTGATAGTGCAAACACAGCACTTTACTAACTATGCTAACCAGACTGTGCATACCAGACATACAATTTATCAGATATTTAAGTGAATAAGCTACAGTGTCCAAGGTACTAAACATAATATATTCTATGGGGTGTCATAAGCAAGTCATTAGAATACATTCCTACTAAATTTATAAGACATAAGCATTCAATATTTGAGTAAACAAAGAGAAAATAAAGCTATCTATTGGGTTTCACTAAAAAGTCCATTGGAAGACATGACTATTGTTGTTAAAAGACATAGGCATTCATATTATAGAGCCGCAAACCACACTAGTAAAATAAAAACATGATAATATGGGATTTGAACCAATGACAGTCTTAATTTGATAGTGCAAACCCAAAACCTTACTAACTGTGCTAACCAGACTGTGCATACCAGACATACAATTTATCAGAGATTTAAGTGAATAAGCTACAGTGTCCAAGGTACTAAACATAATTTATTCTATGGGGTGTCATAAGCAAGTCATTGGAATACTTTCCTACTAAATTTATAAGACATAAGCATTCAATATTTGAGTAAACAAAGAGAAAATAAAGCTATCTATTGGGTTTCACTAAAAAGTCTATTGGAAGACTTGACTATTGTTGTTAAAAGACATAGGCATTCATATTATAGAGCCACAAACCACACTAGTAAAATAAAAACATGATAACATGGGATTTGAACCAATGACAGTCTTAATTTGATAGTGCAAACCCAACACCTTACTAACTGTCCTAACCAGACTGTGCATACCAGACAAAATTTATCAGAGATTTAAGTGAATAAGCTACAGTGTCCAAGGTACTAAACATAATATATACTATGGGGTGTCATAAGCAAGTCATTGGAATACTTTCCTACTAAATTTATAAGACATAAGCATTCAATATTTGAGTAAACAAAGAGAAAATAAAGCTATCTATTGGGTTTCACTAAAAAGTCCATTGGAAGACTTGACTATTGTTGTTAAAAGACATAGGCATTCATATTATAGAGCCACAAACCACACTAGTAAAATAAAAACATGATAACATGGGATTCGAATCAAAGACAGTCTTAATTTGATAGTGCAAACACAGCACTTTACTAACTATGCTAACCAGACTGTGCATACCAGACATACAATTTATCAGATATTTAAGTGAATAAGCTACAGTGTCCAAGGTACTAAACATAATATATTCTATGTGGTGTCATAAGCAAGTCATTAGAATACATTCCTACTAAATTTATAAGACATAAGCATTCAATATTTGAGTAAACAAAGAGAAAATAAAGCTATCTATTGGGTTTCACTAAAAAGTCCATTGGAAGACATGACTATTGTTGTTAAAAGACATAGGCATTCATATTATAGAGCCGCAAACCACACTAGTAAAATAAAATCATGATAATATGGGATTTGAATCAATGACAGTCTTAATTTGATAGTGCAAACCCAAAACCTTACTAACTGTGCTAACCAGACTGTGCATACCAGACACACAATTTATCAGAGATTTAAGTGAATAAGCTACAGTGTCCAAGGTACTAAACATAATTTATTCTATGGAGTGTCATAAGCAAGTCATTGGAATACTTTCCTACTAAATTTATAAGACATAAGCATTCAATATTTGAGTAAACAAAGAGAAAATAAAGCTATCTATTGGGTTTCACTAAAAAGTCTATTGGAAGACTTGACTATTGTTGTTAAAAGACATAGGCATTCATATTATAGAGCCACAAACCACACTAGTAAAATAAAAACATGATAACATGGGATTCGAATCAAAGACAGTCTTAATTTGATAGTGCAAACACAGCACTTTACTAACTATGCTAACCAGACTGTGCATACCAGACATACAATTTATCAGATATTTAAGTGAATAAGCTACAGTGTCCAAGGTACTAAACATAATATATTCTATGGGGTGTCATAAGCAAGTCATTAGAATACATTCCTACTAAATTTATAAGACATAAGCATTCAATATTTGAGTAAACAAAGAGAAAATAAAGCTATCTATTGGGTTTCACTAAAAAGTCCATTGGAAGACATGACTATTGTTGTTAAAAGACATAGGCATTCATATTATAGAGCCACAAACCACACTAGTAAAATAAAAACATGATAATATGGGATTTGAACCAATGACAGTCTTAATTTGATAGTGCAAACCCAAAACCTTACTAACTGTGCTAACCAGACTGTGCATACCAGACATACAATTTATCAGAGATTTAAGTGAATAAGCTACAGTGTCCAAGGTACTAAACATAATTTATTCTATGGGGTGTCATAAGCAAGTCATTGGAATACTTTCCTACTAAATTTATAAGACATAAGCATTCAATATTTGAGTAAACAAAGAGAAAATAAAGCTATCTATTGGGTTTCACTAAAAAGTCTATTGGAAGACTTGACTATTGTTGTTAAAAGACATAGGCATTCATATTATAGAGCCACAAACCACACTAGTAAAATAAAAACATGATAACATGGGATTTGAACCAATGACAGTCTTAATTTGATAGTGCAAACCCAACACCTTACTAACTGTGCTAACCAGACTGTGCATACCAGACAAAATTTATCAGAGATTTAAGTGAATAAGCTACAGTGTCCAAGGTACTAAACATAATATATACTATGGGGTGTCATAAGCAAGTCATTGGAATACTTTCCTACTAAATTTATAAGACATAAGCATTCAATATTTGAGTAAACAAAGAGAAAATAAAGCTATCTATTGGGTTTCACTAAAAAGTCCATTGGAAGACTTGACTATTGTTGTTAAAAGACATAGGCATTCATATTATAGAGCCACAAACCACACTAGTAAAATAAAAACATGATAACATGGGATTCGAATCAAAGACAGTCTTAATTTGATAGTGCAAACACAGCACTTTACTAACTATGCTAACCAGACTGTGCATACCAGACATACAATTTATCAGATATTTAAGTGAATAAGCTACAGTGTCCAAGGTACTAAACATAATATATTCTATGTGGTGTCATAAGCAAGTCATTAGAATACATTCCTACTAAATTTATAAGACATAAGCATTCAATATTTGAGTAAACAAAGAGAAAATAAAGCTATCTATTGGGTTTCACTAAAAAGTCCATTGGAAGACATGACTATTGTTGTTAAAAGACATAGGCATTCATATTATAGAGCCGCAAACCACACTAGTAAAATAAAATCATGATAATATGGGATTTGAATCAATGACAGTCTTAATTTGATAGTGCAAACCCAAAACCTTACTAACTGTGCTAACCAGACACACAATTTATCAGAGATTTAAGTGAATAAGCTACAGTGTCCAAGGTACTAAACATAATTTATTCTATGGAGTGTCATAAGCAAGTCATTGGAATACTTTCCTACTAAATTTATAAGACATAAGCATTCAATATTTGAGTAAACAAAGAGAAAATAAAGCTATCTATTGGGTTTCACTAAAAAGTCCATTGGAAGACTTGACTATTGTTGTTAAAAGACATAGGCATTCATATTATAGAGCCACAAACCACACTAGTAAAATAAAAACATGATAACATGGGATTCGAATCAAAGACAGTCTTAATTTGATAGTGCAAACACAGCACTTTACTAACTATGCTAACCAGACTGTGCATACCAGACATACAATTTATCAGATATTTAAGTGAATAAGCTACAGTGTCCAAGGTACTAAACATAATATATTCTATGGGGTGTCATAAGCAAGTCATTAGAATACATTCCTACTAAATTTATAAGACATAAGCATTCAATATTTGAGTAAACAAAGAGAAAATAAAGCTATCTATTGGGTTTCACTAAAAAGTCCATTGGAAGACATGACTATTGTTGTTAAAAGACATAGGCATTCATATTATAGAGCCGCAAACCACACTAGTAAAATAAAAACATGATAATATGGGATTTGAACCAATGACAGTCTTAATTTGATAGTGCAAACCCAAAACCTTACTAACTGTGCTAACCAGACTGTGCATACCAGACATACAATTTATCAGAGATTTAAGTGAATAAGCTACAGTGTCCAAGGTACTAAACATAATTTATTCTATGGGGTGTCATAAGCAAGTCATTGGAATACTTTCCTACTAAATTTATAAGACATAAGCATTCAATATTTGAGTAAACAAAGAGAAAATAAAGCTATCTATTGGGTTTCACTAAAAAGTCTATTGGAAGACTTGACTATTGTTGTTAAAAAACATAGGCATTCATATTATAGAGCCACAAACCACACTAGTAAAATAAAAACATGACAACATGGAATTCAAACCAATGACAGTCTTAATTTGATAGTGCAAACCCAACACCTTACTAACTGTGCTAACCAGACTGTGCATACCAGACGTACAATTTATCAGAGATTTAAGCGAATAAGCTACAGTGTCCAAGGTACTAAACATAATATATTCTATGGGGTGTCATAAGCATGTCATTAGAATACTTTCCTACTAAATTTATAAGACATAAGCATTCAATATTTGAGTAAACAAAGAGAAAATAAAGCTATCTATTGGGTTACACTAAAAAGTCCATTGGAAGACTTGACTATTGTTGTTAAAAGACATAGGCATTCATATTATAGAGTCACAAACCACACTAGTAAAATAAAAACATGGTAACATGGGATTTGAACTAATGACAGTCTTAATTTGATAGTGCAAACCCAACACCTTACTAACTGTGCTAACCAGACTGTGCATACCAGACACACAATTTATCAGAGATTTAAGTGAATAAGCTACAGTGTCCAAGGTACTAAACATAATTTATTCTATGGGGTGTCATAAGCAAGTCATTGGAATACTTTCCTACTAAATTTATAAGACATAAGCATTCAATATTTGAGTAAACAAAGAGAAAATAAAGCTATCTATTGGGTTTCACTAAAAAGTCTATTGGAAGACTTGACTATTGTTGTTAAAAAACATAGGCATTCATATTATAGAGCCACAAACCACACTAGTAAAATAAAAACATGATAACATGGGATTCGAACCAATGACAGTCTTAATTTGATAGTGCAAACCCAACACCTTACTAACTGTGCTAACCAGACTGAGCATACCAAAAAAATTTTTATTAGAGATTTAAGTGAAGAAGCTACAGTGTCCAAGGTACTAAACATAATATATTCTATGGGGTGTCATAAGCAAGTCATTGGAATACTTTCCTACTAAATTTATAAGACATAAGCATTCAATATTTGAGTAAACAAAGAGAAAATAAAGCTATCTATTGGGTTTCACTAAAAAGTCCATTGGAAGACTTGACTATTGTTGTTAAAAGACATAGGCATTCATATTATAGAGCCACAAACCACACTAGTAAAATAAAAACATGATAACATGGGATTCGAACCAATGACAGTCTTAATTTGATAGTGCAAACCCCGCACCTTACTAACTATGCTAACCAGACTGTGCATACCAGACATATAATTTATCAGATATTTAAGTAAATAAGCTACAGTGTCCAAGGTACTAAACATAATATATTCTATGTGGTGTCATAAGCAAGTCATTAGAATACATCCCTACTAAATTTATAAGACATAAGCATTCAATATTTGAGTAAACAAAGATAAAATAAAGCTATCTATTGGGTTTCACTAAAAAGTCCATTGGAAGACTTGACTATTGTTGTTAAAAGACATAGGCATTCATATTATAGAGCCACAAACCACACTAGTAAAATAAAAACATGATAACATGGGATTCGAACCAATGACAGTCTTAATTTGATAGTTCAAACCCAACACCTTACTAACTGTGTTAACTAGACTGTGCATACCAGACACACAATTTATCAGAGATTTAAATGAAGAAGCTACAGTGTCCAAGGTACTAAACATAATATATTCTATGGAGTGTCATAAGCAAGTCATTGGAATACTTTCCTACTAAATTTATAAGACATAAGCATTCAATATTTGAGTAAACAAAGAGAAAATAAAGCTATCTATTGGGTTTCACTAAAAAGTCCATTGGAAGACTTGACTATTGTTGTTAAAAGACATAGGCATTCATATTATAGAGCCACAAACCACACTAGTAAAATAAAAACATGATAACATGGGATTTGAACCAATGACAGTCTTAATTTGATAGTGCAAACCACGCACCTTACTAACTATGCTAACCAGACTGTGCATACCAGACATACAATTTATCAGATATTTAAGTGAATAAGCTACAGTGTCCAAGGTACTAAACATAATATATTCTATGTGGTGTCATAAGCAAGTCATTAGAATACATTCCTACTAAATTTATAAGACATAAGCATTCAATATTTGAGTAAACAAAGAGAAAATAAAGCTATCTATTGGGTTTCACTAAAAAGTCCATTGGAAGACTTGACTATTGTTGTTAAAAGACATAGGCATTCATATTATAGAGCCGGAAACCACACTAGTAAAATAAGAACATGATAACATGGGATTCAAACCAATGACAGTCGTAATTTGATAGTGCAAACCCAACACCTTACTAACTGTGCTAACCAGACTGTGCATAACAGACACACAATTTATCAGAGATTTAAGTGAATAAGCTACAGTGTCCAAGGTACTAAACATAATATATTCTATGGCGTGTCATAAGCATGTCATTAGAATACTTTCCTACTAAATTTATAAGACATGAGCATTCAATATTTGAGTAAACAAAGAGAAAATAAAGCTATCTATTGGGTTTCACTAAAAAGTCTATTGGAAGACTTGACTATTGTTGTTAAAAAACATAGGCATTCATATTATAGAGTCACAAACCACACTAGTAAAATAAAAACATGATAACATGGGATTTGAACCAATGACAGTCTTAATTTGATAGTGCTTACCAAACACCTTACTAACTGTGCTAACCAGACTGTGCATACCAGACACAATTTATCAGAGATTTAAGTGAATAAGCTACAGTGTCCAAGGTACTAAACATAATTTATTCTATGGGGTGTCATAAGCAAGTCATTGGAATACTTTCCTACTAAATTTATAAGACATAAGCATTCAATATTTGAGTAAACAAAGAGAAAATAAAGCTATCTATTGGGTTTCACTAAAAAGTCTATTGGAAGACTTGACTATTGTTGTTAAAAAACATAGGCATTCATATTATAGAGCCACAAACCACACTAGTAAAATAAAAACATGATAACATGGGATTCGAACCAATGACAGTCTTAATTTGATAGTGCAAACCCAACACCTTACTAACTGTGCTAACCAGACTGAGCATACCAACATTTTTTTTATTAGAGATTTAAGTGAAGAAGCTACAGTGTCCAAGGTACTAAACATAATATATTCTATGGGGTGTCATAAGCAAGTCATTGGAATACTTTCCTACTAAATTTATAAGACATAAGCATTCAATATTTGAGTAAACAAAGAGAAAATAAAGCTATCTATTGGGTTTCACTAAAAAGTCCATTGGAAGACTTGACTATTGTTGTTAAAAGACATAGGCATTCATATTATAGAGCCACAAACCACACTAGTAAAATAAAAACATGATAACATGGGATTCGAACCAATGACAGTCTTAATTTGATAGTGCAAACCCCGCACCTTACTAACTATGCTAACCAGACTGTGCATACCAGACATACAATTTATCAGATATTTAAGTGAATAAGCTACAGTGTCCAAGGTACTAAACATAATATATTCTATGTGGTGTCATAAGCAAGTCATTAGAATACATCCCTACTAAATTTATAAGACATAAGCATTCAATATTTGAGTAAACAAAGAGAAAATAAAGCTATCTATTGGGTTTCACTAAAAAGTCCATTGGAAGACTTGACTATTGTTGTTAAAAGACATAGGCATTCATATTATAGAGCCACAAACCACACTAGTAAAATAAAAACATGATAACATGGGATTCGAACCAATGACAGTCTTAATTTGATAGTTCAAACCCAACACCTTACTAACTGTGTTAACTAGACTGTGCATACCAGACACACAATTTATCAGAGATTTAAATGAAGAAGCTACAGTGTCCAAGGTACTAAACATAATATATTCTATGGAGTGTCATAAGCAAGTCATTGGAATACTTTCCTACTAAATTTATAAGACATAAGCATTCAATATTTGAGTAAACAAAGAGAAAATAAAGCTATCTATTGGGTTTCACTAAAAAGTCCATTGGAAGACTTGACTATTGTTGTTAAAAGACATAGGCATTCATATTATAGAGCCACAAACCACACTAGTAAAATAAAAACATGATAACATGGGATTCGAACCAATGACAGTCTTAATTTGATAGTGCAAACCACGCACCTTACTAACTATGCTAACCAGACTGTGCATACCAGACATACAATTTATCAGATATTTAAGTGAATAAGCTACAGTGTCCAAGGTACTAAACATAATATATTCTATGTGGTGTCATAAGCAAGTCATTAGAATACATTCCTACTAAATTTATAAGACATAAGCATTCAATATTTGAGTAAACAAAGAGAAAATAAAGCTATCTATTGGGTTTCACTAAAAAGTCTATTGGAAGACTTGACTATTGTTGTTAAAAAACATAGGCATTCATATTATAGAGTCACAAACCACACTAGTAAAATAAAAACATGATAACATGGGATTTGAACCAATGACAGTCTTAATTTGATAGTGCTTACCAAACACCTTACTAACTGTGCTAACCAGACTGTGCATACCAGACACAATTTATCAGAGATTTAAGTGAATAAGCTACAGTGTCCAAGGTACTAAACATAATATATACTATGGGGTGTCATAAGCAAGTCATTGGAATACTTTCCTACTAAATTTATAAGACATAAGCATTCAATATTTGAGTAAACAAAGAGAAAATAAAGCTATCTATTGGGTTTCACTAAAAAGTCCATTGGAAGACATGACTATTGTTGTTAAAAGACATAGGCATTCATATTATAGAGCCGCAAACCACACTAGTAAAATAAAAACATGATAATATGGGATTTGAATCAATGACAGTCTTAATTTGATAGTGCAAACCCAAAACCTTACTAACTGTGCTAACCAGACTGTGCATACCAGACACACAATTTATCAGAGATTTAAGTGAATAAGCTACAGTGTCCAAGGTACTAAACATAATTTATTCTATGGAGTGTCATAAGCAAGTCATTGGAATACTTTCCTACTAAATTTATAAGACATAAGCATTCAATATTTGAGTAAACAAAGAGAAAATAAAGCTATCTATTGGGTTTCACTAAAAAGTCCATTGGAAGACTTGACTATTGTTGTTAAAAGACATAGGCATTCATATTATAGAGCCACAAACCACACTAGTAAAATAAAAACATGATAACATGGGATTCGAATCAAAGACAGTCTTAATTTGATAGTGCAAACACAGCACTTTACTAACTATGCTAACCAGACTGTGCATACCAGACATACAATTTATCAGATATTTAAGTGAATAAGCTACAGTGTCCAAGGTACTAAACATAATATATTCTATGTGGTGTCATAAGCAAGTCATTAGAATACATTCCTACTAAATTTATAAGACATAAGCATTCAATATTTGAGTAAACAAAGAGAAAATAAAGCTATCTATTGGGTTTCACTAAAAAGTCCATTGGAAGACATGACTATTGTTGTTAAAAGACATAGGCATTCATATTATAGAGCCGCAAACCACACTAGTAAAATAAAAACATGATAATATGGGATTTGAACCGATGACAGTCTTAATTTGATAGTGCAAACCCAAAACCTTACTAACTGTGCTAACCAGACTGTGCATACCAGACACACAATTTATCAGAGATTTAAGTGAATAAGCTACAGTGTCCAAGGTACTAAACATAATTTATTCTATGGGGTGTCATAAGCAAGTCATTGGAATACTTTCCTACTAAATTTATAAGACATAAGCATTCAATATTTGAGTAAACAAAGAGAAAATAAAGCTATCTATTGGGTTTCACTAAAAAGTCTATTGGAAGACTTGACTATTGTTGTTAAAAAACATAGGCATTCATATTATAGAGCCACAAACCACACTAGTAAAATAAAAACATGATAACATGGAATTCAAACCAATGACAGTCTTAATTTGATAGTGCAAACCCAACACCTTACTAACTGTGCTAACCAGACTGTGCATACCAGACGTACAATTTATCAGAGATTTAAGCGAATAAGCTACAGTGTCCAAGGTACTAAACATAATATATTCTATGGGGTGTCATAAGCATGTCATTAGAATACTTTCCTACTAAATTTATAAGACATAAGCATTCAATATTTGAGTAAACAAAGAGAAAATAAAGCTATCTATTGGGTTACACTAAAAAGTCCATTGGAAGACTTGACTATTGTTGTTAAAAGACATAGGCATTCATATTATAGAGTCACAAACCACACTAGTAAAATAAAAACATGGTAACATGGGATTTGAACTAATGACAGTCTTAATTTGATAGTGCAAACCCAACACCTTACTAACTGTGCTAACCAGACTGTGCATACCAGACACACAATTTATCAGAGATTTAAGTGAATAAGCTACAGTGTCCAAGGTACTAAACATAATTTATTCTATGGGGTGTCATAAGCAAGTCATTGGAATACTTTCCTACTAAATTTATAAGACATAAGCATTCAATATTTGAGTAAACAAAGAGAAAATAAAGCTATCTATTGGGTTTCACTAAAAAGTCTATTGGAAGACTTGACTATTGTTGTTAAAAAACATAGACATTCATATTATAGAGCCACAAACCACACTAGTAAAATAAAAACATGATAACATGGGATTCGAACCAATGACAGTCTTAATTTGATAGTGCAAACCCAACACCTTACTAACTGTGCTAACCAGACTGAGCATACCAAAAAAATTTTTATTAGAGATTTAAGTGAAGAAGCTACAGTGTCCAAGGTACTAAACATAATATATTCTATGGGGTGTCATAAGCAAGTCATTGGAATACTTTCCTACTAAATTTATAAGACATAAGCATTCAATATTTGAGTAAACAAAGAGAAAATAAAGCTATCTATTGGGTTTCACTAAAAAGTCCATTGGAAGACTTGACTATTGTTGTTAAAAGACATAGGCATTCATATTATAGAGCCACAAACCACACTAGTAAAATAAAAACATGATAACATGGGATTCGAACCAATGACAGTCTTAATTTGATAGTGCAAACCCCACACCTTACTAACTATGCTAACCAGACTGTGCATACCAGACATATAATTTATCAGATATTTAAGTAAATAAGCTACAGTGTCCAAGGTACTAAACATAATATATTCTATGTGGTGTCATAAGCAAGTCATTAGAATACATCCCTACTAAATTTATAAGACATAAGCATTCAATATTTGAGTAAACAAAGATAAAATAAAGCTATCTATTGGGTTTCACTAAAAAGTCCATTGGAAGACTTGACTATTGTTGTTAAAAGACATAGGCATTCATATTATAGAGCCACAAACCACATTAGTAAAATAAAAACATGATAACATGGGATTCGAACCAATGACAGTCTTAATTTGATAGTTCAAACCCAACACCTTACTAACTGTGTTAACTAGACTGTGCATACCAGACACACAATTTATCAGAGATTTAAATGAAGAAGCTACAGTGTCCAAGGTACTAAACATAATATATTCTATGGAGTGTCATAAGCAAGTCATTGGAATACTTTCCTACTAAATTTATAAGACATAAGCATTCAATATTTGAGTAAACAAAGAGAAAATAAAGCTATCTATTGGGTTTCACTAAAAAGTCCATTGGAAGACTTGACTATTGTTGTTAAAAGACATAGGCATTCATATTATAGAGCCACAAACCACACTAGTAAAATAAAAACATGATAACATGGGATTCGAACCAATGACAGTCTTAATTTGATAGTGCAAACCACGCACCTTACTAACTATGCTAACCAGACTGTGCATACCAGACATACAATTTATCAGATATTTAAGTGAATAAGCTACAGTGTCCAAGGTACTAAACATAATATATTCTATGTGGTGTCATAAGCAAGTCATTAGAATACATTCCTACTAAATTTATAAGACATAAGCATTCAATATTTGAGTAAACAAAGAGAAAATAAAGCTATCTATTGGGTTTCACTAAAAAGTCCATTGGAAGACTTGACTATTGTTGTTAAAAGACATAGGCATTCATATTATAGAGCCGGAAACCACACTAGTAAAATAAGAACATGATAACATGGGATTCAAACCAATGACAGTCGTAATTTGATAGTGCAAACCCAACACCTTACTAACTGTGCTAACCAGACTGTGCATAACAGACACACAATTTATCAGAGATTTAAGTGAATAAGCTACAGTGTCCAAGGTACTAAACATAATATATTCTATGGCGTGTCATAAGCATGTCATTAGAATACTTTCCTACTAAATTTATAAGACATGAGCATTCAATATTTGAGTAAACAAAGAGAAAATAAAGCTATCTATTGGGTTTCACTAAAAAGTCTATTGGAAGACTTGACTATTGTTGTTAAAAAACATAGGCATTCATATTATAGAGTCACAAACCACACTAGTAAAATAAAAACATGATAACATGGGATTTGAACCAATGACAGTCTTAATTTGATAGTGCTTACCAAACACCTTACTAACTGTGCTAACCAGACTGTGCATACCAGACACAATTTATCAGAGATTTAAGTGAATAAGCTACAGTGTCCAAGGTACTAAACATAATTTATTCTATGGGGTGTCATAAGCAAGTCATTGGAATACTTTCCTACTAAATTTATAAGACATAAGCATTCAATATTTGAGTAAACAAAGAGAAAATAAAGCTATCTATTGGGTTTCACTAAAAAGTCTATTGGAAGACTTGACTATTGTTGTTAAAAAACATAGGCATTCATATTATAGAGCCACAAACCACACTAGTAAAATAAAAACATGATAACATGGGATTCGAACCAATGACAGTCTTAATTTGATAGTGCAAACCCAACACCTTACTAACTGTGCTAACCAGACTGAGCATACCAACATTTTTTTTATTAGAGATTTAAGTGAAGAAGCTACAGTGTCCAAGGTACTAAACATAATATATTCTATGGGGTGTCATAAGCAAGTCATTGGAATACTTTCCTACTAAATTTATAAGACATAAGCATTCAATATTTGAGTAAACAAAGAGAAAATAAAGCTATCTATTGGGTTTCACTAAAAAGTCCATTGGAAGACTTGACTATTGTTGTTAAAAGACATAGGCATTCATATTATAGAGCCACAAACCACACTAGTAAAATAAAAACATGATAACATGGGATTTGAACCAATGACAGTCTTAATTTGATAGTGCAAACCCCGCACCTTACTAACTATGCTAACCAGACTGTGCATACCAGACATACAATTTATCAGATATTTAAGTGAATAAGCTACAGTGTCCAAGGTACTAAACATAATATATTCTATGTGGTGTCATAAGCAAGTCATTAGAATACATCCCTACTAAATTTATAAGACATAAGCATTCAATATTTGAGTAAACAAAGAGAAAATAAAGCTATCTATTGGGTTTCACTAAAAAGTCCATTGGAAGACTTGACTATTGTTGTTAAAAGACATAGGCATTCATATTATAGAGCCACAAACCACACTAGTAAAATAAAAACATGATAACATGGGATTCGAACCAATGACAGTCTTAATTTGATAGTTCAAACCCAACACCTTACTAACTGTGTTAACTAGACTGTGCATACCAGACACACAATTTATCAGAGATTTAAATGAAGAAGCTACAGTGTCCAAGGTACTAAACATAATATATTCTATGGAGTGTCATAAGCAAGTCATTGGAATACTTTCCTACTAAATTTATAAGACATAAGCATTCAATATTTGAGTAAACAAAGAGAAAATAAAGCTATCTATTGGGTTTCACTAAAAAGTCCATTGGAAGACTTGACTATTGTTGTTAAAAGACATAGGCATTCATATTATAGAGCCACAAACCACACTAGTAAAATAAAAACATGATAACATGGGATTCGAACCAATGACAGTCTTAATTTGATAGTGCAAACCACGCACCTTACTAACTATGCTAACCAGACTGTGCATACCAGACATACAATTTATCAGATATTTAAGTGAATAAGCTACAGTGTCCAAGGTACTAAACATAATATATTCTATGTGGTGTCATAAGCAAGTCATTAGAATACATTCCTACTAAATTTATAAGACATAAGCATTCAATATTTGAGTAAACAAAGAGAAAATAAAGCTATCTATTGGGTTTCACTAAAAAGTCCATTGGAAGACTTGACTATTGTTGTTAAAAGACATAGGCATTCATATTATAGAGCCGGAAACCACACTAGTAAAATAAGAACATGATAACATGGGATTCAAACCAATGACAGTCGTAATTTGATAGTGCAAACCCAACACCTTACTAACTGTGCTAACCAGACTGTGCATAACAGACACACAATTTATCAGAGATTTAAGTGAATAAGCTACAGTGTCCAAGGTACTAAACATAATATATTCTATGGCGTGTCATAAGCATGTCATTAGAATACTTTCCTACTAAATTTATAAGACATGAGCATTCAATATTTGAGTAAACAAAGAGAAAATAAAGCTATCTATTGGGTTTCACTAAAAAGTCTATTGGAAGACTTGACTATTGTTGTTAAAAAACATAGGCATTCATATTATAGAGTCACAAACCACACTAGTAAAATAAAAACATGATAACATGGGATTTGAACCAATGACAGTCTTAATTTGATAGTGCTTACCAAACACCTTACTAACTGTGCTAACCAGACTGTGCATACCAGACACAATTTATCAGAGATTTAAGTGAATAAGCTACAGTGTCCAAGGTACTAAACATAATTTATTCTATGGGGTGTCATAAGCAAGTCATTGGAATACTTTCCTACTAAATTTATAAGACATAAGCATTCAATATTTGAGTAAACAAAGAGAAAATAAAGCTATCTATTGGGTTTCACTAAAAAGTCTATTGGAAGACTTGACTATTGTTGTTAAAAAACATAGGCATTCATATTATAGAGCCACAAACCACACTAGTAAAATAAAAACATGATAACATGGGATTCGAACCAATGACAGTCTTAATTTGATAGTGCAAACCCAACACCTTACTAACTGTGCTAACCAGACTGAGCATACCAACATTTTTTTTATTAGAGATTTAAGTGAAGAAGCTACAGTGTCCAAGGTACTAAACATAATATATTCTATGGGGTGTCATAAGCAAGTCATTGGAATACTTTCCTACTAAATTTATAAGACATAAGCATTCAATATTTGAGTAAACAAAGAGAAAATAAAGCTATCTATTGGGTTTCACTAAAAAGTCCATTGGAAGACTTGACTATTGTTGTTAAAAGACATAGGCATTCATATTATAGAGCCACAAACCACACTAGTAAAATAAAAACATGATAACATGGGTTTCGAACCAATGACAGTCTTAATTTGATAGTGCAAACCCCGCACCTTACTAACTATGCTAACCAGACTGTGCATACCAGACATACAATTTATCAGATATTTAAGTGAATAAGCTACAGTGTCCAAGGTACTAAACATAATATATTCTATGTGGTGTCATAAGCAAGTCATTAGAATACATCCCTACTAAATTTATAAGACATAAGCATTCAATATTTGAGTAAACAAAGAGAAAATAAAGCTATCTATTGGGTTTCACTAAAAAGTCCATTGGAAGACTTGACTATTGTTGTTAAAAGACATAGGCATTCATATTATAGAGCCACAAACCACACTAGTAAAATAAAAACATGATAACATGTGATTCGAACCAATGACAGTCTTAATTTGATAGTTCAAACCCAACACCTTACTAACTGTGTTAACTAGACTGTGCATACCAGACACACAATTTATCAGAGATTTAAATGAAGAAGCTACAGTGTCCAAGGTACTAAACATAATATATTCTATGTGGTGTCATAAGCAAGTCATTAGAATACATTCCTACTAAATTTATAAGACATAAGCATTCAATATTTGAGTAAACAAAGAGAAAATAAAGCTATCTATTGGGTTTCACTAAAAAGTCCATTGGAAGACTTGACTATTGTTGTTAAAAGACATAGGCATTCATATTATAGAGCCGCAAACCACACTAGTAAAATAAAAACATGATAATATGGGATTTGAATCAATGACAGTCTTAATTTGATAGTGCAAACACAGCACTTTACTAACTATGCTAACCAGACTGTGCATACCAGACATACAATTTATCAGAGATTTAAATGAAGAAGCTACAGTGTCCAAGGTACTAAACATAATTTATTCTATGGAGTGTCATAAGCAAGTCATTGGAATACTTTCCTACTAAATTTATAAGACATAAGCATTCAATATTTGAGTAAACAAAGAGAAAATAAAGCTATCTATTGGGTTTCACTAAAAAGTCCATTGGAAGACTTGACTATTGTTGTTAAAAGACATAGGCATTCATATTATAGAGCCACAAACCACACTAGTAAAATAAAAACATGATAACATGGGATTCAAATCAAAGACAGTCTTAATTTGATAATGCAAACACAGCACTTTACTAACTATGCTAACCAGACTGTGCATACCAGACATACAATTTATCAGATATTTAAGTGAATAAGCTACAGTGTCCAAGGTACTAAACATAATATATTCTATGTGGTGTCATAAGCAAGTCATTAGAATACATTCCTACTAAATTTATAAGACATAAGCATTCAATATTTGAGTAAACAAAGAGAAAATAAAGCTATCTATTGGGTTTCACTAAAAAGTCCATTGGAAGACATGACTATTGTTGTTAAAAGACATAGGCATTCATATTATAGAGCCGCAAACCACACTAGTAAAATAAAAACATGATAATATGGGATTTGAACCAATGACAGTCTTAATTTGATAGTGCAAACCCAAAACCTTACTAACTGTGCTAACCAGACTGTGCATACCAGACACACAATTTATCAGAGATTTAAGTGAATAAGCTACAGTGTCCAAGGTACTAAACATAATTTATTCTATGGGGTGTCATAAGCAAGTCATTGGAATACTTTCCTACTAAATTTATAAGACATAAGCATTCAATATTTGAGTAAACAAAGAGAAAATAAAGCTATCTATTGGGTTTCACTAAAAAGTCTATTGGAAGACTTGACTATTGTTGTTAAAAAACATAGGCATTCATATTATAGAGCCACAAACCACACTAGTAAAATAAAAACATGATAACATGGAATTCAAACCAATGACAGTCTTAATTTGATAGTGCAAACCCAACACCTTACTAACTGTGCTAACCAGACTGTGCATACCAGACGTACAATTTATCAGAGATTTAAGCGAATAAGCTACAGTGTCCAAGGTACTAAACATAATATATTCTATGGGGTGTCATAAGCATGTCATTAGAATACTTTCCTACTAAATTTATAAGACATAAGCATTCAATATTTGAGTAAACAAAGAGAAAATAAAGCTATCTATTGGGTTACACTAAAAAGTCCATTGGAAGACTTGACTATTGTTGTTAAAAGACATAGGCATTCATATTATAGAGTCACAAACCACACTAGTAAAATAAAAACATGGTAACATGGGATTTGAACTAATGACAGTCTTAATTTGATAGTGCAAACCCAACACCTTACTAACTGTGCTAACCAGACTGTGCATACCAGACACACAATTTATCAGAGATTTAAGTGAATAAGCTACAGTGTCCAAGGTACTAAACATAATTTATTCTATGGGGTGTCATAAGCAAGTCATTGGAATACTTTCCTACTAAATTTATAAGACATAAGCATTCAATATTTGAGTAAACAAAGAGAAAATAAAGCTATCTATTGGGTTTCACTAAAAAGTCTATTGGAAGACTTGACTATTGTTGTTAAAAAACATAGGCATTCATATTATAGAGCCACAAACCACACTAGTAAAATAAAAACATGATAACATGGGATTCGAACCAATGACAGTCTTAATTTGATAGTGCAAACCCAACACCTTACTAACTGTGCTAACCAGACTGAACATACCAAAAAAAATTTTATTAGAGATTTAAGTGAAGAAGCTACAGTGTCCAAGGTACTAAACATAATATATTCTATGGGGTGTCATAAGCAAGTCATTGGAATACTTTCCTACTAAATTTATAAGACATAAGCATTCAATATTTGAGTAAACAAAGAGAAAATAAAGCTATCTATTGGGTTTCACTAAAAAGTCCATTGGAAGACTTGACTATTGTTGTTAAAAGACATAGGCATTCATATTATAGAGCCACAAACCACACTAGTAAAATAAAAACATGATAACATGGGATTCGAACCAATGACAGTCTTAATTTGATAGTGCAAACCCCGCACCTTACTAACTATGCTAACCAGACTGTGCATACCAGACATATAATTTATCAGATATTTAAGTAAATAAGCTACAGTGTCCAAGGTACTAAACATAATATATTCTATGTGGTGTCATAAGCAAGTCATTAGAATACATCCCTACTAAATTTATAAGACATAAGCATTCAATATTTGAGTAAACAAAGATAAAATAAAGCTATCTATTGGGTTTCACTAAAAAGTCCATTGGAAGACTTGACTATTGTTGTTAAAAGACATAGGCATTCATATTATAGAGCCACAAACCACACTAGTAAAATAAAAACATGATAACACGGGATTCGAACCAATGACAGTCTTAATTTGATAGTTCAAACCCAACACCTTACTAACTGTGTTAACTAGACTGTGCATACCAGACACACAATTTATCAGAGATTTAAATGAAGAAGCTACAGTGTCCAAGGTACTAAACATAATATATTCTATGGAGTGTCATAAGCAAGTCATTGGAATACTTTCCTACTAAATTTATAAGACATAAGCATTCAATATTTGAGTAAACAAAGAGAAAATAAAGCTATCTATTGGGTTTCACTAAAAAGTCCATTGGAAGACTTGACTATTGTTGTTAAAAGACATAGGCATTCATATTATAGAGCCACAAACCACACTAGTAAAATAAAAACATGATAACATGGGATTTGAACCAATGACAGTCTTAATTTGATAGTGCAAACCACGCACCTTACTAACTATGCTAACCAGACTGTGCATACCAGACATACAATTTATCAGATATTTAAGTGAATAAGCTACAGTGTCCAAGGTACTAAACATAATATATTCTATGTGGTGTCATAAGCAAGTCATTAGAATACATTCCTACTAAATTTATAAGACATAAGCATTCAATATTTGAGTAAACAAAGAGAAAATAAAGCTATCTATTGGGTTTCACTAAAAAGTCTATTGGAAGACTTGACTATTGTTGCTAAAAAACATAGGCATTCATATTATAGAGCCACAAACCACACTAGTAAAATAAAAACATGATAACATGGGATTCGAACCAATGACAGTCTTAATTTGATAGTGCAAACCCAACACCTTACTAACTGTGCTAACCAGACTGAGCATACCAACATTTTTTTTATTAGAGATTTAAGTGAAGAAGCTACAGTGTCCAAGGTACTAAACATAATATATTCTATGGGGTGTCATAAGCAAGTCATTGGAATACTTTCCTACTAAATTTATAAGACATAAGCATTCAATATTTGAGTAAACAAAGAGAAAATAAAGCTATCTATTGGGTTTCACTAAAAAGTCCATTGGAAGACTTGACTATTGTTGTTAAAAGACATAGGCATTCATATTATAGAGCCACAAACCACACTAGTAAAATAAAAACATGATAACATGGGATTCGAACCAATGACAGTCTTAATTTGATAGTGCAAACCCCGCACCTTACTAACTATGCTAACCAGACTGTGCATACCAGACATACAATTTATCAGATATTTAAGTGAATAAGCTACAGTGTCCAAGGTACTAAACATAATATATTCTATGTGGTGTCATAAGCAAGTCATTAGAATACATCCCTACTAAATTTATAAGACATAAGCATTCAATATTTGAGTAAACAAAGAGAAAATAAAGCTATCTATTGGGTTTCACTAAAAAGTCCATTGGAAGACTTGACTATTGTTGTTAAAAGACATAGGCATTCATATTATAGAGCCACAAACCACACTAGTAAAATAAAAACATGATAACATGGGATTCGAACCAATGACAGTCTTAATTTGATAGTTCAAACCCAACACCTTACTAACTGTGTTAACTAGACTGTGCATACCAGACACACAATTTATCAGAGATTTAAATGAAGAAGCTACAGTGTCCAAGGTACTAAACATAATATATTCTATGGAGTGTCATAAGCAAGTCATTGGAATACTTTCCTACTAAATTTATAAGACATAAGCATTCAATATTTGAGTAAACAAAGAGAAAATAAAGCTATCTATTGGGTTTCACTAAAAAGTCCATTGGAAGACTTGACTATTGTTGTTAAAAGACATAGGCATTCATATTATAGAGCCACAAACCACACTAGTAAAATAAAAACATGATAACATGGGATTCGAACCAATGACAGTCTTAATTTGATAGTGCAAACCACGCACCTTACTAACTATGCTAACCAGACTGTGCATACCAGACATACAATTTATCAGATATTTAAGTGAATAAGCTACAGTGTCCAAGGTACTAAACATAATATATTCTATGTGGTGTCATAAGCAAGTCATTAGAATACATTCCTACTAAATTTATAAGACATAAGCATTCAATATTTGAGTAAACAAAGAGAAAATAAAGCTATCTATTGGGTTTCACTAAAAAGTCCATTGGAAGACTTGACTATTGTTGTTAAAAGACATAGGCATTCATATTATAGAGCCGGAAACCACACTAGTAAAATAAGAACATGATAACATGGGATTCAAACCAATGACAGTCGTAATTTGATAGTGCAAACCCAACACCTTACTAACTGTGCTAACCAGACTGTGCATAACAGACACACAATTTATCAGAGATTTAAGTGAATAAGCTACAGTGTCCAAGGTACTAAACATAATATATTCTATGGCGTGTCATAAGCATGTCATTAGAATACTTTCCTACTAAATTTATAAGACATGAGCATTCAATATTTGAGTAAACAAAGAGAAAATAAAGCTATCTATTGGGTTTCACTAAAAAGTCTATTGGAAGACTTGACTATTGTTGTTAAAAAACATAGGCATTCATATTATAGAGTCACAAACCACACTAGTAAAATAAAAACATGATAACATGGGATTTGAACCAATGACAGTCTTAATTTGATAGTGCTTACCAAACACCTTACTAACTGTGCTAACCAGACTGTGCATACCAGACACAATTTATCAGAGATTTAAGTGAATAAGCTACAGTGTCCAAGGTACTAAACATAATATATACTATGGGGTGTCATAAGCAAGTCATTGGAATACTTTCCTACTAAATTTATAAGACATAAGCATTCAATATTTGAGTAAACAAAGAGAAAATAAAGCTATCTATTGGGTTTCACTAAAAAGTCTATTGGAAGACTTGACTATTGTTGTTAAAAAACATAGGCATTCATATTATAGAGCCACAAACCACACTAGTAAAATAAAAACATGATAACATGGGATTCGAACCAATGACAGTCTTAATTTGATAGTGCAAACCCAACACCTTACTAACTGTGCTAACCAGACTGAGCATACCAACATTTTTTTTATTAGAGATTTAAGTGAAGAAGCTACAGTGTCCAAGGTACTAAACATAATATATTCTATGGGGTGTCATAAGCAAGTCATTGGAATACTTTCCTACTAAATTTATAAGACATAAGCATTCAATATTTGAGTAAACAAAGAGAAAATAAAGCTATCTATTGGGTTTCACTAAAAAGTCCATTGGAAGACTTGACTATTGTTGTTAAAAGACATAGGCATTCATATTATAGAGCCACAAACCACACTAGTAAAATAAAAACATGATAACATGGGTTTCGAACCAATGACAGTCTTAATTTGATAGTGCAAACCCCGCACCTTACTAACTATGCTAACCAGACTGTGCATACCAGACATACAATTTATCAGATATTTAAGTGAATAAGCTACAGTGTCCAAGGTACTAAACATAATATATTCTATGTGGTGTCATAAGCAAGTCATTAGAATACATCCCTACTAAATTTATAAGACATAAGCATTCAATATTTGAGTAAACAAAGAGAAAATAAAGCTATCTATTGGGTTTCACTAAAAAGTCCATTGGAAGACTTGACTATTGTTGTTAAAAGACATAGGCATTCATATTATAGAGCCACAAACCACACTAGTAAAATAAAAACATGATAACATGGGATTCGAACCAATGACAGTCTTAATTTGATAGTTCAAACCCAACACCTTACTAACTGTGTTAACTAGACTGTGCATACCAGACACACAATTTATCAGAGATTTAAATGAAGAAGCTACAGTGTCCAAGGTACTAAACATAATATATTCTATGTGGTGTCATAAGCAAGTCATTAGAATACATTCCTACTAAATTTATAAGACATAAGCATTCAATATTTGAGTAAACAAAGAGAAAATAAAGCTATCTATTGGGTTTCACTAAAAAGTCCATTGGAAGACTTGACTATTGTTGTTAAAAGACATAGGCATTCATATTATAGAGCCGCAAACCACACTAGTAAAATAAAAACATGATAATATGGGATTTGAATCAATGACAGTCTTAATTTGATAGTGCAAACACAGCACTTTACTAACTATGCTAACCAGACTGTGCATACCAGACATACAATTTATCAGAGATTTAAATGAAGAAGCTACAGTGTCCAAGGTACTAAACATAATTTATTCTATGGAGTGTCATAAGCAAGTCATTGGAATACTTTCCTACTAAATTTATAAGACATAAGCATTCAATATTTGAGTAAACAAAGAGAAAATAAAGCTATCTATTGGGTTTCACTAAAAAGTCCATTGGAAGACTTGACTATTGTTGTTAAAAGACATAGGCATTCATATTATAGAGCCACAAACCACACTAGTAAAATAAAAACATGATAACATGGGATTCAAATCAAAGACAGTCTTAATTTGATAATGCAAACACAGCACTTTACTAACTATGCTAACCAGACTGTGCATACCAGACATACAATTTATCAGATATTTAAGTGAATAAGCTACAGTGTCCAAGGTACTAAACATAATATATTCTATGTGGTGTCATAAGCAAGTCATTAGAATACATTCCTACTAAATTTATAAGACATAAGCATTCAATATTTGAGTAAACAAAGAGAAAATAAAGCTATCTATTGGGTTTCACTAAAAAGTCCATTGGAAGACATGACTATTGTTGTTAAAAGACATAGGCATTCATATTATAGAGCCGCAAACCACACTAGTAAAATAAAAACATGATAATATGGGATTTGAACCAATGACAGTCTTAATTTGATAGTGCAAACCCAAAACCTTACTAACTGTGCTAACCAGACTGTGCATACCAGACACACAATTTATCAGAGATTTAAGTGAATAAGCTACAGTGTCCAAGGTACTAAACATAATTTATTCTATGGGGTGTCATAAGCAAGTCATTGGAATACTTTCCTACTAAATTTATAAGACATAAGCATTCAATATTTGAGTAAACAAAGAGAAAATAAAGCTATCTATTGGGTTTCACTAAAAAGTCTATTGGAAGACTTGACTATTGTTGTTAAAAAACATAGGCATTCATATTATAGAGCCACAAACCACACTAGTAAAATAAAAACATGATAACATGGAATTCAAACCAATGACAGTCTTAATTTGATAGTGCAAACCCAACACCTTACTAACTGTGCTAACCAGACTGTGCATACCAGACGTACAATTTATCAGAGATTTAAGCGAATAAGCTACAGTGTCCAAGGTACTAAACATAATATATTCTATGGGGTGTCATAAGCATGTCATTAGAATACTTTCCTACTAAATTTATAAGACATAAGCATTCAATATTTGAGTAAACAAAGAGAAAATAAAGCTATCTATTGGGTTACACTAAAAAGTCCATTGGAAGACTTGACTATTGTTGTTAAAAGACATAGGCATTCATATTATAGAGTCACAAACCACACTAGTAAAATAAAAACATGGTAACATGGGATTTGAACTAATGACAGTCTTAATTTGATAGTGCAAACCCAACACCTTACTAACTGTGCTAACCAGACTGTGCATACCAGATACACAATTTATCAGAGATTTAAGTGAATAAGCTACAGTGTCCAAGGTACTAAACATAATTTATTCTATGGGGTGTCATAAGCAAGTCATTGGAATACTTTCCTACTAAATTTATAAGACATAAGCATTCAATATTTGAGTAAACAAAGAGAAAATAAAGCTATCTATTGGGTTTCACTAAAAAGTCTATTGGAAGACTTGACTATTGTTGTTAAAAAACATAGGCATTCATATTATAGAGCCACAAACCACACTAGTAAAATAAAAACATGATAACATGGGATTCGAACCAATGACAGTCTTAATTTGATAGTGCAAACCCAACACCTTACTAACTGTGCTAACCAGACTGAACATACCAAAAAAATTTTTATTAGAGATTTAAGTGAAGAAGCTACAGTGTCCAAGGTACTAAACATAATATATTCTATGGGGTGTCATAAGCAAGTCATTGGAATACTTTCCTACTAAATTTATAAGACATAAGCATTCAATATTTGAGTAAACAAAGAGAAAATAAAGCTATCTATTGGGTTTCACTAAAAAGTCCATTGGAAGACTTGACTATTGTTGTTAAAAGACATAGGCATTCATATTATAGAGCCACAAACCACACTAGTAAAATAAAAACATGATAACATGGGATTCGAACCAATGACAGTCTTAATTTGATAGTGCAAACCCCGCACCTTACTAACTATGCTAACCAGACTGTGCATACCAGACATATAATTTATCAGATATTTAAGTAAATAAGCTACAGTGTCCAAGGTACTAAACATAATATATTCTATGTGGTGTCATAAGCAAGTCATTAGAATACATCCCTACTAAATTTATAAGACATAAGCATTCAATATTTGAGTAAACAAAGATAAAATAAAGCTATCTATTGGGTTTCACTAAAAAGTCCATTGGAAGACTTGACTATTGTTGTTAAAAGACATAGGCATTCATATTATAGAGCCACAAACCACACTAGTAAAATAAAAACATGATAACACGGGATTCGAACCAATGACAGTCTTAATTTGATAGTTCAAACCCAACACCTTACTAACTGTGTTAACTAGACTGTGCATACCAGACACACAATTTATCAGAGATTTAAATGAAGAAGCTACAGTGTCCAAGGTACTAAACATAATATATTCTATGGAGTGTCATAAGCAAGTCATTGGAATACTTTCCTACTAAATTTATAAGACATAAGCATTCAATATTTGAGTAAACAAAGAGAAAATAAAGCTATCTATTGGGTTTCACTAAAAAGTCCATTGGAAGACTTGACTATTGTTGTTAAAAGACATAGGCATTCATATTATAGAGCCACAAACCACACTAGTAAAATAAAAACATGATAACATGGGATTTGAACCAATGACAGTCTTAATTTGATAGTGCAAACCACGCACCTTACTAACTATGCTAACCAGACTGTGCATACCAGACATACAATTTATCAGATATTTAAGTGAATAAGCTACAGTGTCCAAGGTACTAAACATAATATATTCTATGTGGTGTCATAAGCAAGTCATTAGAATACATTCCTACTAAATTTATAAGACATAAGCATTCAATATTTGAGTAAACAAAGAGAAAATAAAGCTATCTATTGGGTTTCACTAAAAAGTCCATTGGAAGACTTGACTATTGTTGTTAAAAGACATAGGCATTCATATTATAGAGCCGGAAACCACACTAGTAAAATAAGAACATGATAACATGGGATTCAAACCAATGACAGTCGTAATTTGATAGTGCAAACCCAACACCTTACTAACTGTGCTAACCAGACTGTGCATAACAGACACACAATTTATCAGAGATTTAAGTGAATAAGCTACAGTGTCCAAGGTACTAAACATAATATATTCTATGGCGTGTCATAAGCATGTCATTAGAATACTTTCCTACTAAATTTATAAGACATGAGCATTCAATATTTGAGTAAACAAAGAGAAAATAAAGCTATCTATTGGGTTTCACTAAAAAGTCTATTGGAAGACTTGACTATTGTTGCTAAAAAACATAGGCATTCATATTATAGAGCCACAAACCACACTAGTAAAATAAAAACATGATAACATGGGATTCGAACCAATGACAGTCTTAATTTGATAGTGCAAACCCAACACCTTACTAACTGTGCTAACCAGACTGAGCATACCAACATTTTTTTTATTAGAGATTTAAGTGAAGAAGCTACAGTGTCCAAGGTACTAAACATAATATATTCTATGGGGTGTCATAAGCAAGTCATTGGAATACTTTCCTACTAAATTTATAAGACATAAGCATTCAATATTTGAGTAAACAAAGAGAAAATAAAGCTATCTATTGGGTTTCACTAAAAAGTCCATTGGAAGACTTGACTATTGTTGTTAAAAGACATAGGCATTCATATTATAGAGCCACAAACCACACTAGTAAAATAAAAACATGATAACATGGGATTCGAACCAATGACAGTCTTAATTTGATAGTGCAAACCCCGCACCTTACTAACTATGCTAACCAGACTGTGCATACCAGACATACAATTTATCAGATATTTAAGTGAATAAGCTACAGTGTCCAAGGTACTAAACATAATATATTCTATGTGGTGTCATAAGCAAGTCATTAGAATACATCCCTACTAAATTTATAAGACATAAGCATTCAATATTTGAGTAAACAAAGAGAAAATAAAGCTATCTATTGGGTTTCACTAAAAAGTCCATTGGAAGACTTGACTATTGTTGTTAAAAGACATAGGCATTCATATTATAGAGCCACAAACCACACTAGTAAAATAAAAACATGATAACATGGGATTCGAACCAATGACAGTCTTAATTTGATAGTTCAAACCCAACACCTTACTAACTGTGTTAACTAGACTGTGCATACCAGACACACAATTTATCAGAGATTTAAATGAAGAAGCTACAGTGTCCAAGGTACTAAACATAATATATTCTATGGAGTGTCATAAGCAAGTCATTGGAATACTTTCCTACTAAATTTATAAGACATAAGCATTCAATATTTGAGTAAACAAAGAGAAAATAAAGCTATCTATTGGGTTTCACTAAAAAGTCCATTGGAAGACTTGACTATTGTTGTTAAAAGACATAGGCATTCATATTATAGAGCCACAAACCACACTAGTAAAATAAAAACATGATAACATGGGATTCGAACCAATGACAGTCTTAATTTGATAGTGCAAACCACGCACCTTACTAACTATGCTAACCAGACTGTGCATACCAGACATACAATTTATCAGATATTTAAGTGAATAAGCTACAGTGTCCAAGGTACTAAACATAATATATTCTATGTGGTGTCATAAGCAAGTCATTAGAATACATTCCTACTAAATTTATAAGACATAAGCATTCAATATTTGAGTAAACAAAGAGAAAATAAAGCTATCTATTGGGTTTCACTAAAAAGTCCATTGGAAGACTTGACTATTGTTGTTAAAAGACATAGGCATTCATATTATAGAGCCGGAAACCACACTAGTAAAATAAGAACATGATAACATGGGATTCAAACCAATGACAGTCGTAATTTGATAGTGCAAACCCAACACCTTACTAACTGTGCTAACCAGACTGTGCATAACAGACACACAATTTATCAGAGATTTAAGTGAATAAGCTACAGTGTCCAAGGTACTAAACATAATATATTCTATGGCGTGTCATAAGCATGTCATTAGAATACTTTCCTACTAAATTTATAAGACATGAGCATTCAATATTTGAGTAAACAAAGAGAAAATAAAGCTATCTATTGGGTTTCACTAAAAAGTCTATTGGAAGACTTGACTATTGTTGTTAAAAAACATAGGCATTCATATTATAGAGTCACAAACCACACTAGTAAAATAAAAACATGATAACATGGGATTTGAACCAATGACAGTCTTAATTTGATAGTGCTTACCAAACACCTTACTAACTGTGCTAACCAGACTGTGCATACCAGACACAATTTATCAGAGATTTAAGTGAATAAGCTACAGTGTCCAAGGTACTAAACATAATATATACTATGGGGTGTCATAAGCAAGTCATTGGAATACTTTCCTACTAAATTTATAAGACATAAGCATTCAATATTTGAGTAAACAAAGAGAAAATAAAGCTATCTGTTGGGTTTCACTAAAAAGTCCATTGGAAGACATGACTATTGTTGTTAAAAGACATAGGCATTCATATTATAGAGCCGCAAACCACACTAGTAAAATAAAAACATGATAATATGGGATTTGAATCAATGACAGTCTTAATTTGATAGTGCAAACCCAAAACCTTACTAACTGTGCTAACCAGACTGTGCATACCAGACACACAATTTATCAGAGATTTAAGTGAATAAGCTACAGTGTCCAAGGTACTAAACATAATTTATTCTATGGAGTGTCATAAGCAAGTCATTGGAATACTTTCCTACTAAATTTATAAGACATAAGCATTCAATATTTGAGTAAACAAAGAGAAAATAAAGCTTTCTATTGGGTTTCACTAAAAAGTCCATTGGAAGACTTGACTATTGTTGTTAAAAGACATAGGCATTCATATTATAGAGCCACAAACCACACTAGTAAAATAAAAACATGATAACATGGGATTCGAATCAAAGACAGTCTTAATTTGATAGTGCAAACACAGCACTTTACTAACTATGCTAACCAGACTGTGCATACCAGACATACAATTTATCAGATATTTAAGTGAATAAGCTACAGTGTCCAAGGTACTAAACATAATATATTCTATGTGGTGTCATAAGCAAGTCATTAGAATACATTCCTACTAAATTTATAAGACATAAGCATTCAATATTTGAGTAAACAAAGATAAAATAAAGCTATCTATTGGGTTTCACTAAAAAGTCCATTGGAAGACATGACTATTGTTGTTAAAAGACATAGGCATTCATATTATAGAGCCGCAAACCACACTAGTAAAATAAAAACATGATAATATGGGATTTGAACCAATGACAGTCTTAATTTGATAGTGCAAACCCAAAACCTTACTAACTGTGCTAACCAGACTGTGCATACCAGACACACAATTTATCAGAGATTTAAGTGAATAAGCTACAGTGTCCAAGGTACTAAACATAATTTATTCTATGGGGTGTCATAAGCAAGTCATTGGAATACTTTCCTACTAAATTTATAAGACATAAGCATTCAATATTTGAGTAAACAAAGAGAAAATAAAGCTATCTATTGGGTTTCACTAAAAAGTCTATTGGAAGACTTGACTATTGTTGTTAAAAAACATAGGCATTCATATTATAGAGCCACAAACCACACTAGTAAAATAAAAACATGATAACATGGAATTCAAACCAATGACAGTCTTAATTTGATAGTGCAAACCCAACACCTTACTAACTGTGCTAACCAGACTGTGCATACCAGACGTACAATTTATCAGAGATTTAAGCGAATAAGCTACAGTGTCCAAGGTACTAAACATAATATATTCTATGGGGTGTCATAAGCATGTCATTAGAATACTTTCCTACTAAATTTATAAGACATAAGCATTCAATATTTGAGTAAACAAAGAGAAAATAAAGCTATCTATTGGGTTACACTAAAAAGTCCATTGGAAGACTTGACTATTGTTGTTAAAAGACATAGGCATTCATATTATAGAGTCACAAACCACACTAGTAAAATAAAAACATGGTAACATGGGATTTGAACTAATGACAGTCTTAATTTGATAGTGCAAACCCAACACCTTACTAACTGTGCTAACCAGACTGTGCATACCAGACACACAATTTATCAGAGATTTAAGTGAATAAGCTACAGTGTCCAAGGTACTAAACATAATTTATTCTATGGGGTGTCATAAGCAAGTCATTGGAATACTTTCCTACTAAATTTATAAGACATAAGCATTCAATATTTGAGTAAACAAAGAGAAAATAAAGCTATCTATTGGGTTTCACTAAAAAGTCTATTGGAAGACTTGACTATTGTTGTTAAAAAACATAGACATTCATATTATAGAGCCACAAACCACACTAGTAAAATAAAAACATGATAACATGGGATTCGAACCAATGACAGTCTTAATTTGATAGTGCAAACCCAACACCTTACTAACTGTGCTAACCAGACTGAGCATACCAAAAAAAATTTTATTAGAGATTTAAGTGAAGAAGCTACAGTGTCCAAGGTACTAAACATAATATATTCTATGGGGTGTCATAAGCAAGTCATTGGAATACTTTCCTACTAAATTTATAAGACATAAGCATTCAATATTTGAGTAAACAAAGAGAAAATAAAGCTATCTATTGGGTTTCACTAAAAAGTCCATTGGAAGACTTGACTATTGTTGTTAAAAGACATAGGCATTCATATTATAGAGCCACAAACCACACTAGTAAAATAAAAACATGATAACATGGGATTCGAACCAATGACAGTCTTAATTTGATAGTGCAAACCCCACACCTTACTAACTATGCTAACCAGACTGTGCATACCAGACATATAATTTATCAGATATTTAAGTAAATAAGCTACAGTGTCCAAGGTACTAAACATAATATATTCTATGTGGTGTCATAAGCAAGTCATTAGAATACATCCCTACTAAATTTATAAGACATAAGCATTCAATATTTGAGTAAACAAAGATAAAATAAAGCTATCTATTGGGTTTCACTAAAAAGTCCATTGGAAGACTTGACTATTGTTGTTAAAAGACATAGGCATTCATATTATAGAGCCACAAACCACACTAGTAAAATAAAAACATGATAACATGGGATTCGAACCAATGACAGTCTTAATTTGATAGTTCAAACCCAACACCTTACTAACTGTGTTAACTAGACTGTGCATACCAGACACACAATTTATCAGAGATTTAAATGAAGAAGCTACAGTGTCCAAGGTACTAAACATAATATATTCTATGGAGTGTCATAAGCAAGTCATTGGAATACTTTCCTACTAAATTTATAAGACATAAGCATTCAATATTTGAGTAAACAAAGAGAAAATAAAGCTATCTATTGGGTTTCACTAAAAAGTCCATTGGAAGACTTGACTATTGTTGTTAAAAGACATAGGCATTCATATTATAGAGCCACAAACCACACTAGTAAAATAAAAACATGATAACATGGGATTCGAACCAAAGACAGTCTTAATTTGATAGTGCAAACCACGCAGTATACTAACTATGCTAACCAGACTGTGCATACCAGACATACAATTTATCAGATATTTAAGTGAATAAGCTACAGTGTCCAAGGTACTAAACATAATATATTCTATGTGGTGTCATAAGCAAGTCATTAGAATACATTCCTACTAAATTTATAAGACATAAGCATTCAATATTTGAGTAAACAAAGAGAAAATAAAGCTATCTATTGGGTTTCACTAAAAAGTCCATTGGAAGACTTGACTATTGTTGTTAAAAGACATAGGCATTCATATTATAGAGCCGGAAACCACACTAGTAAAATAAGAACATGATAACATGGGATTCAAACCAATGACAGTCGTAATTTGATAGTGCAAACACAACACCTTACTAACTGTGCTAACCAGACTGTGCATAACAGACACACAATTTATCAGAGATTTAAGTGAATAAGCTACAGTGTCCAAGGTACTAAACATAATATATTCTATGGCGTGTCATAAGCATGTCATTAGAATACTTTCCTACTAAATTTATAAGACATGAGCATTCAATATTTGAGTAAACAAAGAGAAAATAAAGCTATCTATTGGGTTTCACTAAAAAGTCTATTGGAAGACTTGACTATTGTTGTTAAAAAACATAGGCATTCATATTATAGAGTCACAAACCACACTAGTAAAATAAAAACATGATAACATGGGATTTGAACCAATGACAGTCTTAATTTGATAGTGCTTACCAAACACCTTACTAACTGTGCTAACCAGACTGTGCATACCAGACACAATTTATCAGAGATTTAAGTGAATAAGCTACAGTGTCCAAGGTACTAAACATAATTTATTCTATGGGGTGTCATAAGCAAGTCATTGGAATACTTTCCTACTAAATTTATAAGACATAAGCATTCAATATTTGAGTAAACAAAGAGAAAATAAAGCTATCTATTGGGTTTCACTAAAAAGTCTATTGGAAGACTTGACTATTGTTGTTAAAAAACATAGGCATTCATATTATAGAGCCACAAACCACACTAGTAAAATAAAAACATGATAACATGGGATTCGAACCAATGACAGTCTTAATTTGATAGTGCAAACCCAACACCTTACTAACTGTGCTAACCAGACTGAGCATACCAACATTTTTTTTATTAGAGATTTAAGTGAAGAAGCTACAGTGTCCAAGGTACTAAACATAATATATTCTATGGGGTGTCATAAGCAAGTCATTGGAATACTTTCCTACTAAATTTATAAGACATAAGCATTCAATATTTGAGTAAACAAAGAGAAAATAAAGCTATCTATTGGGTTTCACTAAAAAGTCCATTGGAAGACTTGACTATTGTTGTTAAAAGACATAGGCATTCATATTATAGAGCCACAAACCACACTAGTAAAATAAAAACATGATAACATGGGATTCGAACCAATGACAGTCTTAATTTGATAGTTCAAACCCAACACCTTACTAACTGTGTTAACTAGACTGTGCATACCAGACCCACAATTTATCAGAGATTTAAATGAAGAAGCTACAGTGTCCAAGGTACTAAACATAATATATTCTATGGAGTGTCATAAGCAAGTCATTGGAATACTTTCCTACTAAATTTATAAGACATAAGCATTCAATATTTGAGTAAACAAAGAGAAAATAAAGCTATCTATTGGGTTTCACTAAAAAGTCCATTGGAAGACTTGACTATTGTTGTTAAAAGACATAGGCATTCATATTATAGAGCCACAAACCACACTAGTAAAATAAAAACATGATAACATGGGATTCGAACCAATGACAGTCTTAATTTGATAGTGCAAACACAACACTTTACTAACTGTGCTAACCAGACTGTGCATAACAGACACACAATTTATCAGAGATTTAAGTGAATAAGCTACAGTGTCCAAGGTACTAAACATAATATATTCTATGGCGTGTCATAAGCATGTCATTAGAATACTTTCCTACTAAATTTATAAGACATGAGCATTCAATATTTGAGTAAACAAAGAGAAAATAAAGCTATCTATTGGGTTTCACTAAAAAGTCTATTGGAAGACTTGACTATTGTTGTTAAAAAACATAGGCATTCATATTATAGAGTCACAAACCACACTAGTAAAATAAAAACATGATAACATGGGATTTGAACCAATGACAGTCTTAATTTGATAGTGCTTACCAAACACCTTACTAACTGTGCTAACCAGACTGTGCATACCAGACACAATTTATCAGAGATTTAAGTGAATAAGCTACAGTGTCCAAGGTACTAAACATAATTTATTCTATGGGGTGTCATAAGCAAGTCATTGGAATACTTTCCTACTAAATTTATAAGACATAAGCATTCAATATTTGAGTAAACAAAGAGAAAATAAAGCTATCTATTGGGTTTCACTAAAAAGTCTATTGGAAGACTTGACTATTGTTGTTAAAAAACATAGGCATTCATATTATAGAGCCACAAACCACACTAGTAAAATAAAAACATGATAACATGGGATTCGAACCAATGACAGTCTTAATTTGATAGTGCAAACCACGCACCTTACTAACTATGCTAACCAGACTGTGCATACCAGACATACAATTTATCAGAGATTTAAATGAAGAAGCTACAGTGTCCAAGGTACTAAACATAATTTATTCTATGGAGTGTCATAAGCAAGTCATTGGAATACTTTCCTACTAAATTTATAAGACATAAGCATTCAATATTTGAGTAAACAAAGAGAAAATAAAGCTATCTATTGGGTTTCACTAAAAAGTCCATTGGAAGACTTGACTATTGTTGTTAAAAGACATAGGCATTCATATTATAGAGCCACAAACCACACTAGTAAAATAAAAACATGATAACATGGGATTCGAATCAAAGACAGTCTTAATTTGATAGTGCAAACACAGCACTTTACTAACTATGCTAACCAGACTGTGCATACCAGACATACAATTTATCAGATATTTAAGTGAATAAGCTACAGTGTCCAAGGTACTAAACATAATATATTCTATGTGGTGTCATAAGCAAGTCATTAGAATACATTCCTACTAAATTTATAAGACATAAGCATTCAATATTTGAGTAAACAAAGAGAAAATAAAGCTATCTATTGGGTTTCACTAAAAAGTCCATTGGAAGACATGACTATTGTTGTTAAAAGACATAGGCATTCATATTATAGAGCCGCAAACCACACTAGTAAAATAAAAACATGATAATATGGGATTTGAACCAATGACAGTCTTAATTTGATAGTGCAAACCCAAAACCTTACTAACTGTGCTAACCAGACTGTGCATACCAGACACACAATTTATCAGAGATTTAAGTGAATAAGCTACAGTGTCCAAGGTACTAAACATAATTTATTCTATGGGGTGTCATAAGCAAGTCATTGGAATACTTTCCTACTAAATTTATAAGACATAAGCATTCAATATTTGAGTAAACAAAGAGAAAATAAAGCTATCTATTGGGTTTCACTAAAAAGTCTATTGGAAGACTTGACTATTGTTGTTAAAAAACATAGGCATTCATATTATAGAGCCACAAACCACACTAGTAAAATAAAAACATGATAACATGGGATTCGAACCAATGACAGTCTTAATTTGATAGTGCAAACCCCGCACCTTACTAACTATGCTAACCAGACTGTGCATACCAGACATACAATTTATCAGATATTTAAGTGAATAAGCTACAGTGTCCAAGGTACTAAACATAATATATTCTATGTGGTGTCATAAGCAAGTCATTAGAATACATCCCTACTAAATTTATAAGACATAAGCATTCAATATTTGAGTAAACAAAGAGAAAATAAAGCTATCTATTGGGTTTCACTAAAAAGTCCATTGGAAGACTTGACTATTGTTGTTAAAAGACATAGGCATTCATATTATAGAGCCACAAACCACACTAGTAAAATAAAAACATGATAACATGGGATTCGAACCAATGACAGTCTTAATTTGATAGTTCAAACCCAACACCTTACTAACTGTGTTAACTAGACTGTGCATACCAGACACACAATTTATCAGAGATTTAAATGAAGAAGCTACAGTGTCCAAGGTACTAAACATAATATATTCTATGGAGTGTCATAAGCAAGTCATTGGAATACTTTCCTACTAAATTTATAAGACATAAGCATTCAATATTTGAGTAAACAAAGAGAAAATAAAGCTATCTATTGGGTTTCACTAAAAAGTCCATTGGAAGACTTGACTATTGTTGTTAAAAGACATAGGCATTCATATTATAGAGCCACAAACCACACTAGTAAAATAAAAACATGATAACATGGGATTCGAACCAATGACAGTCTTAATTTGATAGTGCAAACCACGCACCTTACTAACTATGCTAACCAGACTGTGCATACCAGACATACAATTTATCAGATATTTAAGTGAATAAGCTACAGTGTCCAAGGTACTAAACATAATATATTCTATGTGGTGTCATAAGCAAGTCATTAGAATACATTCCTACTAAATTTATAAGACATAAGCATTCAATATTTGAGTAAACAAAGAGAAAATAAAGCTATCTATTGGGTTTCACTAAAAAGTCCATTGGAAGACTTGACTATTGTTGTTAAAAGACATAGGCATTCATATTATAGAGCCGGAAACCACACTAGTAAAATAAGAACATGATAACATGGGATTCAAACCAATGACAGTCGTAATTTGATAGTGCAAACCCAACACCTTACTAACTGTGCAAACCAGACTGTGCATAACAGACACACAATTTATCAGAGATTTAAGTGAATAAGCTACAGTGTCCAAGGTACTAAACATAATATATTCTATGGCGTGTCATAAGCATGTCATTAGAATACTTTCCTACTAAATTTATAAGACATGAGCATTCAATATTTGAGTAAACAAAGAGAAAATAAAGCTATCTATTGGGTTTCACTAAAAAGTCTATTGGAAGACTTGACTATTGTTGTTAAAAAACATAGGCATTCATATTATAGAGTCACAAACCACACTAGTAAAATAAAAACATGATAACATGGGATTTGAACCAATGACAGTCTTAATTTGATAGTGCTTACCAAACACCTTACTAACTGTGCTAACCAGACTGTGCATACCAGACACAATTTATCAGAGATTTAAGTGAATAAGCTACAGTGTCCAAGGTACTAAACATAATATATACTATGGGGTGTCATAAGCAAGTCATTGGAATACTTTCCTACTAAATTTATAAGACATAAGCATTCAATATTTGAGTAAACAAAGATAAAATAAAGCTATCTATTGGGTTTCACTAAAAAGTCCATTGGAAGACATGACTATTGTTGTTAAAAGACATAGGCATTCATATTATAGAGCCGCAAACCACACTAGTAAAATAAAAACATGATAATATGGGATTTGAATCAATGACAGTCTTAATTTGATAGTGCAAACCCAAAACCTTACTAACTGTGCTAACCAGACTGTGCATACCAGACACACAATTTATCAGAGATTTAAGTGAATAAGCTACAGTGTCCAAGGTACTAAACATAATTTATTCTATGGAGTGTCATAAGCAAGTCATTGGAATACTTTCCTACTAAATTTATAAGACATAAGCATTCAATATTTGAGTAAACAAAGAGAAAATAAAGCTATCTATTGGGTTTCACTAAAAAGTCCATTGGAAGACTTGACTATTGTTGTTAAAAGACATAGGCATTCATATTATAGAGCCACAAACCACACTAGTAAAATAAAAACATGATAACATGGGATTCGAATCAAAGACAGTCTTAATTTGATAGTGCAAACACAGCACTTTACTAACTATGCTAACCAGACTGTGCATACCAGACATACAATTTATCAGATATTTAAGTGAATAAGCTACAGTGTCCAAGGTACTAAACATAATATATTCTATGTGGTGTCATAAGCAAGTCATTAGAATACATTCCTACTAAATTTATAAGACATAAGCATTCAATATTTGAGTAAACAAAGAGAAAATAAAGCTATCTATTGGGTTTCACTAAAAAGTCCATTGGAAGACATGACTATTGTTGTTAAAAGACATAGGCATTCATATTATAGAGCCGCAAACCACACTAGTAAAATAAAAACATGATAATATGGGATTTGAACCAATGACAGTCTTAATTTGATAGTGCAAACCAAAAACCTTACTAACTGTGCTAACCAGACTGTGCATACCAGACACACAATTTATCAGAGATTTAAGTGAATAAGCTACAGTGTCCAAGGTACTAAACATAATTTATTCTATGGGGTGTCATAAGCAAGTCATTGGAATACTTTCCTACTAAATTTATAAGACATAAGCATTCAATATTTGAGTAAACAAAGAGAAAATAAAGCTATCTATTGGGTTTCACTAAAAAGTCTATTGGAAGACTTGACTATTGTTGTTAAAAAACATAGGCATTCATATTATAGAGCCACAAACCACACTAGTAAAATAAAAACATGATAACATGGAATTCAAACCAATGACAGTCTTAATTTGATAGTGCAAACCCAACACCTTACTAACTGTGCTAACCAGACTGTGCATACCAGACGTACAATTTATCAGAGATTTAAGCGAATAAGCTACAGTGTCCAAGGTACTAAACATAATATATTCTATGGGGTGTCATAAGCATGTCATTAGAATACTTTCCTACTAAATTTATAAGACATAAGCATTCAATATTTGAGTAAACAAAGAGAAAATAAAGCTATCTATTGGGTTACACTAAAAAGTCCATTGGAAGACTTGACTATTGTTGTTAAAAGACATAGGCATTCATATTATAGAGTCACAAACCACACTAGTAAAATAAAAACATGGTAACATGGGATTTGAACTAATGACAGTCTTAATCTGATAGTGCAAACCCAACACCTTACTAACTGTGCTAACCAGACTGTGCATACCAGACACACAATTTATCAGAGATTTAAGTGAATAAGCTACAGTGTCCAAGGTACTAAACATAATTTATTCTATGGGGTGTCATAAGCAAGTCATTGGAATACTTTCCTACTAAATTTATAAGACATAAGCATTCAATATTTGAGTAAACAAAGAGAAAATAAAGCTATCTATTGGGTTTCACTAAAAAGTCTATTGGAAGACTTGACTATTGTTGTTAAAAAACATAGACATTCATATTATAGAGCCACAAACCACACTAGTAAAATAAAAACATGATAACATGGGATTCGAACCAATGACAGTCTTAATTTGATAGTGCAAACCCAACACCTTACTAACTGTGCTAACCAGACTGAGCATACCAAAAAAAATTTTATTAGAGATTTAAGTGAAGAAGCTACAGTGTCCAAGGTACTAAACATAATATATTCTATGGGGTGTCATAAGCAAGTCATTGGAATACTTTCCTACTAAATTTATAAGACATAAGCATTCAATATTTGAGTAAACAAAGAGAAAATAAAGCTATCTATTGGGTTTCACTAAAAAGTCCATTGGAAGACTTGACTATTGTTGTTAAAAGACATAGGCATTCATATTATAGAGCCACAAACCACACTAGTAAAATAAAAACATGATAACATGGGATTCGAACCAATGACAGTCTTAATTTGATAGTGCAAACCCCACACCTTACTAACTATGCTAACCAGACTGTGCATACCAGACATATAATTTATCAGATATTTAAGTAAATAAGCTACAGTGTCCAAGGTACTAAACATAATATATTCTATGTGGTGTCATAAGCAAGTCATTAGAATACATCCCTACTAAATTTATAAGACATAAGCATTCAATATTTGAGTAAACAAAGATAAAATAAAGCTATCTATTGGGTTTCACTAAAAAGTCCATTGGAAGACTTGACTATTGTTGTTAAAAGACATAGGCATTCATATTATAGAGCCACAAACCACACTAGTAAAATAAAAACATGATAACATGGGATTCGAACCAATGACAGTCTTAATTTGATAGTTCAAACCCAACACCTTACTAACTGTGTTAACTAGACTGTGCATACCAGACACACAATTTATCAGAGATTTAAATGAAGAAGCTACAGTGTCCAAGGTACTAAACATAATATATTCTATGGAGTGTCATAAGCAAGTCATTGGAATACTTTCCTACTAAATTTATAAGACATAAGCATTCAATATTTGAGTAAACAAAGAGAAAATAAAGCTATCTATTGGGTTTCACTAAAAAGTCCATTGGAAGACTTGACTATTGTTGTTAAAAGACATAGGCATTCATATTATAGAGCCACAAACCACACTAGTAAAATAAAAACATGATAACATGGGATTCGAACCAAAGACAGTCTTAATTTGATAGTGCAAACCACGCACCTTACTAACTATGCTAACCAGACTGTGCATACCAGACATACAATTTATCAGATATTTAAGTGAATAAGCTACAGTGTCCAAGGTACTAAACATAATATATTCTATGTGGTGTCATAAGCAAGTCATTAGAATACATTCCTACTAAATTTATAAGACATAAGCATTCAATATTTGAGTAAACAAAGAGAAAATAAAGCTATCTATTGGGTTTCACTAAAAAGTCCATTGGAAGACTTGACTATTGTTGTTAAAAGACATAGGCATTCATATTATAGAGCCGGAAACCACACTAGTAAAATAAGAACATGATAACATGGGATTCAAACCAATGACAGTCGTAATTTGATAGTGCAAACACAACACCTTACTAACTGTGCTAACCAGACTGTGTATAACAGACACACAATTTATCAGAGATTTAAGTGAATAAGCTACAGTGTCCAAGGTACTAAACATAATATATTCTATGGCGTGTCATAAGCATGTCATTAGAATACTTTCCTACTAAATTTATAAGACATGAGCATTCAATATTTGAGTAAACAAAGAGAAAATAAAGCTATCTATTGGGTTTCACTAAAAAGTCTATTGGAAGACTTGACTATTGTTGTTAAAAAACATAGGCATTCATATTATAGAGTCACAAACCACACTAGTAAAATAAAAACATGATAACATGGGATTTGAACCAATGACAGTCTTAATTTGATAGTGCTTACCAAACACCTTACTAACTGTGCTAACCAGACTGTGCATACCAGACACAATTTATCAGAGATTTAAGTGAATAAGCTACTGTGTCCAAGGTACTAAACATAATTTATTCTATGGGGTGTCATAAGCAAGTCATTGGAATACTTTCCTACTAAATTTATAAGACATAAGCATTCAATATTTGAGTAAACAAAGAGAAAATAAAGCTATCTATTGGGTTTCACTAAAAAGTCTATTGGAAGACTTGACTATTGTTGTTAAAAAACATAGGCATTCATATTATAGAGCCACAAACCACACTAGTAAAATAAAAACATGATAACATGGGATTCGAACCAATGACAGTCTTAATTTGATAGTGCAAACCCAACACCTTACTAACTGTGCTAACCAGACTGAGCATACCAACATTTTTTTTATTAGAGATTTAAGTGAAGAAGCTACAGTGTCCAAGGTACTAAACATAATATATTCTATGGGGTGTCATAAGCAAGTCATTGGAATACTTTCCTACTAAATTTATAAGACATAAACATTCAATATTTGAGTAAACAAAGAGAAAATAAAGCTATCTATTGGGTTTCACTAAAAAGTCCATTGGAAGACTTGACTATTGTTGTTAAAAGACATAGGCATTCATATTATAGAGCCACAAACCACACTAGTAAAATAAAAACATGATAACATGGGATTCGAACCAATGACAGTCTTAATTTGATAGTTCAAACCCAACACCTTACTAACTGTGTTAACTAGACTGTGCATACCAGACCCACAATTTATCAGAGATTTAAATGAAGAAGCTACAGTGTCCAAGGTACTAAACATAATATATTCTATGGAGTGTCATAAGCAAGTCATTGGAATACTTTCCTACTAAATTTATAAGACATAAGCATTCAATATTTGAGTAAACAAAGAGAAAATAAAGCTATCTATTGGGTTTCACTAAAAAGTCCATTGGAAGACTTGACTATTGTTGTTAAAAGACATAGGCATTCATATTATAGAGCCACAAACCACACTAGTATAATAAAAACATGATAACATGGGATTCGAACCAATGACAGTCTTAATTTGATAGTGCAAACACAACACCTTACTAACTGTGCTAACCAGACTGTGCATAACAGACACGCAATTTATCAGAGATTTAAGTGAATAAGCTACAGTGTCCAAGGTACTAAACATAATATATTCTATGGCGTGTCATAAGCATGTCATTAGAATACTTTCCTACTAAATTTATAAGACATGAGCATTCAATATTTGAGTAAACAAAGAGAAAATAAAGCTATCTATTGGGTTTCACTAAAAAGTCTATTGGAAGACTTGACTATTGTTGTTAAAAAACATAGGCATTCATATTATAGAGTCACAAACCACACTAGTAAAATAAAAACATGATAACATGGGATTTGAACCAATGACAGTCTTAATTTGATAGTGCTTACCAAACACCTTACTAACTGTGCTAACCAGACTGTGCATACCAGACACAATTTATCAGAGATTTAAGTGAATAAGCTACAGTGTCCAAGGTACTAAACATAATTTATTCTATGGGGTGTCATAAGCAAGTCATTGGAATACTTTCCTACTAAATTTATAAGACATAAGCATTCAATATTTGAGTAAACAAAGAGAAAATAAAGCTATCTATTGGGTTTCACTAAAAAGTCTATTGGAAGACTTGACTATTGTTGTTAAAAAACATAGGCATTCATATTATAGAGCCACAAACCACACTAGTAAAATAAAAACATGATAACATGGGATTCGAACCAATGACAGTCTTAATTTGATAGTGCAAACCACGCACCTTACTAACTATGCTAACCAGACTGTGCATACCAGACATACAATTTATCAGATATTTAAGTGAATAAGCTACAGTGTCCAAGGTACTAAACATAATATATTCTATGTGGTGTCATAAGCAAGTCATTAGAATACATTCCTACTAAATTTATAAGACATAAGCATTCAATATTTGAGTAAACAAAGAGAAAATAAAGCTATCTATTGGGTTTCACTAAAAAGTCCATTGGAAGACTTGACTATTGTTGTTAAAAGACATAGGCATTCATATTATAGAGCCGCAAACCACACTAGTAAAATAAAAACATGATAATATGGGATTTGAATCAATGACAGTCTTAATTTGATAGTGCAAACACAGCACTTTACTAACTATGCTAACCAGACTGTGCATACCAGACATACAATTTATCAGAGATTTAAATGAAGAAGCTACAGTGTCCAAGGTACTAAACATAATTTATTCTATGGAGTGTCATAAGCAAGTCATTGGAATACTTTCCTACTAAATTTATAAGACATAAGCATTCAATATTTGAGTAAACAAAGAGAAAATAAAGCTATCTATTGGGTTTCACTAAAAAGTCCATTGGAAGACTTGACTATTGTTGTTAAAAGACATAGGCATTCATATTATAGAGCCACAAACCACACTAGTAAAATAAAAACATGATAACATGGGATTCGAATCAAAGACAGTCTTAATTTGATAGTGCAAACACAGCACTTTACTAACTATGCAAACCAGACTGTGCATACCAGACATACAATTTATCAGATATTTAAGTGAATAAGCTACAGTGTCCAAGGTACTAAACATAATATATTCTATGTGGTGTCATAAGCAAGTCATTAGAATACATTCCTACTAAATTTATAAGACATAAGCATTCAATATTTGAGTAAACAAAGAGAAAATAAAGCTATCTATTGGGTTTCACTAAAAAGTCCATTGGAAGACATGACTATTGTTGTTAAAAGACATAGGCATTCATATTATAGAGCCGCAAACCACACTAGTAAAATAAAAACATGATAATATGGGATTTGAACCAATGACAGTCTTAATTTGATAGTGCAAACCCAAAACCTTACTAACTGTGCTAACCAGACTGTGCATACCAGACACACAATTTATCAGAGATTTAAGTGAATAAGCTACAGTGTCCAAGGTACTAAACATAATTTATTCTATGGGGTGTCATAAGCAAGTCATTGGAATACTTTCCTACTAAATTTATAAGACATAAGCATTCAATATTTGAGTAAACAAAGAGAAAATAAAGCTATCTATTGGGTTTCACTAAAAAGTCTATTGGAAGACTTGACTATTGTTGTTAAAAAACATAGGCATTCATATTATAGAGCCACAAACCACACTAGTAAAATAAAAACATGATAACATGGAATTCAAACCAATGACAGTCTTAATTTGATAGTGCAAACCCAACACCTTACTAACTGTGCTAACCAGACTGTGCATACCAGACGTACAATTTATCAGAGATTTAAGCGAATAAGCTACAGTGTCCAAGGTACTAAACATAATATATTCTATGGGGTGTCATAAGCATGTCATTAGAATACTTTCCTACTAAATTTATAAGACATAAGCATTCAATATTTGAGTAAACAAAGAGAAAATAAAGCTATCTATTGGGTTACACTAAAAAGTCCATTGGAAGACTTGACTATTGTTGTTAAAAGACATAGGCATTCATATTATAGAGTCACAAACCACACTAGTAAAATAAAAACATGGTAACATGGGATTTGAACTAATGACAGTCTTAATTTGATAGTGCAAACCCAACACCTTACTAACTGTGCTAACCAGACTGTGCATACCAGACACACAATTTATCAGAGATTTAAGTGAATAAGCTACAGTGTCCAAGGTACTAAACATAATTTATTCTATGGGGTGTCATAAGCAAGTCATTGGAATACTTTCCTACTAAATTTATAAGACATAAGCATTCAATATTTGAGTAAACAAAGAGAAAATAAAGCTATCTATTGGGTTTCACTAAAAAGTCTATTGGAAGACTTGACTATTGTTGTTAAAAAACATAGGCATTCATATTATAGAGCCACAAACCACACTAGTAAAATAAAAACATGATAACATGGGATTCGAACCAATGACAGTCTTAATTTGATAGTGCAAACCCAACACCTTACTAACTGTGCTAACCAGACTGAACATACCAAAAAATTTTTTATTAGAGATTTAAGTGAAGAAGCTACAGTGTCCAAGGTACTAAACATAATATATTCTATGGGGTGTCATAAGCAAGTCATTGGAATACTTTCCTACTAAATTTATAAGACATAAGCATTCAATATTTGAGTAAACAAAGAGAAAATAAAGCTATCTATTGGGTTTCACTAAAAAGTCCATTGGAAGACTTGACTATTGTTGTTAAAAGACATAGGCATTCATATTATAGAGCCACAAACCACACTAGTAAAATAAAAACATGATAACATGGGATTCGAACCAATGACAGTCTTAATTTGATAGTGCAAACCCCGCACCTTACTAACTATGCTAACCAGACTGTGCATACCAGACATATAATTTATCAGATATTTAAGTAAATAAGCTACAGTGTCCAAGGTACTAAACATAATATATTCTATGTGGTGTCATAAGCAAGTCATTAGAATACATCCCTACTAAATTTATAAGACATAAGCATTCAATATTTGAGTAAACAAAGATAAAATAAAGCTATCTATTGGGTTTCACTAAAAAGTCCATTGGAAGACTTGACTATTGTTGTTAAAAGACATAGGCATTCATATTATAGAGCCACAAACCACACTAGTAAAATAAAAACATGATAACATGGGATTCGAACCAATGACAGTCTTAATTTGATAGTTCAAACCCAACACCTTACTAACTGTGTTAACTAGACTGTGCATACCAGACACACAATTTATCAGAGATTTAAATGAAGAAGCTACAGTGTCCAAGGTACTAAACATAATATATTCTATGGAGTGTCATAAGCAAGTCATTGGAATACTTTCCTACTAAATTTATAAGACATAAGCATTCAATATTTGAGTAAACAAAGAGAAAATAAAGCTATCTATTGGGTTTCACTATAAAAGTCCATTGGAAGACTTGACTATTGTTGTTAAAAGACATAGGCATTCATATTATAGAGCCACAAACCACACTAGTAAAATAAAAACATGATAACATGGGATTTGAACCAATGACAGTCTTAATTTGATAGTGCAAACCACGCACCTTACTAACTATGCTAACCAGACTGTGCATACCAGACATACAATTTATCAGATATTTAAGTGAATAAGCTACAGTGTCCAAGGTACTAAACATAATATATTCTATGTGGTGTCATAAGCAAGTCATTAGAATACATTCCTACTAAATTTATAAGACATAAGCATTCAATATTTGAGTAAACAAAGAGAAAATAAAGCTATCTATTGGGTTTCACTAAAAAGTCCATTGGAAGACTTGACTATTGTTGTTAAAAGACATAGGCATTCATATTATAGAGCCGGAAACCACACTAGTAAAATAAGAACATGATAACATGGGATTCAAACCAATGACAGTCGTAATTTGATAGTGCAAACCCAACACCTTACTAACTGTGCTAACCAGACTGTGCATAACAGACACACAATTTATCACAGATTTAAGTGAATAAGCTACAGTGTCCAAGGTACTAAACATAATAAACATAAGCATTCAATATTTGAGTAAACAAAGAGAAAATAAAGCTATCTATTGGGTTTCACTAAAAAGTCTGTTAGAAGACTTGACTATTGTTGTTAAAAGACATAGGCATTCATATTATAGAGCCACAAACCACACTAGTAAAATAAAAACATGATAACATGGGATTTGAACCAATGACAGTCTTAATTTGATAGTGCTTACCAAACACCTTACTAACTGTGCTAACCAGACTGTGCATACCAGACACAATTTATCAGAGATTTAAGTGAATAAGCTACAGTGTCCAAGGTACTAAACATAATTTATTCTATGGGGTGTCATAAGCATGTCATTAGAATACTTTCCTACTAAATTTATAAGACATGAGCATTCAATATTTGAGTAAACAAAGAGAAAATAAAGCTATCTATTGGGTTTCACTAAAAAGTCTATTGGAAGACTTGACTATTGTTGCTAAAAAACATAGGCATTCATATTATAGAGTCACAAACCACACTAGTAAAATAAAAACATGATAACATGGGATTTGAACCAATGACAGTCTTAATTTGATAGTGCTTACCAAACACCTTACTAACTGTGCTAACCAGACTGTGCATACCAGACACAATTTATCAGAGATTTAAGTGAATAAGCTACAGTGTCCAAGGTACTAAACATAATTTATTCTATGGGGTGTCATAAGCAAGTCATTGGAATACTTTCCTACTAAATTTATAAGACATAAGCATTCAATATTTGAGTAAACAAAGAGAAAATAAAGCTATCTATTGGGTTTCACTAAAAAGTCTATTGGAAGACTTGACTATTGTTGTTAAAAAACATAGGCATTCATATTATAGAGCCACAAACCACACTAGTAAAATAAAAACATGATAACATGGGATTCGAACCAATGACAGTCTTAATTTGATAGTGCAAACCCAACACCTTACTAACTGTGCTAACCAGACTGAGCATACCAACATTTTTTTTATTAGAGATTTAAGTGAAGAAGATACAGTGTCCAAGGTACTAAACATAATATATTCTATGGGGTGTCATAAGCAAGTCATTGGAATACTTTCCTACTAAATTTATAAGACATAAGCATTCAATATTTGAGTAAACAAAGAGAAAATAAAGCTATCTATTGGGTTTCACTAAAAAGTCCATTGGAAGACTTGACTATTGTTGTTAAAAGACATAGGCATTCATATTATAGAGCCACAAACCACACTAGTAAAATAAAAACATGATAACATGGGATTCGAACCAATGACAGTCTTAATTTGATAGTGCAAACCCCGCACCTTACTAACTATGCTAACCAGACTGTGCATACCAGACTTACAATTTATCAGATATTTAAGTGAATAAGCTACAGTGTCCAAGGTACTAAACATAATATATTCTATGTGGTGTCATAAGCAAGTCATTAGAATACATCCCTACTAAATTTATAAGACATAAGCATTCAATATTTGAGTAAACAAAGAGAAAATAAAGCTATCTATTGGGTTTCACTAAAAAGTCCATTGGAAGACTTGACTATTGTTGTTAAAAGACATAGGCATTCATATTATAGAGCCACAAACCACACTAGTAAAATAAAAACATGATAACATGGGATTCGAACCAATGACAGTCTTAATTTGATAGTTCAAACCCAACACCTTACTAACTGTGTTAACTAGACTGTGCATACCAGACACACAATTTATCAGAGATTTAAATGAAGAAGCTACAGTGTCCAAGTTACTAAACATAATATATTCTATGGAGTGTCATAAGCAAGTCATTGGAATACTTTCCTACTAAATTTATAAGACATAAGCATTCAATATTTGAGTAAACAAAGAGAAAATAAAGCTATCTATTGGGTTTCACTAAAAAGTCCATTGGAAGACTTGACTATTGTTGTTAAAAGACATAGGCATTCATATTATAGAGCCACAAACCACACTAGTAAAATAAAAACATGATAACATGGGATTCGAACCAATGACAGTCTTAATTTGATAGTGCAAACCACGCACCTTACTAACTATGCTAACCAGACTGTGCATACCAGACATACAATTTATCAGATATTTAAGTGAATAAGCTACAGTGTCCAAGGTACTAAACATAATATATTCTATGTGGTGTCATAAGCAAGTCATTAGAATACATTCCTACTAAATTTATAAGACATAAGCATTCAATATTTGAGTAAACAAAGAGAAAATAAAGCTATCTATTGGGTTTCACTAAAAAGTCTATTGGAAGACTTGACTATTGTTGTTAAAAAACATAGGCATTCATATTATAGAGTCACAAACCACACTAGTAAAATAAAAACATGATAACATGGGATTTGAACCAATGACAGTCTTAATTTGATAGTGCTTACCAAACACCTTACTAACTGTGCTAACCAGACTGTGCATACCAGACACAATTTATCAGAGATTTAAGTGAATAAGCTACAGTGTCCAAGGTACTAAACATAATATATACTATGGGGTGTCATAAGCAAGTCATTGGAATACTTTCCTACTAAATTTATAAGACATAAGCATTCAATATTTGAGTAAACAAAGAGAAAATAAAGCTATCTATTGGGTTTCACTAAAAAGTCCATTGGAAGACATGACTATTGTTGTTAAAAGACATAGGCATTCATATTATAGAGCCGCAAACCACACTAGTAAAATAAAAACATGATAATATGGGATTTGAATCAATGACAGTCTTAATTTGATAGTGCAAACCCAAAACCTTACTAACTGTGCTAACCAGACTGTGCATACCAGACACACAATTTATCAGAGATTTAAGTGAATAAGCTACAGTGTCCAAGGTACTAAACATAATTTATTCTATGGAGTGTCATAAGCAAGTCATTGGAATACTTTCCTACTAAATTTATAAGACATAAGCATTCAATATTTGAGTAAACAAAGAGAAAATAAAGCTATCTATTGGGTTTCACTAAAAAGTCCATTGGAAGACTTGACTATTGTTGTTAAAAGACATAGGCATTCATATTATAGAGCCACAAACCACACTAGTAAAATAAAAACATGATAACATGGGATTCGAATCAAAGACAGTCTTAATTTGATAGTGCAAACACAGCACTTTACTAACTATGCTAACCAGACTGTGCATACCAGACATACAATTTATCAGATATTTAAGTGAATAAGCTACAGTGTCCAAGGTACTAAACATAATATATTCTATGTGGTGTCATAAGCAAGTCATTAGAATACATTCCTACTAAATTTATAAGACATAAGCATTCAATATTTGAGTAAACAAAGAGAAAATAAAGCTATCTATTGGGTTTCACTAAAAAGTCCATTGGAAGACATGACTATTGTTGTTAAAAGACATAGGCATTCATATTATAGAGTCACAAACCACACTAGTAAAATAAAAACATGATAATATGGGATTTGAACCAATGACAGTCTTAATTTGATAGTGCAAACCCAACACCTTACTAACTGTGCTAACCAGACTGTGCATACCAGACACACAATTTATCAGAGATTTAAGTGAATAAGCTACAGTGTCCAAGGTACTAAACATAATTTATTCTATGGGGTGTCATAAGCAAGTCATTGGAATACTTTCCTACTAAATTTATAAGACATAAGCATTCAATATTTGAGTAAACAAAGAGAAAATAAAGCTATCTATTGGGTTTCACTAAAAAGTCTATTGGAAGACTTGACTATTGTTGTTAAAAAACATAGACATTCATATTATAGAGCCACAAACAACACTAGTAAAATAAAAACATGATAACATGGGATTCGAACCAATGACAGTCTTAATTTGATAGTGCAAACCCAACACCTTACTAACTGTGCTAACCAGACTGAGCATACCAAATAAATTTTTATTAGAGATTTAAGTGAAGAAGCTACAGTGTCCAAGGTACTAAACATAATATATTCTATGGGGTGTCATAAGCAAGTCATTGGAATACTTTCCTACTAAATTTATAAGACATAAGCATTCAATATTTGAGTAAACAAAGAGAAAATAAAGCTATCTATTGGGTTTCACTAAAAAGTCCATTGGAAGACTTGACTATTGTTGTTAAAAGACATAGGCATTCATATTATAGAGCCACAAACCACACTAGTAAAATAAAAACATGATAACATGGGATTCGAACCAATGACAGTCTTAATTTGATAGTGCAAACCCCACACCTTACTAACTATGCTAACCAGACTGTGCATACCAGACATATAATTTATCAGATATTTAAGTAAATAAGCTACAGTGTCCAAGGTACTAAACATAATATATTCTATGTGGTGTCATAAGCAAGTCATTAGAATACATCCCTACTAAATTTACAAGACATAAGCATTCAATATTTGAGTAAACAAAGATAAAATAAAGCTATCTATTGGGTTTCACTAAAAAGTCCATTGGAAGACTTGACTATTGTTGTTAAAAGACATAGGCATTCATATTATAGAGCCACAAACCACACTAGTAAAATAAAAACATGATAACATGGGATTCGAACCAATGACAGTCTTAACTTGATAGTTCAAACCCAACACCTTACTAACTGTGTTAACTAGACTGTGCATACCAGACACACAATTTATCAGAGATTTAAATGAAGAAGCTACAGTGTCCAAGGTACTAAACATAATATATTCTATGGAGTGTCATAAGCAAGTCATTGGAATACTTTCCTACTAAATTTATAAGACATAAGCATTCAATATTTGAGTAAACAAAGAGAAAATAAAGCTATCTATTGGGTTTCACTAAAAAGTCCATTGGAAGACTTGACTATTGTTGTTAAAAGACATAGGCATTCATATTATAGAGCCACAAACCACACTAGTAAAATAAAAACATGATAACATGGGATTCGAACCAATGACAGTCTTAATTTGATAGTGCAAACCACGCACCTTACTAACTATGCTAACCAGACTGTGCATACCAGACATACAATTTATCAGATATTTAAGTGAATAAGCTACAGTGTCCAAGGTACTAAACATAATATATTCTATGTGGTGTCATAAGCAAGTCATTAGAATACATTCCTACTAAATTTATAAGATATAAGCATTCAATATTTGAGTAAACAAAGAGAAAATAAAGCTATCTATTGGGTTTCACTAAAAAGTCCATTGGAAGACTTGACTATTGTTGTTAAAAGACATAGGCATTCATATTATAGAGCCGGAAACCACACTAGTAAAATAAGAACATGATAACATGGGATTCAAACCAATGACAGTCGTAATTTGATAGTGCAAACCCAACACCTTACTAACTGTGCTAACCAGACTGTGCATAACAGACACACAATTTATCAGAGATTTAAGTGAATAAGCTACAGTGTCCAAGGTACTAAACATAATATATTCTATGGCGTGTCATAAGCATGTCATTAGAATACTTTCCTACTAAATTTATAAGACATGAGCATTCAATATTTGAGTAAACAAAGAGAAAATAAAGCTATCTATTGGGTTTCACTAAAAAGTCTATTGGAAGACTTGACTATT